>NC_141159.1:132974572-133288501 GCF_053477565.2 Lygodium microphyllum
AGGCAAGGTGGTAGGACAAAAGAGAGGTGACCCTCCCTTACCACTTAAGACCTTGAAGGTGTGCACAACCCAGCTCGGGGGAACTTTGCCCACCTCCAAGTAGATTCGAAGCCTGATATTTGTATGCAAGTGTAGGTACTCTCCTATGAGCACAACCTCTCTTGATGAAATGATCCCTCTTGGACACCCTTTCAGTGCTGATGGTACCCATGTATGAGACTTGAAGTGCATGAAGTCTCAGAAGAGATGTATGGCAAATAAGCTTCACTTATGCACTGGGTGATAGAGCAGATGGACATGCAATTATGCTTGTGATAGTGATCAATATTCTTGAGAGTATTATTCATGTTGTTACTCAAGCCCCTCAGTATATGAGTCATTCATATAGTGATTTTGCATTGAGGGACAAACAATGTTTTTAGTCACAATCAAGCAATAAGACAATCATAAAAATCCAATTATAGAACATTCTATATTGCACCTCAGAGTTAACCCTATATCTCCTCTCAAAGAGACTTTGTCCTCTCCTATTTGAATAAAAAATCTCCCCAATCAGAGCTAAGGTTTGAAAGTTATGCCCATTTTTGTGCACTAGGGTTACTGGTGGACAAGGTGCAGACCAATCCAGGGCAGACAAAGAAATCCAATTGCAAAATATTCTGATAAATTTTTATCATAAATCTTAATACCTCATCTCTAAGAGGGCTTTTTCGCCTCCAATCTCAATGAAAAATCTCACGAACCGGAGTTTCCTACCAAGAGTTACACCCCATTTATTGATAGCATGTCCTGTGGACTACATCTAGATGGCTAGTCTGAAAGGCAAAAGTAAGGCCCATGAAGAACTCCAAAGGGAGATTAGAGACTCTAGGACCTCCACGAATCATGAACCCAACTCCGCACAAGATTACCATGGTGATATGTAGGAGGAAATGCCCAAGACAGATCCCTACAGTTTCTCAAACACACCTTATGTCAATATAAGCTTCATCACATGGAAAGGCATAATGACATGGTCACCAACCATTGCTAAATGATGCCCAAGTTTGATGAAGCAATTGAGCACATGGCCCTCTCAAACTCTAGAACTCAACAAACCTTAGAGCAACTCACCACTCTTGTTGCTCAGTTAGCTCTACAGCTTCATTCCAAGAGAAGGCAAATGAATCTAAGTGTGAATCTAGATGCCCACCACCCTTGGAGCCATTGCATGGCCCATAGGTAATCCTTGGATCAAAAGGTATTTTCCCTTCTACCTATGACGTTGGTGAACCCTCTCATGTTCATGAGGAGTCCCTATTGAGCTCCCCCATCAACCATGTAGCCAACCTCCCACCGAGGCCCTCTCCTACCATTGGTAGAAGCTCCCCACTCTCCTTAGAAGTCCCAATGAAACCTATATGAATCTGATGCCAGGAGGTATATTTCACAATGGATTTCGTGAGGTTTTACGGTGGATTTCGTAAACTTTGTTGATCGGGGCTCATACACAAAGTGGATTCTTTGTGCGAGAAGTCGATGGGGACGCCTATTTTTTTCGGGCGTTTCATTAATTTAGTGTGTACATGGGTGATTCCATAGCGGGCGATTCTGCAAAATACATATTAAATTAATAAACGTTTATGAGTTTAGAGTGCGCACTCGTGATAAATTAAGGTTAGGATTGATTTCTAACGAATTGATTTATTTATGTAGCTAAAGACTGCTAGGTATTCACTTTTGCCTGTTTAATTGTATTATTTTACTAACGATTGTGAATGCTTCAGTTGATATGTAGAGATAGCAGCAGTGGCGGAGGAAAGCATTGGAGGATAGCGTGTATTCGAGTTATTGCTTATATTTTGATGGGCGCATACCTTAGGCATGGCGCCTATATTTTGTCGCGCCTATTTATTAAGGCGTTGGATATTTATTTATTATTTTTGTATGCGCATGGGCGCACGATTATGATATTTGTATTTGGACATTGTATTGGGTATGCCTGACTCTCTGGACACCCGCCCATTAGCTTTATTTCTATTTGGCACTAAAGCAAACTCAAAAGCCAAAAGCGTGCTATTTTGTAATTTGGGCGATTATTTGAGCTTGAAGATGATTAATACATAAAATACATGCTTTGTGGAGCGCTCACACAAGGAATGGGGGGAGATTGCACCCAATTGGTCTCTTGTTCATGTCATGCATGCTTTCTACCTTGACTTTTGTGCAAAAATTAGAGTTCTTTTGTTCTTGGGGACCTTCTGGCGCTCACTACGCGAGCATACAACATCCGATTTGTGCACCAGTGGTATCATAGCGAAGCTGAGATCAAGAGCTTCCAATCGCTACCCATCTTGCGCGAAGGCGGAGCTCCTGGAACGATCGAGCTCTACAGTCAGTTTCATCGCGAACGGTCGATATGGGTGGATTCCTGGCAGTCAAGAACCTCTGTCTACAGCCTCTGATCGCGAAGGACCGACCTGAGGAAGCGGAGGACCACTCCTACATCTTCTTCAACAAGTCATTTTTTCTCAGACAAAACAGAGATAAGCTTCATCTTTAATCTTCAAAGTTTAAGCTAAAGCTTAAAACTAAGCTTTTAAAAAGCTTAGTATTTCAAATTGATTAATCGGCAGCAGTAACGGCATCATCCCGTGATTTTCGGCGGAAAAATTGCCCCCCCCTAAAATCTGTTGTCAGTTTCATCTTAGCTAAAAGCTTAAGTACCATAAGCTTTACAAAGGCTCAATCACTTAAATCCTGCAAGTTTTATCACTCTACAAGTCACGAAGGTCAATTAAGTTTCCAGAAGTCAAAATTGACTTATTCTTAAAACTCCCATAAGAACTGTTCCTGCGCAGAAGCACAGAACTGCAAAGTTGTTCCCTGGAAGACTCTGTTCGCATACATAGACTTGCTGAACCAGTTTCAGCACACGTAGAAGGTCATACATAGATTTTACGAAGACTTCAAATCCCGCAACCGCAAAAGTCGAAGACTGTGAAAGTCAAACAAAAATCTATAAGCCTTGTATACCCGACTTTGAGCTACGCTCATCCCGCTAATTGGATTTTGAGAGTGTGAGGTCTTTTGAATTTTTACAGGATGATGGAACAAAATATGGATGATTTAATGGGCTGAAGGCGATCTTCCTAAACCTACGATGGAACAAAAATTGGATTTAATTATGATGCAGTTGGATGAAGAACGAAGAGCCCGGCAAGCTTTGCAAGTTCAATTGGCCAATTTACAACAATTTACTACCGACAAAGATGGACCACAACCCGAAGATCTTATTCGACAAATCATCGATGCGACTCTCGAAGCTCAATCCATCTGCAAAGAAACAAAGATAAGTAAAAGAAATTTCAAATTTCGTACTTTCAATGGAACTCGAGATGGAAAGACTGTTCTTGCATTCATCAGTCAGTTTGATGATTACTTTTATGAAGAGACATACGCTGAAAAAGAAAAAATTAAATGTGTCACTAATCATTTAGTGGATCGAGCATCTCTTTGGTGGACCGTGGTTCGTAAGAGCATAGATTGTCCCACTACCTGGGAGAGTTTCAAAAGGGAGTTTATGCAGAATTTTCTTCCTCCCCAATTCCATGAAAAAGCCATAAAGCAATGGGATCTTCTACAGCAAAGAGATCGTGAGCCTATTTCCCAGTACACCGAACGCTTTTGGAATGCCTTACTGCAACTACGCATGCTTGAAGACATACCTGAAGTGACTCACAAGCGCAAGTTTATGTCTGGATTACTTGGGCATTACTACGCTGAAGTCAATATGTTCAAGCTTGCAACCCTTGAAGATGCAATCTCTTTAGCTCATGACACTGAAGAGAAGATTCGAGGAAGAGACAAGCGTCCACAACAATTTCAAGCAAATGGTAACTATGCTTATAAGCAATTCAATTTAAATTTTAGAAGATTCAATCAAAGTCACTTTCCTTCATCATCTTTCCGTAAGTCTTGGACAAAACCACCTGCTCTACCATCAAATACCAATCAAAACCCTAAGCCATCCTCACAGCCAAATCCTAATATTCCTAGACTTCCTGCCATTGCAAACAATGTATCTAAAGCTAAACCCATAGTCTGTTACAAATGCCATCAACCTGGACATCTAGCAGCCAATTGCCAATCGAAGAAGCCACCTGTCCATATCAACTATCTTGGAGCAATGGAAGATGAAGAACTGAGGAAATGCATGACTTTATGGAAGATGAGGACGACATTGCTACTCCTTCGGATACTTTACCAGGTATGCCAACTCCACATTCTTTGTTGACAATGAAATGTTTAGTGCATGGAAAAGAAAATATTATTTTGCATGATGATGGTAGTACACATGCTTTTATTTCTGCAAATTTAGTGAAAGAATTGAAATTACAAACTGTTCCTACGCATTATTGCATTAAAGCAACATTCTTAGGCACAAGGTATAATGGAACACAAGAGGTGCATGATTTAGCAATTCAAATTGGTGAATACACTGAAAGAAGGAATTTCCTAGTTGTATCTTTACAGTCCAGTGATATTATCCTAGGTATGCCTTGGCGTCATCAGCATAATCTTGCCATAGATTATTCCATGCATTCAATTAAAATTTATTTTCAAGGAAAACGAATTATATTGTATGGTATGCATGCATTTAATAATTTTCCACTGCTTACTCATACTCAAGCTAAACGTGCATTACGTAAAAGTAGTAAATCTTATCTAATTTGGGTGAATGAACTTCAAGTTAAAGAAAAACATATGCACCCTAGGCATAAAGAATTCCTTGCACAATTTAAAGATTGTTTTGCTGAAGATTTACCACCTGGACTACCTCCTTCACGTCCTGAAGACCACAAAATAGATTTAATTCCTGGTACACAACCACCATGTAAAGCACCATATAGGCATAACCAGATTGAATAGAAAGAAATTCAAAATCAAGTTGAGGAATTATTAAACAGAGGATTAATTAGACCTAGTAGTTCTCCATTTGGCGCACTTGTTTTGTTGGTAAAGAATAAGAATAATACTTATCGTTGTCGTAGAATTCACGCAAGGGCTGCAGAACACGGGGTTCAAGATACAGCAAGGAAAGAGGCTAACAAGAAGATCTCAATATTTGATGCCAAAGACCACTATATTGCTTGTCAAGTAATTTACAAGAGGTCCATGTTCAGGAAAATCTGTAGTATCTCATAATCAGCTTCACATTCAGATGTTCGAGGACAGCTCTGCCATTGGCTCATAGGCTTGATGAGTTCTGCTGAACAGAAAGAAAGGCTAGCTTTCTAGGTTTGGGACATATGACTTCTCCATCTCAAGCATTAGCCTGAAACCCTGATCTATTCATCTCTGATCTATTGTCTTTCGTAGTGAAAGCATCAATGTGACAGTTTTCAGAAACTGAGAGATACAATGTGTCACGCTGACCAATCTGCAGAGTTCCCTGCGTCGAGGCCAGCTGTGGGGAAGATCTGTATTCTGCAGGATCACGGGAAAGGGTATGCTCCGAGGGAGGTATCTGGAATTGATCACGACGCAGCTATGACACAGATGAATTCTGCACCTGCCTCATCTCATGACTGCTAACTATTTTATCAATCTCATCAATAAAAACAATTCCATCTGACTCTGCAAGCTGAATGGCATTTTTGGTAAGTTGGTCAGTGTTCAGATGTTTTTCCATCTCAAGTTCAGCCAACTTCAGCTTTGCATCTTTCACTGGCATCACTACCTTTTGGCTCTTTGTTACCTTCTCTATCTTGTAAACAAAATCACTCACTCCAATTCCACCTCCACCTGTCAAATCGAATGGCACACGCATCCTTCCCTCAGGTAACTCTATGGTTACTAATTTCGTGTCCAACCCACCACTGTTATACAGCTGACGATAGCCATGATAAGCCTCTTGTTCCTCTAGGGTTAGATTTCCACGCTCTTTTGATCCATTTAATCCAGTCAACTTGAATAATATTTGTTCTGCCACAGCTTCCTCGACTTCTTTGCTGAGCTGAGATCGCACTTTTTGGCGCTGCAGTTAAATTGCATTGTCAGCCAGATCACGGATGATCTGATCAACATCTCGACCGTGAAACCTCACTTCTGTAAATTTTGTTGCCTCGACCTTAACAAAGGGAGCATCAGCAAGCTTTGCAAGTCGTCTAGCAATCTCCGTCTTTCCGCATCCTGTAGGGCCAATCATTAATATATTTTTGGGGACAATTTCTTCCCTGAGTTCAGGTGGGACACGGTGTCTACGCCATCTATTTCCTCTGCAGAAACATTGGCTAATTCTCTGATAGCTTCATCCGTAAGACAAATCATAGAGAATCTGACCTCCAGTGCATGGTGAAGCCTGCCGCATTATATGCACTGGAGAGAAAGAACATTTAGATAGAAAGCTAGGGTTAGAACTTATCAAATTGCATATATTTGAGACCGTGAGGAATTTGTTGGATCGGGTCGGTCAATGAAGCAGCAACTCGATCTCGGAAAAGCCCTGAGGCAGAAATGCAGACCCGGGGTACACAGGTAGACCACACACAGACACAAACAGACCGAGAGAAAAGAGAGACAGAAAAATCTCCCCATTCAAATTCTTTCCTCCTTGTCGATAGTCTTCGTTTCATTCTTCCCTTCCATCCAAGCTTACAAAGTCAGTGTAGAAGATCCTACCGCTCTGAGAGTTCGGAATGGACAACCAGGTTGTGCAAGCTCGCTCTTAAGCTGCTGGTTTCGTCAGATTAGGCTCTTCATTTCCACTCCCTTCAGTCGTCGAGGGCTCCAAGAGACCAGCATCATGCCCGCAGGGATAGGCACCATGCGCCCAGAGATACTGACATTACTTGGAAGCATATCACATCACTATCTCTTCTTCTGTCCAAGCTTGCTTACACTCTTCGGTTGGTTTCCGTCTTCCCTCTCTCTATCCATTCGAATTCTCCCCCATCCGTTTTTGCCGCCACCACTCGATAATCTTAGACAAATCTAAGAATAGCTTTTTCTATTCTTTCCCCTTTTCTTTCTCTGTAACGGTGCAGAAAAAAACCAAGGGATCCCCCAAGCATTTGGTATTACCAAAGCATCCTTTAAACTCACTCCATAAAGTGATGTTCCTATGCCACATCCAAGGATCCCACCAGCAAACTGCCCCAGAATATACCAACAAACATCAAGCCAAGGGAACTTCCCTATACTTGCAAATCCCAGCAATAAGTGCATTCCAAGAGTCTTCATCTCGACAAGGGAACCCGTTCAGCACTCCTTAAGCTCTGCCCACACATGATATTCCTGAATTTACACCTTTGTCTTCATAGCTTAAATGTCAGCTTCTATAAAGCTTCCTTTGATTCCACGGTATCCTGCACTTTTCTTCGAGTTCATCATTAAAATTATCAGCTGGATAATGTCCTTTGGCATCAGTTTTTCATATTTTTCTAATACACACACATCATGCATCCAAACAAAATCATGCGCATGCACTAAGGGAATATATACATTGGATGCGGATTATTAAAATGCATCACACAAACAATGAATCACACGCGGAAATTAACACAAATGCACAACAAAAGAAATGGAGGTGTATACGACTCGGATGCGCAGCAACACGACATCCACCCCCTCTAAACCTGCGCATCCTCCGGATGTGCCAACTAACCAGGATCATTCAACTCCACAAACAGGTCAAGTCCATCTTCTGATTCTAGTAGACCTGTTTCTCCATCGGCTTCATCATCTATGTCTTCTGTCTCTTCTGCTTGTCTTTCTCCTATCTGCTCTTCTTCTGTCAATGCTTCAAGTGCATATTCTTCATCTTCTCTTCTCTTGAAAATCTTGACTCGTTTTCCAGCAATAGGCACCCTCAATGTTGTTCCATCTAACTCAGCCAGCTCATAAGTACCATTGTCAAAAACATTTTTCACTTCATACGGTCCAAACCATCTTTGAACCATTTTTCTCATGCTACTATGCTGATTTTCTAGACTACTGTCATAGACTAGAACCCAATCTCCTTCTTTTATGGCTCTAGGCCTCAAGCGATGCCTTAAATCAAACCTGTCCTTATTTCTGAGACGGGCTTCCTTCAAACGGTCAACGGCTAGCTGCACATCTTCTGTCCTTCTCTCTAGTTGACGAATCCGAAGGGCTAACAGCTCTTCCCTTGATAAATTCTCATGCCACGGAAGAACACTCCAAGTGAGAGCACAAATTTCAGTAGGCATGACAGGTTTTTGCCCATACATCAACTCCGCAGGCATGTATCCAGTAGTCACACTATGTGTAGAGCGATCAGCCCACAATGCAAAAGGTAGTAATCTTGGCCAATCTCCAATCCGACCTCTACAAGCTTTTGCCAATGCTTTAACTATTGGCGGATGTCCTCTTTCACTTTTGCCATTTCCCTCTGGATTATAGGCAGTAGTAAGAGCCAATTTAATCCCAAGCCGTGAGAAGAATTCTCTAGCTTCATCAGCATCTAGCTCTCCACGATCAGCTGTAATCTTGCCTATACATCCATACCTGCAAAATATTTCTTCCAACAAGAATTTACATACTGTAGTGGTGGTCTTCATCCGCAACGGTCTACCTTCAACATAGTTTGTAAGATCCTCCCTAGCCAAGACAAGATATCTCATCTGCCAAAGTCCCACTGGCAAAGTAACCAAGTCTACCACCCACTTGTAATGCATACATAGTGGATAAGTCGGATGCAGCTCATCACGATGTCGCACTAAAGAGTAAAGCTGGCAGTCCCTGCAAGTCTCCACAAAGTGAGAAACATCTTTATACATCCCTTTCCACCAGTATCTTTCTTTGATTTTCTCATAGGTAGCCCACACACCTCTATGTCCAGCCCATGAGCTCTCATGAAACTCTCGCATAATCTGTATTTGCATCGCTACATCACAAACTACTCTCAAGGGCAAGCCTCCTCTCTTTCTTGGATGCTTCCAAAGAAAACCATCTTTCAAGAAATACCCATAAGTCTTCCTTCTGATTTTCTTGAATTCATCATCTGTCCAATCAGCTCTTCGAGTCAATGAACTTAGATATTGTCCAATTCGCAGCCATTCATCAACATAAAGTTCTTCAGTAAAGGCTTCAACAGTAGATACATGACAATCATGAATAAGGACAGAAGCAGCAAACTCTGTCTCATCATCTTCTGCAAGCATTGACTCCTCATCCTCATATCTCGCTCTAGAAAGCATGTCAGCAACTGGGTTATCTTTCCCTGCTATGTGTCGAAATTCTGGATTCAATGATTTAATATAGGCAATCCATCGAAGCATCGCTATATCTGGAGTCGAGCAACTAGTAATCATGCCAAGCAAAGGCAAACAATCTGTTTCCACAATAACTGAAGCTCCAATAAAATATCCTTTATCACACTTCAGTGCAGTGACTACTCCCCACAATTCTCTTTTAATCTGCGGATATCTCCTTTGTCGCTCATTAAGAACTTTAGCTCCAAAGCGGATAGCATACCTATTTCCATCAGCATCATCCTGTCCCACAGCCCAACCTATGCCAATAGGACTAGTATCAACTGTCAACATGATCGGCCGTCCACACTGATAATCCGCCTTGCGTGGAGTAGGAGCTGATTGCAACAGCCTCTTGAGCTTACGCATGGCTTTTGAATGCTTCTCATCCCAATGAAATTTCTGCCCCTTTCGAAGCAGCTGATAGAGAACATCTGCAATATGAGCAAAATGAGGAATCCAAATCATGTAAAATACACAAGCTCCCACAAATCTCCGCACCTCTGAAGTAGTCGAGCAATACTCTGCAATCCTGTTTATGGCATCCACCTTTGCAGGAGAAGGCTTTCTGCCATAATATCCAACCATATGCCCAACTATGATGACTTCATTAACAGCAAAGACAGATTTCAGCCCTGAAAGTGTCAAATTTACCTCCTCTAATCGTGTCAATATTTGCTCACAAGCAATCAAGTGGTCAGCCACAAACTGTCTACATCCACGCAAATCAAGACTTTCATTCTTTTCTTCTTCTGCACATCCCTTAATAGGCACATCATCTAGAAAAGGCATGGTATACTGCGGAATATAGTCTCGAAGAACTCTATGCATAGCATTCATCATATGAGCAACTGAGTTTGTAGCACCTTGAGGCAAGGTACACATCCTTACAAGACCAATAGGTGTCCGCATAGTAGTAATATCCCTGCTTTCCAAGGCAAGCTGAAACTGATCATAACCTGAATACAAGTCACCTAGTGAATAGATGGCTCGTCCTGCAAAAGCCTCAGCAAATTCATCCACAACTAGACCTGTTCCCACATTCTTGATTGTCACTTTGTTCACGGGCTGCATATCCTGAATAAATCTCAAAGTACCATTCTTCTTTGGTACAGTAAACCACCTGTTAGAATAGGGTGCAGAAGAGGGTTCCAAAATCCCCATTTTAATCTTCTCATTCAGCAACTCTATCAGCTTTGGCAAGTGTGCTTTAGGCACAGGTATAGGACGTATATTCCATGGTACATGAGGAACAGTGAAGATGACCGTAGGTGCAACCAATTCGGGACTAATGCAGCCAATTTCATGTGGGAAGAAAGCAAATGCCTTACCATGACGTCCAAGCATCTCTCTAAAACATTCTTTTTCCACTGGAAGCAAAAAATCATCATTTCCAATCTTTAATTCTGCAAGAGTTTCAGCTGTAAACTTATGTCCAATATTTGCAGGATCCCTCAACATAGGCTGCTTCATAGCTTTTTCAATCTGTTCATCACTATCAGAAGGAAGCGGGCCTGCAACCGGCTTAACCTTCTTATCAACTGTTTTATATTTTGTGTCAACCTTGGCATCATTCAAGCACTCTTTCCTTTGCTGCAATTTCTGCAAAATTTCAGCATCTTTCAACTCTGTTGGTTGAAAAATTTCAGCCTTTAGCTCTTTGGACTGCATGGGTGCAGTTTGAAACTCTGTATGCAGAAATTTTTCTGCATTCAACTCTGTTGGCTGAATGAATTCAGCCCTCTGCAATTCTATTAGCTGATCAAGATCAGCCATAAATTCAGTTTGCTGAGTTTTCTCAGCCTCTAACTCTGTTTGCAGCATAAAACCAGAAATTTCCTGAAACATATCCAAGGTTTGCACAGGTATGATCTTTGAACCCTTGCATACATCAGTTTTCAGCATTGCTCTCATCTCAAACAATGTATCTGCATAAGACATCCCTTCATACAATCCATCCACATGCTCTTCTGCTTGCAAAATACCTGCATTCTTCAACTCTTTCTCCTTACGACCAATGTACTGCCTGGCAGCTCTAGGCAAATCTGAAATTTTTTGATAACTTACTGAACTATCTGAAGTAAACCCAACAAAGTTATTGGAGAAAGACTGGCTGCCAGGAGGCGAGATCTCCTCTTTTCTCCGCTCCGTACCACTGGCGTCTCGCAAGACAGCGGTCCCTAATGAAAATCCAACTCCTTCGCAGGTAGTGGTGCCTCACGCAAGGAGTCCCTGTTTCTCGGATGATTTACCCCAACAGTCATAAACTGAACAGCTCGCATACCATCTTTACTGCGTATCCGCGCATAAGCTGACCCATCATCCATCACTTTTGTTTCCATTCTTGCTTCTGTAATGAAAGGCTGTCCAAGAATAATCGGATAAGAGCATGAATCCTGAACAAAGCAATGATAATCCTCTTCAACATTACCAATAGAAATTCTGATACTTGGACAAGCAGCATACATATCACCAGAAGTATTATTGGCGGCTCTCATGCGCCAGCCATGCTCTGCATCCATAGGCCACTTGCCACTCTCATAAACACCTCGAGCAATAAGATTAATCTCAGAACCATGATCAACTAAAGCAATCAAGGGAATTTGTTTCTCTCCAATCCTTACCACTGTCTCAGTGGTTGCTCTAGCCCAATGACTTTGTGAAAAATGGTTGCGAGGAATGAGAATAGGGGTTTCATCATCTTCATACTGCATAGGCTGCACTATTTTCTCCAATTGCGGATTAACAGAAGCATTCTCAACCATCACTGCATTATCATGCTCTTCCCCAAGAGCTTCATGCCACAATCCTTGTAAAGCAGGTCCTTCCATCGCATGTCGTTTCCTCCGCAAAAGATCCTGCATCTGATCCTGTATTTCTCTTCTAGCAATCCCAAGAGCCTCTCCAACAGTAAAAGTGACTTCACTATTCAAAATTCTTTCATGAAAAATCTTACTCATATCCGTTTGCATATCAAGGTCTGACAAGAGCTTGAATCCTGGCTCTTTTCTTGGTTGCCTCTTTTCTTTCTGCTTGTCTCCCAATGGTTGATCAGAACCTGTTTGAGTTGGAGAATTTGACATAGGTGGAGCTGTAACAGGTGGTGAAACAAAGTCACCCCCTCTAGTCTTTTTGGAGGAGCTAGGACCCTCCTCATCTCTTCTTCTCTTTTCCTCAACCATGTCATCTAAACCCTGCGTTTTAGCCATATAAGCAAAAATAGAATACCTGTCAACAGGAGAATCCCATCCTGTTTCTCCTCGGATGCTAGAGCCCACACAAGTCATAGTAGAAGTTTGAACTTTTCCTCTTCTCGCTATCTCCAAGGCAGAAGACCATAAAGCAGAGTCTCCATCAGATTTCTGCTCAAGCTGGACTCCAAAAGCTGAAGCATCTCCTCTAACACTCACATAAGCTGATCGCGCAGCCATATCATCAACAAGCTTCTTCATACCTCCCTTACCAAAGTTCGTGTCAAGAGGAGCGCCAGTCTCTGTCAGCCATATCTTCCCATCTTGTCCCCAGAACACTACATTCTTCTTACGTGCTTCCTGAAAAGCATCACAATCTCTGCAATGTTGGTGCTCTGTACTATCACACCAAATACATCGTCGCCCTTTTCTTTGACCAGCTGGAAAAGCAGTCACTGGAGCAGGTGCTACAGCAGGTACTGACATAAGTTGCTCCTTTAACTTACCAACTTCAGCTTTGACTGCTTCAATTGTCAAATCCGCCAAGCCTTTAATAACATCATCTACAGATAAGGGCACTGGAGCAGGAGGAACTGGTGGATTCATAACAGGAGGAGTAGGCTTAGGCAAAGAAGCAGCAGGGGTAGAAGAAGAAGTTTCCAAAGATTTCTCAGGAACTGATCCTGTATTTCGATGCAATCTGACTCTCCTGCGCTGCTTCTTAACAAGAGCATTCACAGCATCAATAACATGTCTCCACTCAGTCTTTAAACCTGAATCAGTAGCTTGATCTTCCAAAAGATCATCCAACTTTTCCTGTAAATCAGCATCTGCAGCTTGCAAAAATAACTCCACTTTCTGCATCTCCAAAGCTTGCTGTTCAGTCCCATCCAACTGATCATAACAGCTTTCAAACTCTCACAGAAGAGCGGTAACAGAAAGTCCCTTATTAGGCATAGAAACCCATGCTAAAATATTCCTGCGATTCATAAGACCTGTATCCTCCAGGAAATATTCATCTTTTAATGCCTTTTTAAATTCAGCCCAACCTGCATGTGCCTCTTGAATTTCTGCAATTCGACCTTCAAGAGCGCGCACCACGATCCGCAAGAAGTAGCGGCTCCAAACATCTTGAGAAACCCCAAAAAACTTCATCTTTTCTTCATATAAATGCAGCTAAGTTGACACTTGCTGGCCATTAAACTGCTTCATCTCCTGTTGGACAGCTTTCAAAGCATCCATAGCATCACTGTCTCGTTTTGCATGCGCTTGCTGCTGCATATACATGGTAAATGACTGAAACAAGTTCTTCATGACATTATCATCTGTCATCTCTTCTTGCGAGTCTCCCATCTTGCTGATGTCGCAGTACTTTCACGTCGGATTCACCAGAAATGTCGTAGAATTCACGCAAGGGCTGCAGAACACGGGGTTCAAGATACAGCAAGGAAAGAGGCTAACAAGAAGATCTCAATATTTGATGCCAAAGACCACTATATTGCTTGTCAAGTAATTTACAAGAGGTCCATGTTCAGAAAATCTGTAGTATCTCATAATCAGCTTCACATTCAGATGTTCGAGGACAGCTCTGCCATTGGCTCATAGGCTTGATGAGTTCTGCTGAACAGAAAGAAAGGCTAGCTTTCTAGGTTTGGGACATATGACTTCTCCATCTCAAGCATTAGCCTGAAACCCTGATCTATTCATCTCTGATCTATTGTCTTTCGTAGTGAAAGCAGCAATGTGACAGTTTTCAGAAACTGAGAGATACAATGTGTCACGCTGACCAATCTGTAGAGTTCCCTGCGTCGAGGCCAGCTGTGGGGAAGATCTGTATTCTGCAGGATCACGGGAAAGGGTATGCTCCGAGGGAGGTATCTGGAATTGATCACGACGCAGCTATGACGCAGATGAATTTTGCACCTGCCTCATCTCATGACTGCTAACTATTTTATCAATCTCATCAATAAAAACAATTCCATCTGACTCTGCAAGCTGAATGGCATTTTTGGTAAGTTGGTCAGTGTTCAGATGTTTTTCCATCTCAAGTTCAGCCAACTTCAGCTTTGCATCTTTCACTGGCATCACTACCTTTTGGCTCTTTGTTACCTTCTCTATCTTGTAAACAAAATCACTCACTCCAATTCCACCTCCACCTGTCAAATCGAATGGCACACGCATCCTTCCCTCAGGTAACTCTATGGTTACTAATTTCGTGTCCAACCCACCACTGTTATACAGCTGACGATAGCCATGATAAGCCTCTTGTTCCTCTAGGGTTAGATTTCCACGCTCTTTTGATCCATTTAATCCAGTCAACTTGAATAATATTTGTTCTGCCACAGCTTCCTCGACTTCTTTGCTGAGCTGAGATCGCACTTTTTGGCGCTGCAGTTAAATTGCATTGTCAGCCAGATCACGGATGATCTGATCAACATCTCGACCGTGAAACCTCACTTCTGTAAATTTTGTTGCCTCGACCTTAACAAAGGGAGCATCAGCAAGCTTTGCAAGTCGTCTAGCAATCTCCGTCTTTCCGCATCCTGTAGGGCCAATCATTAATATATTTTTGGGGACAATTTCTTCCCTGAGTTCAGGTGGGACACGGTGTCTACGCCATCTATTTCCTCTGCAGCAACATTGGCTAATTCTCTGATAGCTTCATCCGTAAGACAAATCATAGAGAATCTGACCTCCAGTGCATGGTGAAGCCTGCCGCATTATATGCACTGGAGAGAAAGAACCTTTAGATAGAAAGCCAGGGTTAGAACTTATCAAATTGCATATATTTGAGACCGTGAGGAATTTGTTGGATCGGGTCGGTCAATGAAGCAGCAGCTCGATCTCGGAAAAGCCCTGAGGCAGAAATGCAGACCCGGGGTACACAGGTAGACCACACACAGACACAAACAGACCGAGAGAAAAGAGAGACAGAAAAAGCTCCCCATTCAAATTCTTTCCTCCTTGTCGATAGTCTTCGTTTCATTCTTCCCTTCCATCCAAGCTTACAAAGTCAGTGTAGAAGATCCTACCGCTCTGAGAGTTCGGAATGGACAACCAGGTTGTGCAAGCTCGCTCTTAAGCTGCTGGTTTCGTCAGATTAGGCTCTTCATTTCCACTCCCTTCAGTCGTCGAGGGCTCCAAGAGACCAGCATCATGCCCGCAGGGATAGGCACCATGCGCCCAGAGATACTGACATTACTTGGAAGCATATCACATCACTATCTCTTCTTCTATCCAAGCTTGCTTACACTCTTCGGTTGGTTTCCGTCTTCCCTCTCTCTATCCATTCGAATTCTCCCCCATCCGTTTTTGCCGCCACCACTCGATAATCTTAGACAAATCTAAGAATAGCTTTTTCTATTCTTTCCCCTTTTCTTTCTCTGTAACGGTGCAGAAAAAAACCAAGGGATCCCCCAAGCATTTGGTATTACCAAAGCATCCTTTAAACTCACTCCATAAAGTGATGTTCCTATGCCACATCCAAGGATCCCACCAGCAAACTGCCCCAGAATATACCAACAAACATCAAGCCAAGGGAACTTCCCTATACTTGTAAATCCCAGCAATAAGTGCATTCCAAGAGTCTTCATCTCGACAAGGGAACCCGTTCAGCACTCCTTAAGCTCTGCCCACACATGATATTCCTGAATTTACACCTTTGTCTTCATAGCTTAAATGTCAGCTTCTATAAAGCTTCCTTTGATTCCACGGTATCCTGCACTTTTCTTCGAGTTCATCATTAAAATTATCAGCTGGATAATGTCCTTTGGCATCAGTTTTTCATATTTTTCTAATACACGCACATCATGCATCCAAACAAAATCATGCGCATGCACTAAGGGAATATATACATTGGATGCGGATTATTAAAATGCATCACACAAACAATGAATCACACGCGGAAATTAACACAAATGCACAACAAAAGAAATGGAGGTGTATACGACTCGGATGCGCAGCAACACGACATCCACCCCCTCTAAACCTGCGCATCCTCCGGATGTGCCAACTAACCAGGATCATTCAACTCCACAAACAGGTCAAGTCCATCTTCTGATTCTAGTAGACCTGTTTCTCCATCGGCTTCATCATCTATGTCTTCTGTCTCTTCTGCTTGTCTTTCTCCTATCTGCTCTTCTTCTGTCAATGCTTCAAGTGCATATTCTTCATCTTCTCTTCTCTTGAAAATCTTGACTCGTTTTCCAGCAATAGGCACCCTCAATGTTGTTCCATCTAACTCAGCCAGCTCATAAGTACCATTGTCAAAAACCTTTTTCACTTCATACGGTCCAAACCATCTTTGAACCATTTTTCTCATGCTACTATGCTGATTTTCTAGACTACTGTCATAGACTAGAACCCAATCTCCTTCTTTTATGGCTCTAGGCCTCAAGCGATGCCTTAAATCAAACCTGTCCTTATTTCTGAGACGGGCTGCCTTCAAACGGTCAACGGCTAGCTGCACATCTTCTGTCCTTCTCTCTAGTTGATGAATCCGAAGGGCTAACAGCTCTTCCCTTGATAAATTCTCATGCCACGGAAGAACACTCCAAGTGAGAGCACAAATTTCAGTAGGCATGACAGGTTTTTGCCCATACATCAACTCCGCAGGCATGTATCCAGTAGTCACACTATGTGTAGAGCGATTAGCCCACAATGCAAAAGGTAGTAATCTTGGCCAATCTCCAATCCGACCTCTACAAGCTTTTGCCAATGCTTTAACTATTGGCGGATGTCCTCTTTCACTTTTGCCATTTCCCTCTGGATTATAGGCAGTAGTAAGAGCCAATTTAATCCCAAGCCGTGAGAAGAATTCTCTAGCTTCATCAGCATCTAGCTCTCCACGATCAGCTGTAATCTTGCCTATACATCCATACCTGCAAAATATTTCTTCCAACAAGAATTTACATACTGTAGTGGTGGTCTTCATCCCAACGGTCTACCTTCAACATAGTTTGTAAGATCCTCCCTAGCCAAGACAAGATATCTCATCTGCCAAAGTCCCACTGGCAAAGTAACCAAGTCTACCACCCACTTGTAATGCATACATAGTGGATAAGTCGGATGCAGCTCATCACGATGTCGCACTAAAGAGTAAAGCTGGCAGTCCCTGCAAGTCTCCACAAAGTGAGAAACATCTTTATACATCCCTTTCCACCAGTATCTTTCTTTGATTTTCTCATAGGTAGCCCACACACCTCTATGTCCAGCCCATGAGCTCTCATGAAACTCTCGCATAATCTGTATTTGCATCGCTACATCACAAACTACTCTCAAGGGCAAGCCTCCTCTCTTTCTTGGATGCTTCCAAAGAAAACCATCTTTCAAGAAATACCCATAAGTCTTCCTTCTGATTTTCTTGAATTCATCATCTGTCCAATCAGCTCTTCGAGTCAATGAACTTAGATATTGTCCAATTCGCAGCCATTCATCAACATAAAGTTCTTCAGTAAAGGCTTCAACAGTAGATACATGACAATCATGAATAAGGACAGAAGCAGCAAACTCTGTCTCATCATCTTCTGCAAGCATTGACTCCTCATCCTCATATCTCGCTCTAGAAAGCATGTCAGCAACTGGGTTATCTTTCCCTGCTATGTGTCGAAATTCTGGATTCAATGATTTAATATAGGCAATCCATCGAAGCATCGCTATATCTGGAGTCGAACAACTAGTAATCATGCCAAGCAAAGGCAAACAATCTGTTTCCACAATAACTGAAGCTCCAATAAAATATCCTTTATCACACTTCAGTGCAGTGACTACTCCCCACAATTCTCTTTTAATCTGCGGATATCTCCTTTGTCGCTCATTAAGAACTTTAGCTCCAAAGCGGATAGCATACCTATTTCCATCAGCATCATCCTGTCCCACAGCCCAACCTATGCCAATAGGGCTAGTATCAACTATCAACATGATCGGTCGTCCACACTGATAATCCGCCTTGCGTGGAGTAGGAGCTGATTGCAACAGCCTCTTGAGCTTACGCATGGCTTTTGAATGCTTCTCATCCCAATGAAATTTCTGCCCCTTTCGAAGCAGCTGATAGAGAACATCTGCAATATGAGCAAAATGAGGAATCCAAATCATGTAAAATACACAAGCTCCCACAAATCTCCGCACCTCTGAAGTAGTCGAGCAATACTCTGCAATCCTGTTTATGGCATCCACCTTTGCAGGAGAAGGCTTTCTGCCATAATATCCAACCATATGCCCAACTATGATGACTTCATTAACAACAAAGACAGATTTCAGCCCTGAAAGTGTCAAATTTACCTCCTCTAATCGTGTCAATATTTGCTCACAAGCAATCAAGTGGTCAGCCACAAACTGTCTACATCCACGCAAATCAAGACTTTCATTCTTTTCTTCTTCTGCACATCCCTTAATAGGCACATCATCTAGAAAAGGCATGGTATACTGCGGAATATAGTCTCGAAGAACTCTATGCATAGCATTCATCATATGAGCAACTGAGTTTGTAGCACCTTGAGGCAAGGTACACATCCTTACAAGACCAATAGGTGTCCGCATAGTAGTAATATCCCTGCTTTCCAAGGCAAGCTGAAACTGATCATAACCTGAATACAAGTCACCTAGTGAATAGATGGCTCGTCCTGCAAAAGCCTCAGCAAATTCATCCACAACTGGACCTGTTCCCACATTCTTGATTGTCACTTTGTTCACGGGCTGCATATCCTGAATAAATCTCAAAGTACCATTCTTCTTTGGTACAGTAAACCACCTGTTAGAATAGGGTGCAGAAGAGGGTTCCAAAATCCCCATTTTAATCTTCTCATTCGGCAACTCTATCAGCTTTGGCAAGTGTGCTTTAGGCACAGGTATAGGACGTATATTCCATGGTACATGAGGAACAGTGAAGATGACCGTAGGTGCAACCAATTCGGGACTAATGCAGCGAATTTCATGTGGGAAGAAAGCAAATGCCTTACCATGACGTCCAAGCATCTCTCTAAAACATTCTTTTTCCACTGGAAGCAAAAAATCATCATTTCCAATCTTTAATTCTGCAAGAGTTTCAGCTGTAAACTTATGTCCAATATTTGCAGGATCCCTCAACATAGGCTGCTTCATAGCTTTTTCAATCTGTTCATCACTATCAGAAGGAAGCGGGCCTGTAACCGGCTTAACCTTCTTATCAACTGTTTTATATTTTGTGTCAACCTTGGCATCATTCAAGCACTCTTTCCTTTGCTGCAATTTCTGCAAAATTTCAGCATCTTTCAACTCTGTTGGCTGAAAAATTTCAGCCTTTAGCTCTTTGGACTGCATGGGTGCAGTCTGAAACTCTGTATGCAGAAATTTTTCTGCATTCAACTCTGTTGGCTGAATGAATTCAGCCCTCTGCAATTCTATTAGCTGATCAAGATCAGCCATAAATTCAGTTTGCTGAGTTTTCTCAGCCTCTAACTCTGTTTGCAGCGTAAAACCAGAAATTTCCTGAAACATATCCAAGGTTTGCACAGGTATGATCTTTGAACCCTTGCATACATCAGTTTTCAGCATTGCTCTCATCTCAAACAATGTATCTGCATAAGACATCCCTTCATACAATCCATCCACATGCTCTTCTGCTTGCAAAATACCTGCATTCTTCAACTCTTTCTCCTTACGACCAATGTACTGCCTGGCAGCTCTAGGCAAATCTGAAATTTTTTGATAACTTACTGAACTATCTGAAGTAAACCCAACAAAGTTATTGGAGAAAGACTGGCTGCCAGGAGGCGAGATCTCCTCTTTTCTCCGCTCCGTACCACTGGCGTCTCGCAAGACAGCGGTCCCTAATGAAAATCCAACTCCTTCGCAGGTAGTGGTGCCTCACGCAAGGAGTCCCTGTTTCTCGGATGATTTACCCCAACAGTCATAAACTGAACAGCTCGCATACCATCTTTACTGCGTATCCGCGCATAAGCTGACCCATCATCCATCACTTTTGTTTCCATTCTTGCTTCTGTAATGAAAGGCTGTCCAAGAATAATCGGATAAGAGCATGAATCCTGAACAAAGCAATGATAATCCTCTTCAACATTACCAATAGAAATTCTGATACTTGGACAAGCAGCATACATATCACCAGAAGTATTATTGGCAGCTCTCATGCGCCAGCCATGCTCTGCATCCATAGGCCACTTGCCACTCTCATAAACACCTCGAGCAATAAGATTAATCTCAGAACCATGATCAACTAAAGCAATCAAGGGAATTTGTTTCTCTCCAATCCTTACCACTGTCTCAGTGGTTGCTCTAGCCCAATGACTTTGTGAAAAATGGCTGCGAGGAATGAGAATAGGGGTTTCATCATCTTCATACTGCATAGGCTGCACTATTTTCTCCAATTGCGGATTAACAGAAGCATTCTCAACCATCACTGAATTATCATGCTCTTCCCCAAGAGCTTCATGCCACAATCCTTGTAAAGCAGGTCCTTCCATCGCATGTCGTTTCCTCCGCAAAAGATCCTGCATGTGATCTTGTATTTCTCTTCTAGCAATCCCAAGAGCCTCTCCAACAGTAAAAGTGACTTCACTATTCAAAATTCTTTCATGAAAAATCTTACTCATATCCGTTTGCATATCAAGGTCTGACAAGAGCTTGAATCCTGGCTCTTTTCTTGGTTGCCTCTTTTCTTTCTGCTTGTCTCCCATTGGTTGATCAGAACCTGTTTGAGTTGGAGAATTTGACATAGATGGAGCTATAACAGGTGGTGAAACAAAGTCACCCCCTCTAGTCTTTTTGGAGGAGCTAGGACCCTCCTCATCTCTTCTTCTCTTTTCCTCAACCATGGCATCTAAACCCTGCGTTTTAGCCATATAAGCAAAAATAGAATACCTGTCAACAGGAGAATCCCATCCTGTTTCTCCTCGGATGCTAGAGCCCACACAAGTCATAGTAGAAGTTTGAACTTTCCCTCTTCTCGCTATCTCCAAGGCAGAAGACCATAAAGCAGAGTCTCCATCAGATTTCTGCTCAAGCTGGACTCCAAAAGCTGAAGCATCTCCTCTAACACTCACATAAGCTGATCGCGCAGCCATATCATCAACAAGCTTCTTCATACCTCCCTTACCAAAGTTCGTGTCAAGAGGAGCGCCAGTCTCTGTCAGCCATATCTTCCCATCTTGTCCCCAGAACACTACATTCTTCTTACGTGCTTCCTGAAAAGCATCACAATCTCTGCAATGTTGGTGCTCTGTACTATCACACCAAATACATCGTCGCCCTTTTCTTTGACCAGCTGGAAAAGCAGTCACTGGAGCAGGTGCTACAGCAGGTACTGACATAAGTTGCTCCTTTAACTTACCAACTTCAGCTTTGACTGCTTCAATTGTCAAATCCGCCAAGCCTTTAATAACATCATCTACAGATAAGGGCACTGGAGCAAGAGGAACTGGTGGATTCATAACAGGAGGAGTAGGCTTAGGCAAAGAAGCAACAGGGGTAGAAGAAGAAGTTTCCAAAGATTTCTCAGGAACTGATCCTGTATTTCGATGCAATCTGACTCTCCTGCGCTGCTTCTTAACAAGAGCATTCACAGCATCAATAACATGTCTCCACTCAGTCTTTAAACCTGAATCAGTAGCTTGATCTTCCAAAAGATCATCCAACTTTTCCTGTAAATCAGCATCTGCAGCTTGCAAAAATAACTCCACTTTCTGCATCTCCAAAGCTTGCTGTTCAGTCCCATCCAACTGATCATAACGGCTTTCAAACTCTCGCAGAAGAGCGGTAACAGAAAGTCCCTTATTAGGCATAGAAACCCATGCTAAAATATTCCTGCGATTCATAAGACCTGTATCCTCCAGGAAATATTCATCTTTTAATGCCTTTTTAAATTCAGCCCAACCTGCATGTGTCTCTTGAATTTCTGCAATTCGACCTTCAAGAGCGCGCACCACGATCCGCAAGAAGTAGCGGCTCCAAACATCTTGAGAAACCCCAAAAAACTTCATCTTTTCTTCGTATAAATGCAGGTAAGTTGACACTTGCTGGCCATTAAACTGCTTCATCTCCTGTTGGACAACTTTCAAAGCATCCATAGCATCACTGTCTCGTTTTGCATGCGCTTGCTGCTGCATATACATGGTAAATGATTGAAACAGGTTCTTCATGACATTATCATCTGTCATCTCTTCTTGCGAGTCTCCCATCTTGCTGATGTCGCAACACTTTCACGTCGGATTCACCAGAAATGTCGTAGAATTCACGCAAGGGCTGCAGAACACGGGGTTCAAGATACAGCAAGGAAAGAGGCTAACAAGAAGATCTCAATATTTGATGCCAAAGACCACTATATTGCTTGTCAAGTAATTTACAAGAGGTCCATGTTCAGAAAAATCTGTAGTATCTCATAATCAGCTTCACATTCAGATGTTCGAGGACAGCTCTGCCATTGGCTCATAGGCTTGATGAGTTCTGCTGAACAGAAAGAAAGGCTAGCTTTCTAGGTTTGGGACATATGACTTCTCCATCTCAAGCATTAGCCTGAAACCCTGATCTATTCATCTCTGATCTATTGTCTTTCGTAGTGAAAGCAGCAATGTGACAATTTTCAGAAACTGAGAGATACAATGTGTCACGCTGACCAATCTGCAGAGTTCCCTGCGTCGAGGCCAGCTGTGGGGAAGATCTGTATTCTGCAGGATCACGGGAAAGGGTATGCTCCGAGGGAGGTATCTGGAATTGATCACGACGCAGCTATGACGCAGATGAATTCTGCACCTGCCTCATCTCATGACTGCTAACTATTTTATCAATCTCATCAATAAAAACAATTCCATCTGACTCTGCAAGCTGAATGGCATTTTTGGTAAGTTGGTCAGTGTTCAGATGTTTTTCCATCTCAAGTTCAGCCAACTTCAGCTTTGCATCTTTCACTGGCATCACTACCTTTTGGCTCTTTGTTACCTTCTCTATCTTGTAAACAAAATCACTCACTCCAATTCCACCTCCACCTGTCAAATCGAATGGCACACGCATCCTTCCCTCAGGTAACTCTATGGTTACTAATTTCGTGTCCAACCCACCACTGTTATACAGCTGACGATAGCCATGATAAGCCTCTTGTTCCTCTAGGGTTAGATTTCCACGCTCTTTTGATCCATTTAATCCAGTCAACTTGAATAATATTTGTTCTGCCACAGCTTCCTCGACTTCTTTGCTGAGCTGAGATCGCACTTTTTGGCGCTGCAGTTAAATTGCATTGTCAGCCAGATCACGGATGATCTGATCAACATCTCGACCGTGAAACCTCACTTCTGTAAATTTTGTTGCCTCGACCTTAACAAAGGGAGCATCAGCAAGCTTTGCAAGTCGTCTAGCAATCTCCGTCTTTCCGCATCCTGTAGGGCCAATCATTAATATATTTTTGGGGACAATTTCTTCCCTGAGTTCAGGTGGGACACGGTGTCTACGCCATCTATTTCCTCTGCAGCAACATTGGCTAATTCTCTGATAGCTTCATCCGTAAGACAAATCATAGAGAATCTGACCTCCAGTGCATGGTGAAGCCTGCCGCATTATATGCACTGGAGAGAAAGAACCTTTAGATAGAAAGCCAGGGTTAGAACTTATCAAATTGCATATATTTGAGACCGTGAGGAATTTGTTGGATCGGGTCGGTCAATGAAGCAGCAGCTCGATCTCGGAAAAGCCCTGAGGCAGAAATGCAGACCCGGGGTACACAGGTAGACCACACACAGACACAAACAGACCGAGAGAAAAGAGAGACAGAAAAAGCTCCCCATTCAAATTCTTTCCTCCTTGTCGATAGTCTTCGTTTCATTCTTCCCTTCCATCCAAGCTTACAAAGTCAGTGTAGAAGATCCTACCGCTCTGAGAGTTCGGAATGGACAACCAGGTTGTGCAAGCTCGCTCTTAAGCTGCTGGTTTCGTCAGATTAGGCTCTTCATTTCCACTCCCTTCAGTCGTCGAGGGCTCCAAGAGACCAGCATCATGCTCGCAGGGATAGGCACCATGCGCCCAGAGATACTGACATTACTTGGAAGCATATCACATCACTATCTCTTCTTCTATCCAAGCTTGCTTACACTCTTCGGTTGGTTTCCGTCTTCCCTCTCTCTATCCATTCGAATTCTCCCCCATCCGTTTTTGCCGCCACCACTCGATAATCTTAGACAAATCTAAGAATAGCTTTTTCTATTCTTTCCCCTTTTCTTTCTCTGTAACGGTGCAGAAAAAAACCAAGGGATCCCCCAAGCATTTGGTATTACCAAAGCATCCTTTAAACTCACTCCATAAAGTGATGTTCCTATGCCACATCCAAGGATCCCACCAGCAAACTGCCCCAGAATATACCAACAAACATCAAGCCAAGGGAACTTCCCTATACTTGTAAATCCCAGCAATAAGTGCATTCCAAGAGTCTTCATCTCGACAAGGGAACCCGTTCAGCACTCCTTAAGCTCTGCCCACACATGATATTCCTGAATTTACACCTTTGTCTTCATAGCTTAAATGTCAGCTTCTATAAAGCTTCCTTTGATTCCACGGTATCCTGCACTTTTCTTCGAGTTCATCATTAAAATTATCAGCTGGATAATGTCCTTTGGCATCAGTTTTTCATATTTTTCTAATACACGCACATCATGCATCCAAACAAAATCATGCGCATGCACTAAGGGAATATATACATTGGATGCGGATTATTAAAATGCATCACACAAACAATGAATCACACGCGGAAATTAACACAAATGCACAACAAAAGAAATGGAGGTGTATACGACTCGGATGCGCAGCAACACGACATCCACCCCCTCTAAACCTGCGCATCCTCCGGATGTGCCAACTAACCAGGATCATTCAACTCCACAAACAGGTCAAGTCCATCTTCTGATTCTAGTAGACCTGTTTCTCCATCGGCTTCATCATCTATGTCTTCTGTCTCTTCTGCTTGTCTTTCTCCTATCTGCTCTTCTTCTGTCAATGCTTCAAGTGCATATTCTTCATCTTCTCTTCTCTTGAAAATCTTGACTCGTTTTCCAGCAATAGGCACCCTCAATGTTGTTCCATCTAACTCAGCCAGCTCATAAGTACCATTGTCAAAAACCTTTTTCACTTCATACGGTCCAAACCATCTTTGAACCATTTTTCTCATGCTACTATGCTGATTTTCTAGACTACTGTCATAGACTAGAACCCAATCTCCTTCTTTTATGGCTCTAGGCCTCAAGCGATGCCTTAAATCAAACCTGTCCTTATTTCTGAGACGGGCTGCCTTCAAACGGTCAACGGCTAGCTGCACATCTTCTGTCCTTCTCTCTAGTTGACGAATCCGAAGGGCTAACAGCTCTTCCCTTGATAAATTCTCATGCCACGGAAGAACACTCCAAGTGAGAGCACAAATTTCAGTAGGCATGACAGGTTTTTGCCCATACATCAACTCCGCAGGCATGTATCCAGTAGTCACACTATGTGTAGAGCGATCAGCCCACAATGCAAAAGGTAGTAATCTTGGCCAATCTCCAATCCGACCTCTACAAGCTTTTGCCAATGCTTTAACTATTGGCGGATGTCCTCTTTCACTTTTGCCATTTCCCTCTGGATTATAGGCAGTAGTAAGAGCCAATTTAATCCCAAGCCGTGAGAAGAATTCTCTAGCTTCATCAGCATCTAGCTCTCCACGATCAGCTGTAATCTTGCCTATACATCCATACCTGCAAAATATTTCTTCCAACAAGAATTTACATACTGTAGTGGTGGTCTTCATCCGCAACGGTCTACCTTCAACATAGTTTGTAAGATCCTCCCTAGCCAAGACAAGATATCTCATCTGCCAAAGTCCCACTGGCAAAGTAACCAAGTCTACCACCCACTTGTAATGCATACATAGTGGATAAGTCGGATGCAGCTCATCACGATGTCGCACTAAAGAGTAAAGCTGGCAGTCCCTGCAAGTCTCCACAAAGTGAGAAACATCTTTATACATCCCTTTCCACCAGTATCTTTCTTTGATTTTCTCATAGGTAGCCCACACACCTCTATGTCCAGCCCATGAGCTCTCATGAAACTCTCGCATAATCTGTATTTGCATCGCTACATCACAAACTACTCTCAAGGGCAAGCCTCCTCTCTTTCTTGGATGCTTCCAAAGAAAACCATCTTTCAAGAAATACCCATAAGCCTTCCTTCTGATTTTCTTGAATTCATCATCTGTCCAATCAGCTCTTCGAGTCAATGAACTTAGATATTGTCCAATTCGCAGCCATTCATCAACATAAAGTTCTTCAGTAAAGGCTTCAACAGTAGATACATAACAATCATGAATAAGGACAGAAGCAGCAAACTCTGTCTCATCATCTTCTGCAAGCATTGACTCCTCATCCTCATATCTCGCTCTAGAAAGCATGTCAGCAACTGGGTTATCTTTCCCTGCTATGTGTCGAAATTCTGGATTCAATGATTTAATATAGGCAATCCATCGAAGCATCGCTATATCTGGAGTCGAGCAACTAGTAATCATGCCAAGCAAAGGCAAACAATCTGTTTCCACAATAACTGAAGCTCCAATAAAATATCCTTTATCACACTTCAGTGCAGTGACTACTCCCCACAATTCTCTTTTAATCTGCGGATATCTCCTTTGTCGCTCATTAAGAACTTTAGCTCCAAAGCGGATAGCATACCTATTTCCATCAGCATCATCCTGTCCCACAGCCCAACCTATGCCAATAGGGCTAGTATCAACTGTCAACATGATCGGCCGTCCACACTGATAATCCACCTTGCGTGGAGTAGGAGCTGATTGCAACAGCCTCTTGAGCTTACGCATGGCTTTTGAATGCTTCTCATCCCAATGAAATTTCTGCCCCTTTCGAAGCAGCTGATAGAGAACATCTGCAATATGAGCAAAATGAGGAATCCAAATCATGTAAAATACACAAGCTCCCACAAATCTCCGCACCTCTGAAGTAGTCGAGCAATACTCTGCAATCCTGTTTATGGCATCCACCTTTGCAGGAGAAGGCTTTCTGCCATAATATCCAACCATATGCCCAACTATGATGACTTCATTAACAGCAAAGACAGATTTCAGCCCTGAAAGTGTCAAATTTACCTCCTCTAATCGTGTCAATATTTGCTCACAAGCAATCAAGTGGTCAGCCACAAACTGTCTACATCCACGCAAATCAAGACTTTCATTCTTTTCTTCTTCTGCACATCCCTTAATAGGCACATCATCTAGAAAAGGCATGGTATACTGCGGAATATAGTCTCGAAGAACTCTATGCATAGCATTCATCATATGAGCAACTGAGTTTGTAGCACCTTGAGGCAAGGTACACATCCTTACAAGACCAATAGGTGTCCGCATAGTAGTAATATCCCTGCTTTCCAAGGCAAGCTGAAACTGATCATAACCTGAATACAAGTCACCTAGTGAATAGATAGCTCGTCCTGCAAAAGCCTCAGCAAATTCATCCACAACTGGACCTGTTCCCACATTCTTGATTGTCACTTTGTTCACGGGCTGCATATCCTGAATAAATCTCAAAGTACCATTCTTCTTTGGTACAGTAAACCACCTGTTAGAATAGGGTGCAGAAGAGGGTTCCAAAATCCCCATTTTAATCTTCTCATTCAGCAACTCTATCAGCTTTGGCAAGTGTGCTTTAGGCACAGGTATAGGACGTATATTCCATGGTACATGAGGAACAGTGAAGATGACCGTAGGTGCAACCAATTCGGGACTAATGCAGCCAATTTCATGTGGGAAGAAAGCAAATGCCTTACCATGACGTCCAAGCATCTCTCTAAAACATTCTTTTTCCACTGGAAGCAAAAAATCATCATTTCCAATCTTTAATTCTGCAAGAGTTTCAGCTGTAAACTTATGTCCAATATTTGCAGGATCCCTCAACATAGGCTGCTTCATAGCTTTTTCAATCTGTTCATCACTATCAGAAGGAAGCGGGCCTGCAACTGGCTTAACCTTCTTATCAACTGTTTTATATTTTGTGTCAACCTTGGCATCATTCAAGCACTCTTTCCTTTGCTGCAATTTCTGCAAAATTTCAGCATCTTTCAACTCTGTTGGCTGAAAAATTTCAGCCTTTAGCTCTTTGGACTGCATGGGTGCAGTCTGAAACTCTGTATGCAGAAATTTTTCTGCATTCAACTCTGTTGGCTGAATGAAATTATTAGCTGATCAAGATCAGCCATAAATTCAGTTTGCTGAGTTTTCTCAGCCTCTAACTCTGTTTGCAGCATAAAACCAGAAATTTCCTGAAACATATCCATGGTTTGCACAGGTATGATCTTTGAACCCTTGCATACATTAGTTTTCAGCATTGCTCTCATCTCAAACAATGTATCTGCATAAGACATCCCTTCATACAATCCATCCACATGCTCTTCTGCTTGCAAAATACCTGCATTCTTCAACTCTTTCTCCTTACGACCAATGTACTGCCTGGCAGCTCTAGGCAAATCTGAAATTTTCTGATAACTTACTGAACTATCTGAAGTAAACCCAACAAAGTTATTGGAGAAAGACTGGCTGCCAGGAGGCGAGATCTCCTCTTTTCTCCGCTCCGTACCACTGGCGTCTCGCAAGACAGCGGTCCCTAATGAAAATCCAACTCCTTCGCAGGTAGTGGTGCCTCACGCAAGGAGTCCCTGTTTCTCGGATGATTTACCCCAACAGTCATAAACTGAACAGCTCGCATACCATCTTTACTGCGTCTCCGCGCATAAGCTGACCCATCATCCATCACTTTTGTTTCCATTCTTGCTTCTGTAATGAAAGGCTGTCCAAGAATAATCAGATAAGAGCATGAATCCTGAACAAAGCAATGATAATCCTCTTCAACATTACCAATAGAAATTCTGATACTTGGACAAGCAGCATACATATCACCAGAAGTATTATTGGCAGCTCTCATGCGCCAGCCATGCTCTGCATCCATAGGCCACTTGCCACTCTCATAAACACCTCGAGCAATAAGATTAATCTCAGAACCATGATCAACTAAAGCAATCAAGGGAATTTGTTTCTCTCCAATCCTTACCACTATCTCAGTGGTTGCTCTAGCCCAATGACTTTGTGAAAAATGGCTGCGAGGAATGAGAATAGGGGTTTCATCATCTTCATACTGCATAGGCTGCACTATTTTCTCCAATTGCGGATTAACAGAAGCATTCTCAACCATCACTGCATTATCATGCTCTTCCCCAAGAGCTTCATGCCACAATCCTTGTAAAGCAGGTCCTTCCATCGCATGTCGTTTCCTCCGCAAAAGATCCTGCATCTGATCCTGTATTTCTCTTCTAGCAATCCCAAGAGCCTCTCCAACAGTAAAAGTGACTTCACTATTCAAAATTCTTTAATGAAAAATCTTACTCATATCCGTTTGCATATCAAGGTCTGACAAGAGCTTGAATCCTGGCTCTTTTCTTGGTTGCCTCTTTTCTTTCTGCTTGTCTCCCATTGGTTGATCAGAACCTGTTTGAGTTGGAGAATTTGACATAGGTGGAGCTGTAACAGGTGGTGAAACAAAGTCACCCCCTCTAGTCTTTTTGGAGGAGCTAGGACCCTCCTCATCTCTTCTTCTCTTTTCCTCAACCATGGCATCTAAACCCTGCGTTTTAGCCATATAAGCAAAAATAGAATACCTGTCAACAGGAGAATCCCATCCTGTTTCTCCTCGGATGCTAGAGCCCACACAAGTCATAGTAGAAGTTTGAACTTTCCCTCTTCTCGCTATCTCCAAGGCAGAAGACCATAAAGCAGAGTCTCCATCAGATTTCTGCTCAAGCTGGACTCCAAAAGCTGAAGCATCTCCTCTAACACTCACATAAGCTGATCGCGCAGCCATATCATCAACAAGCTTCTTCATACCTCCCTTACCAAAGTTCGTGTCAAGAGGAGCGCCAGTCTCTGTCAGCCATATCTTCCCATCTTGTCCCCAGAACACTACATTCTTCTTACGTGCTTCCTGAAAAGCATCACAATCTCTGCAATGTTGGTGCTCTGTACTATCACACCAAATACATCGTCGCCCTTTTCTTTGACCAGCTAGAAAAGCAGTCACTGGAGCAGGTGCTACAGCAGGTACTGACATAAGTTGCTCCTTTAACTTACCAACTTCAGCTTTGACTGCTTCAATTGTCAAATCCGCCAAGCCTTTAATAACATCATCTACAGATAAGGGCACTGGAGCAGGAGGAACTGGTGGATTCATAACAGGAGGAGTAGGCTTAGGCAAAGAAGCAACAGGGGTAGAAGAAGAAGTTTCCAAATATTTCTCAGGAACTGATCCTGTATTTCGATGCAATCTGACTCTCCTGCGCTGCTTCTTAACAAGAGCATTCACAGCATCAATAACATGTCTCCACTCAGTCTTTAAACCTGAATCAGTAGCTTGATCTTCCAAAAGATCATCCAACTTTTCCTATAAATCAGCATCTGCAGCTTGCAAAAATAACTCCACTTTCTGCATCTCCAAAGCTTGCTGTTCAGTCCCATCCAACTGATCATAACGGCTTTCAAACTCTCGCAGAAGAGCGGTAACAGAAAGTCCCTTATTAGGCATAGAAACCCATGCTAAAATATTCCTGCGATTCATAAGACCTATATCCTCCAGGAAATATTCATCTTTTAATGCCTTTTTAAATTCAGCCCAACCTGCATGTGTCTCTTGAATTTCTGCAATTCGACCTTCAAGAGCGCGCACCACGATCCGCAAGAAGTAGCGGCTCCAAACATCTTGAGAAACCCCAAAAAACTTCATCTTTTCTTCGTATAAATGCAGGTAAGTTGACACTTGCTGGCCATTAAACTGCTTCATCTCCTGTTGGACAGCTTTCAAAGGATCCATAGCATCACTGTCTCGTTTTGCATGCGCTTGCTGCTGCATATACATGGTAAATGACTGAAACAGGTTCTTCATGACATTATCATCTGTCATCTCTTCTTGCGAGTCTCCCATCTTGCTGATGTCGCAGCACTTTCACGTCGGATTCACCAGAAATGTCGTAGAATTCACGCAAGGGCTGCAGAACACGGGGTTCAAGATACAGCAAGGAAAGAGGCTAACAAGAAGATCTCAATATTTGATGCCAAAGACCACTATATTGCTTGTCAAGTAATTTACAAGAGGTCCATGTTCAGAAAAATCTGTAGTATCTCATAATCAGCTTCACATTCAGATGTTCGAGGACAGCTCTGCCATTGGCTCATAGGCTTGATGAGTTCTGCTGAACAGAAAGAAAGGCTAGCTTTCTAGGTTTGGGACATATGACTTCTCCATCTCAAGCATTAGCCTGAAACCCTGATCTATTCATCTCTGATCTATTGTCTTTCGTAGTGAAAGCAGCAATGTGACAGTTTTCAGAAACTGAGAGATACAATGTGTCACGCTGACCAATCTGCAGAGTTCCCTGCGTCGAGGCCAGCTGTGGGGAAGATCTGTATTCTGCAGGATCACGGGAAAGGGTATGCTCCGAGGGAGGTATCTGGAATTGATCACGATGCAGCTATGATGCAGATGAATTCTGCACCTGCCTCATCTCATGACTGCTAACTATTTTATCAATCTCATCAATAAAAACAATTCCATCTGACTCTGCAAGCTGAATGGCATTTTTGGTAAGTTGGTCAGTGTTCAGATGTTTTTCCATCTCAAGTTCAGCCAACTTCAGCTTTGCATCTTTCACTGGCATCACTACCTTTTGGCTCTTTGTTACCTTCTCTATCTTGTAAACAAAATCACTCACTCCAATTCCACCTCCACTTGTCAAATCGAATGGCACACGCATCCTTCCCTCAGGTAACTCTATGGTTACTAATTTCGTGTCCAACCCACCACTGTTATACAGCTGACGATAGCCATGATAAGCCTCTTGTTCCTCTAGGGTTAGATTTCCACGCTCTTTTGATCCATTTAATCCAGTCAACTTGAATAATATTTGTTCTGCCACAGCTTCCTCGACTTCTTTGTTGAGCTGAGATCGCACTTTTTGGCGCTGCAGTTAAATTGCATTGTCAGCCAGATCACGGATGATCTGATCAACATCTGGACCGTGAAACCTCACTTCTGTAAATTTTGTTGCCTCGACCTTAACAAAGGGAGCATCAGCAAGCTTTGCAAGTCGTCTAGCAATCTCCGTCTTTCCGCATCCTGTAGGGCCAATCATTAATATATTTTTGGGGACAATTTCTTCCCTGAGTTCAGGTGGGACACGGTGTCTACGCCATCTATTTCCTCTGCAGCAACATTGGCTAATTCTCTGATAGCTTCATCCGTAAGACAAATCATAGAGAATCTGACCTCCAGTGCATGGTGAAGCCTGCCGCATTATATGCACTGGAGAGAAAGAACCTTTAGATAGAAAGCCAGGGTTAGAACTTATCAAATTGCATATATTTGAGACCGTGAGGAATTTGTTGGATCGGGTCGGTCAATGAAGCAGCAGCTCAATCTCGGAAAAGCCCTGAGGCAGAAATGCAGACCCGGGGTACACAGGTAGACCACACACAGACACAAACAGACCGAGAGAAAAGAGAGACAGAAAAAGCTCCCCATTCAAATTCTTTCCTCCTTGTCGATAGTCTTCGTTTCATTCTTCCCTTCCATCCAAGCTTACAAAGTCAGTGTAGAAGCTTGGACAACCAGGTTGTGCAAGCTCGCTCTTAAGCTGCTGGTTTCGTCAGATTAGGCTCTTCATTTCCACTCCCTTCAGTCGTCGAGGGCTCCAAGAGACCAGCATCATGCCCGCAGGGATAGGCACCATGCGCCCAGAGATACTGACATTACTTGGAAGCATATCACATCACTATCTCTTCTTCTGTCCAAGCTTGCTTACACTCTTCGGTTGGTTTCCGTCTTCCCTCTCTCTATCCATTCGAATTCTCCCCCATCCGTTTTTGCCGCCACCACTCGATAATCTTAGACAAATCTAAGAATAGCTTTTTCTATTCTTTCCCCTTTTCTTTCTCTGTAACGGTGCAGAAAAAAACCAAGGGATCCCCCAAGCATTTGGTATTACCAAAGCATCCTTTAAACTCACTCCATAAAGTGATGTTCCTATGCCACATCCAAGGATCCCACCAGTAAACTGCCCCAGAATATACCAACAAACATCAAGCCAAGGGAACTTCCCTATACTTGCAAATCCCAGCAATAAGTGCATTCCAAGAGTCTTCATCTCGACAAGGGAACCCGTTCAGCACTCCTTAAGCTCTGCCCACACATGATATTCCTGAATTTACACCTTTGTCTTCATAGCTTAAATGTCAGCTTCTATAAAGCTTCCTTTGATTCCACGGTATCCTGCACTTTTCTTCGAGTTCATCATTAAAATTATCAGCTGGATAATGTCCTTTGGCATCAGTTTTTCATATTTTTCTAATACACGCACATCATGCATCCAAACAAAATCATGCGCATGCACTAAGGGAATATATACATTGGATGCGGATTATTAAAATGCATCACACAAACAATGAATCACACGCGGAAATTAACACAAATGCACAACAAAAGAAATGGAGGTGTATACGACTCGGATGCGCAGCAACACGACATCGTATGTGCATTGATTATCGTGCCCTGAATAAAATTACTGTAAAGAATAGATATCCAATTCCTAGGGTAGATGATCTTATGGATAAACTACAAGGTTCTGCCATATTCAGTAAAATAGATCTTAAATCTGGTTATCATCAAGTGAGATTAGATAAATCTGATATATTTAAAACTTCATTTAGAACACAATTTGGACATTATGAATTTTTAGTGATGCCTTTTGGATTGACTAATGCACCTGCTACATTTAACCGAATGATGAATTGCATATTTTTGAAATATTAGCATTGTGTTATAGTATTCTTTGATGATATCTTGGTATTCAGTAAAAATGAGAAAGAGCATTATGAACATCTGTCTTTGGTTTTCAAGTTGTTGAAAGATAATCAATTGTATGCTCATCCAGAAAAGAGTGAGTTCTTTCAAACAGAAATTGAATATCTAGGTCATATTGTGTCATCAGAAGGTATTAAGGTTGACCCTAAGAAAATAGAAGCAATATTAAACTGGCCTATACCCAAAAATGTGCATGAGTCACGTTCTTTTCTAGGTCTTGCTAGTTTTTACAGGAAGTTTGTGTGAAATTTTTCATTACTTGCTTTGCCTTTGACTAAACTTTTAAAGAAAGGTATTGCTTATCATTGGTCTGATAATCAACAGGAATCTTTTGATTTATTGAAACATGCATTAACCCATGCTCCTGTATTACAACTACTTGATTTCAATAGACCATTCTTTTTAGTAGTTATTGATGCTAGCGGATCTGGAATAGGAGCCGTACTTATGTAAGATGAGCATCCCATAGCCTATTCTAGCTGTAAATTGAAACCATCCGAAATTAAATATTCCACTTATGATAAAGAATTATTAGTTGTTGTACAAGATTTAAGACAATGGAAACATTACTTAATGGGTTCTGAGTTTATGATTAAGACTGACCAATAAAGTATTAGACATCTTCTTAGTCAACCTCAAATATCTGACCGATATATCAAATGGGCAGCTTTCATTCAGAGTTTTCATCCCCTTATATAGTATCAACCAGGTAAAGAAAATGTAGTAGTTGATACTTTAAGTAGAAGACCGACCATTCATAATATTTCTGTCATATCATTTGATTCTTTAACCCCTATGAAAGATACTTATCATCAGGACATTACATTTCAATCTGATTGGAATAAATTAGTTGAAAATAACTGGATTCCTATTGATTCACTGTCTTACAATGATGGATTCATGTTTTATGAAAAGAGATTATGTGTTATAGTTCCATTTAGATCTTTTGTTTTGAATGAGATTCATTGTCCTCCATATCAAGGTCATAGAGGTATTATCTCTACTTTGCGTACATTGACTGAAGATTTTTATTGGCCACATATGGACACTGATGTATCTAATTTTGTTTCTGAATGTTTAGTTTGTCAAAGAGTTAAGAGACATCATGGTAAACAGTATGGTTTACTGTCAGAGAGAGAACCAGGGAGAGAGAAAGAGGAGAGAGAAGACTGCAGAGGAGAGAGAAAGACTGCAGGAAGAGAGAGAATAAGAGTGACGAGGAGAGAGAAAGACTAGATTTAGAGAGAGAAAGACAAGAAAGAAGGGGAAGCCATAGAAGCTGTGAGCAAGAAGGGAGAGAAAGTCTGTAATTGTATTAATGTGTCAAAAAGATGTGAAAAATTACATCTTCTCTCCTTTTATACCAATGTCAGTGTGACATGGCATAATATCAACATTATTAATACTTATTTGTTATTCCCAGCTTCTTACAATCCATCCCTTCCCAAAAGTTTTTGTCCTAAAAAACAAACCTAGAAACAACTAGAAAGGAGATGGATAGAACAGAGTACTACTCTGTTTTACAGCTTTACAAATGGGAAATGAATGAAGAATGACCATTACAAGAGCTGAATTTGAAGAAGGGAAGTAAGGCCCAACTATATACATGATTTGAAATACTTCAGAAGCAAATGGAGCCATAAAGTCTTCAACAAATAGTCCCAGAACAAAGTAGACAACTTGCTGAATAAACAGTCCTTGCTGGACCAAATCTGGCATAACTTTTGATAGAAGTGTCCAGATGAGATGTACCATATATCAAAACGAAGCTCTTGAAGAGTACTTTAAGCCCATATAGATAGCTTAATTCTGAAAATTAGGTACAATAAAAACTGTTCTAAAATAGTGTGCTGTCCTAAACCAGTCTGCATCATTACTAGCTCCATAAGCAATAGGCTTCAGCCACCACCAATGTCTCCCTCAAGTATGGATACTCATCCAATATAGAATCAGGTCTCCAAGAAGCCTCTTCAGATGGTAAACCTCTCCATTTGATCAAATATTCCACAATAGAATGTGATTGAAGCTTCTTTTCGCGCTGACCTATAACAGTCTCTGGGATGTACTGAACAAGACCATCTTCATCAATAGGTGGCAGCTCATCAACTATATCCACTGGATCATCATAATAGGGCTTGAGCTGACTAACATGGAAGATGTTATGAATCTTTGTAGAAGAGGGAAGCTCTAGTTTGTATGCCAAATCTCCAATCCGCTTAAGGATCCTGTAAGGGCCATAAAACCTGTGGGCAAGCTTATTACTGGATCCATCTTTTAACGTAGAGTACTGGGATTTGGGCACCTTCAACAAAACCAGCTCTCCTTCTTGGAACTCTAAAGGCCTCCTCTTCTCATTAGCATACATCTTCATTTGATCTTGAGCCTTCCTTAGATTCACCTTGCATTGCTGAAGAAGGGTCTGCATTCTTTCCAACTCCTCCTTCCCATGAGGATTGATCTTTTCATTAAAGATGACTGTGGGTAAGGGCACCTTGTAACCATACAAAGCCTCAACGGGTGAAACTCCTATGCTCGCATGAGTGGAATTGTTGTAAGCAAACTCAGCCAGGTGTAACCAAGAATCCCATGAGGTTTGGACATCATAGCAAAAATGGCGAAGATAAGTCTCCAACCATTTATTAACTCTCTCTGTCTGTCCATCAGTTTGAGGATGATAAGCCGTAGATGGAGCCAACTTAGTGCCCATAGATGTAAATACCGCTTGCCAGAAGTTACTCATAAACTTTGAGTCCCTATCATGGACAATCACTTGCAGTAATCCATGTAGTCTAAAAATATGCTCCATAAACTGGTTGGCCACTTGAGAAGCAGTAAATTGAATTTTTGTTGGGATAAAATGAGCTGCTTTGGTGAGTCTGTCAACCACCACATAAATACTATTCCACCCCTTCTTAGTAGTAGGTAAGCCAGTGATAAAGTCCATAGTAATATGAGTCCATTTACCCGTAGGAATAGACAATGGCTGTAACAAACCTCCTGGCTTATGGGTGCTATCCTTATTTTGCTGACAAGGCATACACTTCATGACGAAGTCCTTAACATCTTTTCACAGTCCTTTCCAATAAAAGCTTTTGTTGATCCTTTCATAAGTCTTGAAAACTCCCAAGTGTCCAGCTAAAGGCGAAGAATGTGTCAAGATTGTGGGAGAGAATGAAGGAGTCTCACTTGTAGCTTTCTTGCTTGTACAATGGGGGAATACACACAAAGATGGAGGCTGAAAACAGTTTTCCTCTTCTTAGTTGTGTAAGCCAAAAAGAACTCTCGTACATAGAAATAGAAGAACCCTATATATGGGTCTCAAACCAAACTCAACTAACTAAGGTGGCATACTAACTGAGCCACGAACTAGAGTAGATAAGGATTGCTGTCATCTAGCTATTATTCATGGGTGGTGTACCAATCGCATCTGCAACTGACAAGTCGGTGACATAACTACACAACGGTCACCCTGGCGTATCACGAGTGGAGCTCGATATCTCAACACTCCCTCTCGAGCTCAATCCCAATTCCTGCACACCAAGCAGGTCTCTGAACTTGCGCAGCTTCTCTGCGCCCAATGCCTTCGTGAATATGTCAGCTACCTGATCCTCTGTGCTGACATAAACTAGATCAATAAGACCTAGTAAAACCCTCTCCCGCACATAGTGATAATGCACCTCAATGTGCTTTGTTCTAGCATGATAGACTGGGTTATTTACCAAGTGTATACTACTCATGTTGTCACAATAAATGACAACTAGCCCATCTGTAGGCTGATGCATATCATAAAGTAGCTTATGCAACCAAGCTACCTCACATGCAGCCATTGTTGCACCCCTGTACTCAACCTCTATGCTGGACAAGGCAATTGTAGGCTGTTTCTTGCTGCTCCAAGTGACTGTAGCACTCCCAAAAGAGAACACATATCCACTGGTAGATCGTCTATCAGAAATGCTACCAGCCCAATCAGCATCAGTGTATCCATGCAACTGTATCTGAACCCCAGTCTCATAAAATAGTCCATACTGCAATGTGGACTTCATATACCTAAGTATGCGTCTAGCCGCATCCAAATGCGGTTTCCTTGGAGCCTGCATAAACTGACTTACCAATCCAACAACATAGCTCAAATCTGGCCTGGTAATAGTCATATAAATCAAGCTTCCTACTATGCGTCTGTACATAGTAGGGTCTTCCAGAAGCTCACCTGCATCTGCGCTCAGCTTCACATTCTGCTCCAAAGGAATTGAAATAGGCTTACAGCCTGTCATCCCATATTTGGACAGCATGTCCAATCCATACTGCCTCTGCAAGAGCTGTATCCCACTTGGTGATCTAATCACCTCAATGCCCAAGAAATAATGCAGCTCTCCCAAATCCTTCATCTCAAACTTCTGCTTCAATAGCATTTTCACATGAAGGATATCTTCATCACTGTCACCTGTCATAATCAAATCATCAACATAAATGACAAGTAGCATAATACCTTTCTCTGTTTTTCTCACATAAAGTGAGAAATCTGCCTTGGAAATCTGAAAGCCAATAGTGACAAGATACTGTCCTATCTTGTCAGACCATGCTCTAGGTGCTTGCTTCAAGCCATACAATGCTTTCTTCAACCTGCAAACAAACTTAGGATGAACAGCATGCACATAACCTGGTGGCTGCTCCATATAGACCTCTTCTTGCAAATCACCATGCAAGAAGGCATTCTTTACATCCATCTGATGTAAAGACCATTCCTTTGATGCAGCCATAGCAATGACTGCTCTTACAGTTGCCATCCTTGCAACCGGACTGAATGTTTCTTCATAATCAATGCCATATGTTTGTGCATACCCCTTGACTACTAATCTTGCCTTGTATCTGTTCACAGAACCATCTGCATTGTGCTTCACCTTATAAACCCACTTACAACCAATTGCATTCTTACCTTTAGGCAAAGGTACCAATTCCCATGTAGCATTTGCTTCCAAGGCATCCATTTCTTCATCCATGGCTTTCTCCCATTTTTCTTTTCCCATGGCTTGCTCAAAAGAAGTGGGTTCTGGTTCCTATATCACTTTGACCATATATGCATAGTGAATGGCTGTAAATCCATCATATTTCAGCCTATCCACAGGATACCTAGCTCTCGTAGACCTGCGCAAAATAGGTTCACTCCCAGGTGCTCTCAAAACATCCCTGGTCTTCCTTACTCCATGTGTAACAATAGAAGGAATACCCAACTCATCATCAATGCTCTGTTCTGAGCCACTGGATTCACCATCCACATAAGAGTGACCTGCATTCACATCAAACATGGGCTGATCAACCTTCTCTTTTCCTTTTCGTGATACCTGCATACCACTATCTGCATTGCTTTGAGAAGATTCTCCTGATCTCAATCTGCCTGTCCATGGCGAAGAATGTGAACCACTGCTAGAGGACGCTCCAGGTCCACTAATATTTTGTGACTGCTGCTGTGAATTCTGTGCAGCATTACCATTTTGTGCATCTATATCATCAATCAAATTTACTTGTTTATACCAGCTACTCATCTCATCAAAAACAACATCTCTGCTCACTGTAAACTTACGAGTAGAAGGGTTATAGCATCTATACCCTTTTTGCTGCAGAGAGTAACCAATAAAGATGCACTTCTCAGCTTTTGGATCCAACTTGGATCTCAACTCATCTGGCACATGTACATAGGCAATGCAACCAAAAATTTTCAAATGAGAAATATCTGGTTTCCTACCAGTATACCTCTCCTCTGGAGTCATCCCATGTATTGCTGCAGTGGGAGTCCTGTTCATTATGTAGACTGCTGTAGCAACTGCTTCAGCCCAATAAAAATCTGGTAGGTCTTTTTCATTGAGCATGGCACGAGATACCTCTCCAATATGCCTGTTTTTCCTTTCTGCAATTCCATTTTGTTGTGGGGTATGACTGCATGAATATTGCTGCTTTATGCCATGCTCCTGTAGGAACCTTGCAAACTCATTTGAGAGTACTCTCCCCCTCCATCTGACCTTAGGTATTTTATTTGCAGACCTGTTTCTTTTTCAGCCATAGCTTTAAGAGTTTTGAAATGCCCAAAAACTTCACTTTTCTTTTTCATAAAATACACCCAAACTTTTCTGCTATAGTCATCAATAAAAGTGACAAAATAATGACAGCCTCCAAGAGATGCAGCTTTAGTAGTCCACACATCAGAGTGGATTAATTCCAATGGCTTCTTACTCTCTTGAACATGTCTAGGAAATGGTTTCCTTGCCTGTTTTCCAAATTGACAGGCTTCACATACCTTATGCATTTCTGCAACCTTGAATTTAGGCAATCCTGTAACAATATTTTGGGCTTGCATTGATTTAAGTCGCTGTACATTAACATGACCAATGCGTTTATGCCAGATATCAATATCTGCAACTACACCGGTCCCATGTGCAAACATTGCTGCACTCAATTCAGACATGTCTGCATCCAATGTAAACATTCTGCCCTTCTTCTTTCCTTTTGCTATCAAGCGATCTTTATTTTTCATATCCTCAACAAAGCATCCATGAGGATTAAATCTGACCTGCAAGCCCTGCTCAACCATTTGACCAACAGAAACCAGATTCTTGGTGATATTCGGGACATGAAATACATCGGACAGGTATTTCTTTTTCCCATCCTGCATAGACAAAGGAAATTTTCCAATCTGCACAATAGGATGTGTAGTATCATCACCAGTCTCCACAAATCCTGGTTTTTCCATTTTCCTTGCATTCTCCATCCATTTTGCATGACCTGTCATGTGGTTTGATGCACCTGAGTCAACATACCACACATCATTGCTTTCTTCTGCACTTGTCACAGAATTGTTCATGTGCTGCACCATAAACAAATGCTCATTTCTGTCATCACCCTGTCTACTAGAAGATGCATAATTCCCTTGTTGCAATTTTCCATTCATGATGTCATTCTGATTTTTATAGCAGTCTTTAGCTATATGACCCATTTTACCACAGTAGTAGCATTCAACATTGCTGTTTGCATTTTGGCCTCTTTGCTATCCACCACGACCTCTTTGGCTCCCCCTGCCTCTAGAGTTACCACGTCCTCCTCCATAGGACTGGTTTTCTTGAGTTTGCTACATATTCTGATTTCTACCACGGCCTCCAAATCGGCCTCCTCTACCTCTGCCTCTACCTCTTCCAGCATTTGAGTAGAAGACAGCTTCTTTTGAAGTTCCTCCTGAAGAAGACGCACCACCATTTCTATGCTCCTCAGAAATTAGAAGAGCAATCAACTCCTCAAAATCAGGAAATCTTTCACGGACGGAAATGGATGTTCAGAACTGTGCATAATCCTTTCCTAGACCATTCAAGGTCACAGAAACTAAATCATCATCTTCCACTGGCGACCCAATGGAAGCAAGTGCATCTGCAATCTTCTTCACCTTCATGTGGTAGTCATTGATGCTCATATTTTCTCTTTGCACATTGTGCAACTCTTGCTTGAGCTGCATTTTCCTGGCTTGCGTATTTGTGCTATACATTTTTGACAAAGTATCCCATGCCTCCTTTGGCGTACTTGCATCTTGAATATGCACAATCATAGAGTCTGAAATGCTGATAGACAGCCAATACATAACTTTCTTGGCTCTCTCATGCCATGCTTTAAATGCCTGCATTTGCTGTTGATTGGGAACATCAGGAAGAACTGGTTCTTCTTCATTTCCTGCAACAAATTCCCAATATCCTTTTCCCATAAGGAAATTTGTCATTCTAAACTTCCATGCTTGGAAGTTGTTCTTGTCAAGCTTTTCAGTGACAATCTGTGAAAGAGAATCAGATGCCATTACAGAACACTACAAAAATTCCGTCACTGCAAAGAACACAACTTCAGCCTCACAAGGGCTAATCTGTAAAACTGACGAAAGTGGTATTTGACCACACAGTCACTTCCTAGTGACGATTTTGCATCAACAGGCAACGGGGATGATTCTGTAACTTCCAATGTCTCTGCGCACATGTATACGATGCAATTTCTATAGTAACTTTTCACCGACCTGTAGAACAGTGGGCTGGACAGCATAAAACTGGGCCTTTTCCTGAGTGCGTGCAAAAAACTTCCGCCTCCAAAACAGGCCCCGAAATGGCCTCAAATAAAAAAAACAGGGTCGTCAAGGGCTAAAGCCATCGCCCGCAGCATATACTTCCCTCTTGCTTCACTGCGAAGGGCGTCTCAACCTGAGACAATGCACTCTTGCAATTTCCGGCTGTGCTACCTGCAGAGATCTGCTCCCAAAATAGAAAATGAAAGCAACACTACTCCTCTTACCAGAACACCGCGAGCTTGGCTTGCTTTCTTGAGCTCCTTACCACGAACAAGGCTCTGATACCATGTCAAGATTGTGGGAGAGAAGGAAGGAGTCTCACTTGTAGCTTTCTTGCTTGCACAATGGGGGAATACACACAAAGGTGGAGGCTGAAAACAATTTTTCTCTTCTTAGTTGTGTAAGCCAAAAAGAACTCTCGTACATAGAAATAGAAGAACCCTATATATGGGTCTCAAACCAAACTCAACTAACTAAGGTGGCATACTAACTGAGCCACGAACTAGAGTAGATAAGGATAGCTTTCATCTAGCTATTATTCATGGGCGGTGTACCAACCGCATCTGCAACTGACAAGTCGGTGACATAACTACACAACGGTCACCCTGGTGTATCACGAGTGGAGCTTGATATCTCAACAGAATGTAACTCCTCCATAATTTTTCCCTTAAAAGAAGAAGTAGAGGGAATAACAATCTTGCCTTTCCACCAAATAAGACCATTTTTAAGCTGGTAATGCGAGTTTTCTTCCATAAGACCTTGCTGTAATTTCTGAAAGATTTGGCTGAATTCCTCATCTAAAAGATAGGCCTCCTGTAGTTCTTCAATCCAATCATTATGTAGTTCTGTCATGGCTGACACTTTGCAAGCCCACATACGAGAAAGAGAATCAGCCACTATGTTATCTTTGCCCCTTGTATGAGTGATGTCAAAGTCATAATTCTGTAATGTAGCTACCCATCGACGTTGCTTTGGAGTGAGATTTGACTGAGTAAGGAAATACTTGAGTACCCGATGATCACTATGTACTCTGAATCGGCTGCCATATAAGTAATGGTGCCATTTCTTGATTGCATGCAGGATAGCCAACATTTCCTGGTCATAAACATTCATGGCCATCTCCTTATCTGTAAGCTTACGGCTCTCAAATGCAATTACTCCATGCTCCTGAAGCAAAACAGCCCCAATGCCACGGCCACTAGCATCACACTGTATAGTAAACTCTTTGGAGAAATCCGGGCATACTAAGATGGGAGCAGAAGTAAGTAGTTCCTTTAACTGGTTGAAGCTGCTATCTGCAAGAGCATCCCAAAAGAAAGCCTCCTTTTTCAACCTGTCAGTCAAAGGAGCTGCAATTGTTGCATAATGCTTTATAAATCGACGATAGAATGAAGATAGACCAAGAAATCCTCTAAGAGAGGTAGTAGTAGTAGGCATTGGCCAATCTCTTATGCATTGCACCTTCTTGGGATCAGCCTGTATTCCTTTTTCACTGACTATATGTCCCAATTATTCCACTTCAGTCTGCATGAAAGAGCACTTCTTCTCCTTAGCAAAAAGCCTATGATGTCCCAATTATTCCACTTCAGTCTGCATGAAAGAGCACTTCTTCTCCTTAGCAAAAAGCCTATGATGTCTCAACACATCAAAAACCTTCCTCATATGTGACAAGTGATCCTGTAAAGTCTTGCTATAGATCAAAATGTCATCAAAGAACACCAAGACAAACTAAAAGAGGAAAGGTTGCAAGATCTTATTCATCAGGCTTTGAAAGGTAGCTGGAGCGTTTGTAAGCCCAAATGGCATCACCAAGAAATGATATAGCCCACAATCAGTCCTAAAAGCAGTCTTGACTTCATCACCCTCTCGCATACGAATCTGATGATACCCTGATCTCAAATCAATCTTTGGGAAGAATCGAGCCCCCTTAAGCTCATCAAGAAAATCATCAATACTGGGTATAGGATACCTGTTTTTCACTGTTATCTTATTGAGATCCATGTAGTCAATGCACATTCTGAAAGATCCATCTTTCTTTTTGACTAACAGGACTGAAGATACATAAGGTGAAGAACTTGGTTCAATGAATCCCATTTCAAGAAGCTCTTTGATTTGCTTGGCTACTTCCTCTCGTTCACATTTTGATAATCTGTAAGGTGGCTTATTGATTGTCTTTGAGTTGGGCTCCAAATCAATGGGGTGATCCACCGCTCTCTTAGGAGGCAATGAAGTAGGTACTTCAAACAAATCTCTATACTCCTCAAGAAGAGCTGTCAAGGCTGGATGGTTTGCTGAATTATTGGGCTGATCCTGTGTTTCCTTGTTCAAATGCAAAACAAATATTTGTGAGCGCTTCTTGTACTCTCTCTTGAGTTGTTGAATGGTGATAAGCTGAAAATCAAATCTACTAGGAATTCCCTGTAAATGGATGAGCTGTCCATTAGAGATAAACTCCATATATAACTATGAGAAATCCATAGTGATCCTTCCTAATGTCATCAACCAATCACAACCAAGTACAATATCTATGGGCCCTATTTCCAGAGTGATCAGGTTTACTTTGGCTTCAAAATTTTCAGTCAACTGCAAAGAAACCTGTGGGCAAATCTGTGTGCTGATTTCCTCTTCACCATTAGCCACTTGTATTCTAATGGGCTACTGTAAGTCTGTGGGAACACAATTCAACTTGTCCATGATGGACTTATTGACAAAACTGTGAGTACTGCCACTATCTATCAGGATGAACACTGCCTTTCCACATATGCTTCCCTTCATACGAAGTGTATTAGGGCTCTTAGATCCCGTCCAAGCATCCATAGAGATAAAACAATTAGTGGCAGCAAGCGACTCATCACAAGATCCACCAGGGTCAAACGGAACATTTCCACCTGGATCAAAAGGAAAAGAGTCGGCTGGATCATAAAAGTACTCCTGTCCAACGTCCTCCTCAAAATCTTCATTTTCAGCATTGACTGCCACTGCATTAGCTTCATCTATGTCATCTTCAAAGTCCTCAAAAACTAGCATACTCTGAAGCTTTGGCTTGACATTTTTGTATATACACTTTGAAGCATGATCAGGTGTATACTTTTCTCCACACTTGAAGCATAAGCCCTTGTCCTTCCTTTCCTTGTAAAGATCCATGGGAATAGATTTGGGATTTGTATTTAGCTGAAGTGGACTTAGGCTTGTTGTCACCCTGTTTAAATTCAACCTTTGGACTGCTTGTTGTCCTAAAATTATTTTGAGACCTAGAAGCATTGAATGGAGGATAAGTTGGTACCCGTAAGCTCCCACTAGGCACATGATTGGCTGCCATAAATGTTACCAACTTGTCCCTGCTTTAAAACAGTCCTTGGCTGTCCATAACTTGGCTGAAATGAAGACTCTTTCCTATACTTTCTTCCATAGCGCTCCACAAGCTCAATAGCCTTGAAAAGTGAAGTAGGATTTTGCGCCATAACATCAGCTGACAAAGATGGCTCCAAACCATACATAAACTTGTGAAGCTTGGCCTCATCACTGATGCTTTCCACATACATGGTCAAGTTGAGGAATTGGTTTGTATACTCTCTTACACTTAGGCCCCTTTGTTCTAAACCATACCATCTCCGTGCTAGCTTCTCTTTCTAAAGAGGCGAAACAAAGACTCCATAAGTGCCTTGAAAGCTTCCCAATTCTCAATAAGTACATTCTCTTTCTTGATATACCTCCACCAAGTATGGGCAAATCCTTCTAGATGCAAGGAAGCAAAGTGAATCTTCATATCATCAGTTTTAGGGTATATATCAAAGTAGGACTCCATCTTAGAGGTCCATTCCTCTAAGTCTGATGGTGAAGATGACTGGCCATTAAATTTGGCTAAAACAATTTTGTCCTTGAACTCTCTTTCATGAAAGGGTTGCTGTCCCAAAATTGGCTAATCAGGATTACCAAGTACAGAACCTCCAAATTGAGACTGAAATCTTCCAACAGGTGGCTGAGAATTACTATGTAATCTTCCTGTTGGTAAAGTACCCCTGGAATTTTGAGTATGCAGTCCAAAAGCTTGAGTATTGGCCCCATTCAAACTGCCCAAATAGTCATCATGCCTTTGTGAAGCTTATCCTACTTCATACTGACTATTTGGAATGTCTCTTCTTCCAATAATCCCATTTCCATGACCATTTTGGTTAGATGGTTGAAGTGGGACTGAAGGGCCACTGTTTGAACAAGCCTTCTCATTAACTTCCTTTGATGTGGAGGATTGAAGATTGAAGACTTTCCAAGGACTCAAGTACTTTCAGGACCAAAACAGGGTAAAACAGGGAACTTACAGGTCACTTACAGGGTATTTACAGGTGGTTACAGGTACACCATTCATTACTGAAGCATAGGTGCAGGTACTACAAGATATCCACAGGTCCTACATACCCTTTTGCAGGGTTTGGTAGCCACTTGGGGTTACTATCTTGCATTATAGGGTTAAAACAGGGCACTTACAGGTCTAGACAGGGTGCAGGACTGGACAGTTCAGACTCTGAAATTCAGCTATAGAATTTTCTGTCCTAAACTTGTTATAGCGTGCTATAGCTCATCTTGAAGAGGGCATTCTTAGCTTTGATTCGCACAAAAAAGTTTTGAAATCGGAGTTTCCTAGCCAAAGTTATAGCCGTTTTACTGACAGGGGGTACTGCAGGACTGCACTAGTATGGTAACGGCAAAAATAAGGTCCAGGAGGATTATGCTCAACAAATCAGGGATTCCATGATGGATACCACACTTCAAGAGAACCATGAAGAGCTTCAACAACAAGGAGAAGTCAGTTTGCTCAATAATACTTTGTGTGCCTATGAACAAAGACATAGGGAACGACATGAGGCCATCTTGTCAAGAATGGAGCAGATGGTTCAATCTACTGATCAGACCAACCTATGTGAGGGATAAAACGGCATGACAGGCTCCCTACACGGGCTTCGAATCACCGGGAGGTGGGAAAAGTTCCCCTGGGGTCGGTTGGTTGCACCCCTTCGGGATCTTCGATAGTGAGGGAGGGTCACCTCTCTTTTGTCCCACTATCTCCCCCGGCATCCACCTTTTTCCTCGGTGGGAATATCAACATGGCAGAGGCTAGTGTTCTAAGCAATCAGTATGATATGCATTTCAGAAATATTCATTCAGCCTTTCATGAAATGCAATTGATTGGGATTAGAAAAATTGAGATAGGAGAAGGGTCTTACCGATGCAATTCAGTGACTCACTGATTGCTAGTACTTACCCTTTTACAATATTTCAATTTGGGCAAAAGAAATTCAGCCAATCAATTGGATTAGAGTAAACAAATTCGTCAATCAATGGATTCAGTCAATAGGATTCAAGTGTTATGCTGAAATTTCAGATTGAAGCCTCTAATTCACTGATTGGAACTAATATGCATTAAGCAAGCATTGCATTCATGAATAGATGGATTCAAGCAAAGGTTGGCTGAGAATTTGATGAATAATGTTCAATTCTTTAATCTCTCAATCAAATGGATTAAGCTCAGCAATTGGATTGATGAGAGAGATTAATAATTGAAGAGAAGTACCTTTGACATGGCTGATGTAGGGTTTCAAGAGAGTGAAAAGCTGAGGAATATAGCTCTATTTTGGAGTAAACACACCAGGAAGTTGAAGGAATCACTGCCAAGGATCAATTAGAAGCTCCATAGCTGAGGATTAACTGAGGGAAGATGAAGAACAGGCTAAAAAAAATCAGTGCAATTTTCGGGCTGCTGTCCAGGCCACGTGGCAGCTTCTACAGGGCATGAAATGGTGCTCTACCTGTTGCATTTGATGTCTAGAGTGCCATTATGCAGGCCATTGTTGATGGAGAGCAAGGATCAGTGAGAAAAGAAGAGATCTCAGCCAGCAAACTCCATGGAAGCTTGGGCAGAGCTTGAAGAAAGAGGAAAGGAAGACCTCTTTTGAAAAGTAACTGTAGTTTAGTCTCTAACTAAGCCCGGTTAACCATCCTTTACCCTAGTTACCTCCATTTTTGCATGAAATTTGATGACGTTCAGCCATTTAAGCCTTTACCCACCATATCTGACCTTGGATATCTCCAGATGTAGTCCCTTGCTAACTGTAGATGTCCTGCAGCACTCCACAAACATTATTAACACTTATTTGTTATTCCCAGCTTCTTACATTGACTTATGCCTTTATCTATTCCATCAAGACCATGAGAACAGATTTCTATGGATTTTATTACTGGTTTACCTAACACTAAAGCTAACCATGATATGATTTGGACTGTTGTAGATAGGTTTAGTAAACAAGAATATTTCATTCCATGCAAGAAAACTTTAACAGCATCTCAGGCAGCACAATTATTTTTGAAAACTGTTTTCACTAATCATGGATTACCAAAAGTTATTATTTCTGATCGTGATTCTAGATTTTGTAATAATTTTTGGATTACTTTGTTTGCTAACCTAGGAACAAAGATTGATTTCTCATCTGCATTTCATCCTGAAACTAATGGTCAAACAGAAGCTACTAACAGTACTTTTAGATCTTTTACGTGCTTACACTATTTCTAAACCACAGACGTGGGATACACATCTACATTTACTTCAGTTTGCATATAACAATACACCACACACAGCTACAAAGAAAGCACCGTTTGAAGTGATTTATGGTTATAGATTGTCTACACCTGCTGCATCTTTATCAAATAAGATTCAGAGTGCTGATGATATTGCTAACATACACACTACTATTTTTGATGAGGTTAAAGACATGATTGCTAAAGCCCATCAATCATATACAAAGCAAGCTAATAAGAAAAGACAGACCATGAATTTCAAAGTTGATGACAATGTTTGGTTAAGAATAGAAAAACGTAGATTACAAAGTGTAGATAAACACCCAGTTGTGAAATTAGCACCTAGATTCTATGGACCATTCAAGATTATTCACAAAATCAATGACAATGCATTTAAATTAGAACTACCACTACATTGGAAAATCCACAACACCTTTCACATTAGTTTATTACAACCCTTTAGAGGCCAATTACCTCTACACCCTGTTTATGAAAACCCACCTTTGTTAGATGAAGAGACTGAAATCCTTGAGCATGAAGCTATCATAGATACTGACTTCATGACCACTAGAACTGGCCGTAGATACTCTAGATATTTGGTTAAATTTAAAAACCATCCTGTTGAAGAGGCCCAATGGATGCACACTAGAGACTTAAATGCTTTCCCCACTTTGTTAGCTCCACATTGAGCTAATAGCAATTGAGGACAATTGCTATCCTACCTCGGGGGTATGATGCCAGGAGGCATATTTCACGGTGGATTCCGTGAGGTTTTACGGTGGATTCCGTAAACTTTGTTGACCGGGGCTTATACACAAAGTGAATTCTTTGTGCGAGAAGTCGATGGGGACACCTATCCTTTTCGGGCGTTTCATTAATTTAGTGTGTACATGGGTGATTCCATAGCGGGTGATTCTGCAAAATACATATTAAATTAATAAACGTTTATGAGCTTAGAGTGCGCACTCGTAATAAATTAAGGTTAGGATTGATTTCTAATCAATTGATTTATTTATGTAGCTGAAGACTGCTGGGTATTCACTTTTGTCGGTTTAATTGTATTATTTTACTAACGATTGTGAATGCTTCAGTTGATGTGTAGAGATAGCAGCAGTGGCAGAGGAAAGCATTGGAGGATAGCATGTATTCGAGTTATCACTTATATTTTGATGGGCGCATACCTTAGGCATGGTCCCTATATTTTGTCGTGCCTATTTATTAAGGCGTTGGATATTTATTTATTATTTTTGTATGCGCATGGACGCACGATTATGATATTTGTATTTGGACATTGTATTGGGTATGCCTGACTCTTTGGGCGCCCGCCCATTAGCTTTATTTCTATTTGGCACTAAAGCAAACTCAAAAGCCAAAAGCATGCTATTTTGTAATTTGGGCTATCTTGAAGATGATTAATACATAAAATACATGCTTTGTGGAGCGCTCACACAAGGCATGGGGGGAGATTGCACCCAATTGGTCTCTTGTTCATGTCGTGCATGCTTTCTACCTTGTGACATTCCCGATTTCTAGGCACGCGTTCGTCACATGAACCTCCTCTTAATAAGGGATTTTTTAAAATTATTTTTCCCCTTTTTCCCCCAGCGACTGTCGTGCTGGAGGGGAGGGGAATAGCAAGGATGACTAAGCATCCTTGCTGGATGCTTGAGAGGGGGGGGGTGAACCCATGCAGGATGCCGCGTGGGGGAGGGAGGACCCCCTCCCCTCACCTATATAAGTGGTAAGGGACATAGCCAGGGAGAGGCTGTCGTAGAAGGGAAGGCTGGGTAGAGAGAGAAAGGAAGCGCTGTTGTTAACGCCGTGACGTGGAGAGAGGAGGAGGACTGCCGCTACCGTGCTGTAGTCACCATAGCCGCCGCCCTGTTGCGCCCAACGCCGACTGCTGCCTTGTTTCTCGCCCGCAGCGCCATCATTTGCTACCGTTTCCCCTCATCAATCCTTTCCTTCCAATCATTGGGGCCTTCCATGTGGTCCTGGCCATCAGAAGCTTCTTAGAAGCTTCTCTAAGAAGCTTCTAGAGGATAAGGCTTTGAGCCTTGTTCCTATGCACCCTTCTCAGGTTTTAAAACTGAGCTCATTAAGATCTATTCCCGCAGCTTCCTCGTAAAAGCCCATTTCCCACAACCCTTTTTTTTGTAAAAGCCCCATTTTCGGCAAACCCTCTCTTAAAGCCTCAATTCCCATAAACTTTTTCAAAAAGCTCCATTCCGGCAACTCTCTCATAAAAGGCCCATTTCTACAATCCAAGTTCCAACCCTGCAAGGCCTCCCATAAGCCCAAATCCCGCAAGCTGGTATTCTCAAGGATCCATACTTCGGAAGGGATCTCCTGCATACGAGGGAGAAGGGCAAGATCTTGAGGCTATGTACCAAGGCAAGTAAATTCACCGATCGGGTAAGGATTAAGGCAAATCGGAAGTCCGTAATTACGCCTACAATGGGCCCTAAAAAGTCACAAGGTGCACCTGCGGGAGGTTCTTCTGCTAATATTCATGTGGATATCTCCCCGAGCCCACAAGTCCAGGTTTTTACTAATTTTGATTCCACGCAAAAGCATTGCATTAGTCACGACAACTTCATGGATTAGGAAGCACCTATGCATGCTTAAAATCACCTAGTCAAGTTAAATGCAACTGGAAATAAATCGACTACTCGAACAATGATTAGAATTAGTTCATGACATGAAATTGGGTCATTGGTATTTTCCATATAAAGAAATTGTCTATCCATTTAACGTCCTTAATAGTATGTTGCCTTGTCGTGCATGTCAAAGTGACGGCCTAGAATACCTATTGCCTATCATTATAAGGTTGAGATTATTAAAGTGCACCTTTGACTAGGCATGGAAAGATTAATTGCACGTCGCATTTGTTTTAGACAAATCTTCATTGAATGATTCATTAGGGAAAGTCCTTAGCCCCGTAGGAAATAGAAGAGTGTGGAAATGATTCTAGGAATTTGCGTGTGGCATGTGATTGTAAATTGGAATAGGTCAACTCTAGTTTTTTTTGGCATGAATTTCACTACGTTGTAGTCAGGAAGGGAGTGCATGTTGCACATTTGTCATATGAAAAATTTCATTCATCAAGAGTTGTATTTAGGGAAAGGCTGCATGGTTTATTGAAGCATGAAATCTTAAAAGCTTAGAAAAAGAATTGTGGGCATGATTCTTGAATGCAAGTCCTAGTAGGATCAATGGAAGTTATGCCGCAATTTAACATGCGTTGTGATCTTAACAAGAAAAGTTAGGGTTATTGCAAATTTAGGGGTACGTAGAAGCAATGAATCACGCGTTTAGGTGAATTGTGAGATGTTACAACTAGCTTTCTCCTTTAAGATCAAGTTAACATCTCTAGGGATGGTTCTTCCTTGTCGCAAGACAAGTAGATCGAATTATTTAAATCGCCTAACCCGCAAGAGATTCGCATAGGATGGCTCAACCGATACGATAAATAACCCAAGTGCTAACTAGGGTTTAGCACGTTAAGGACTTGACCTAGTTTCACGCACTTGTTACCAAGACGAACCCTTGAATCAAAGGTCCTACCCACATTCACGGAATGTAGGGACAATTGGACGCTCATGCATAAAACGATCTAAGGTTTCTACCCTAAGGATCATTCGTTCAAATGATGAAACTCGGATTGAGTTGGAATCCCTAGGACCGAACGTTGTCGGCCTAGTGTAATTAGGAATGGGTTGGGTAAGAAGACACCCTAAACCCTACTTCTCGTCTGGAGATAATTCCGTGACCAGAAAACGCCGTTCAATGGGTGAAATGATCCCATGGAATAGATGCGACACTTGTGCAATAAGTTGCAACGTCGCATAGACTTGTGGTTTGTTCACAAGAGAGTTTTGCCATTTCTTGGAATGAGGTTGGCAAGTTCTTGCACAAGTTTAACTTGCAAAAGGATGAGTAGTCATCCTGTTATATCACTTTTCTTGGGAAAAATTGCCAAGTAAAGGGAAGTTAGGTATTTTCTTGGAAGCAAATGATCAATCAATAAATTGGAGCGACATGGTCGCCAGGATTTACTGTTAATAAAACCTAAGGTATTGGTTAAGTTGGGTTAACATGGTATGGCCCTAACCCAAGGACAAAAGGGTGAACAACAAACCCTTGGGGATCTTGCCAAGTCGCAATTGATCCCGGATCGAATGTTGGATGCATTCGGAGAGAAGGAATCACTTCTTAACAGTTGGCCAAATAAACGATCACTGGAATTGATTGTGCTTGTAACAGTTTAGAAAGCACTGTTTGCATTGTTTGCTCAAAGAACTAAAGGATACAATGATATTTAATGCTTCAGGTTGAAGGCCTGAAGGGAGAGGCAGCTTCAGTTACCCCCGACTGCTTGCCTGACCCTAACCAAGGGGGTTGTTGACCGCGCCGGGAACGTGGACCGAACCTGTTGCGAGAGATCTTTCCGTTGAGCTCTACTTGGAGCAGGAGGACGCTTGGGTGCCAGGGGGGATCTGGCCGTAAATCCCTCGCCTTCCGGGTCCTGCACAAGAGGCTAACGTGACTCGGGATTGGATCTCGAGGCCTGCATACTAGTTTACGGGCGGAAGCTTGGAATAGTAATCCCTGGGGATTACTAGATAGCCTTCGGGCGGATTATGGACAAGCCTACGGGCGGAACTCCTTGTATTTCAAAGATAAAATGATGAAATGATAATAAAGAATTTGTTTGATATTGCTTTTCTATGTCACGTGATAAGATTACGTGAAGGAACCAGTGCTTAACAGATTAATTAATGAAGCTGATTGTTACATGTCAAAATTAATGTGTTAGATAATTACTTAACTAAAACAAACCGAGGAAAGTGCGGAGGATAGGCCATAGGTCCGTCCTACAGTTGGGTGGTCCCGGTTAGCCGGGAACTTTTCTCAAAAATCTCGAAGAACAGCGGGAGGATCATCATCATCAAAACGAATAATGAAAGCAATGACCTAGAGTTATGTCTTAACCGATTTACGCTGTTTTAGGGGAACGGAATGGGACTATGCCTTATGGCAGAGAGGTTGAGTTTTGCATCCCCCTCGTTTCCCATTCTCCTTGAACCAAGTGCAGCATAAATCCGCTTCGGATCTGACGTTTCTGCGTAAAGTAGTACGCTTGGGTCTGACGCTAGTTGCTGCTAGATAATGACCAATTAGGATAACCTTGATTCAGGTCGATCCTAAGTGGGAACGGCCAGGATACTTCCGCTACGTGGCAGACGCGGGAAGACCTAGATCGCAAATCCCGTAACATTCCATGGGAATGCCGGGTGGAGCTTTCTAGATATCCTTTTCGATGGACTGCTAAGACGTGTCCTGGATGATTCTAGTGGACACGTTACATACCTTGAGTTTTTTGCAAAAAGTAGAGTTCTTTTGTTCTTGGGGACCTTCCAACGTTCACTATACGAGCATATAGCATCCGATCTGTGCACCAGAATCAGCCCCATCATGGACAATATAGTACTAATTTCCAATATGGCAATCATGGGTAGCATGGGATCAATGCATCACAAGGTATGTATGAGAAAAAAGGTATGCATGGACATCATGGGATGTATGGATAGTAAGGGCTTCATGGGTAGCAAGGCCCTCATGATCTGCATGACAAGATTCTCCTCACTAAGTAAAATGGGGGTCAATCTCCCTCACCATTAGACTTGGAGGAATGGACGTCCAAGTTGGAGTCCTACTTCAATATCTATTCCCGCACTAATGATCAGAAAATTATCTTTACCTCTCTCCACTTGGAAGGATTTTTCCACACATGGTGGCGCTATATCAATCAAGAGAATCATTAGTTCATTGATTGGGAATACTTTGAAATGCATATGGTTCAAGTATTGTGTCCCGTGTGGAAAAAGAGCACTTGGCAAGACAATGGTACACTCTTGACCAACGTAATATCACTTAGCATGAGTACACAAATGAGTTTATGAACTTGATCATATATGTGGAGAGCATTTAGCAATGATCCCAAATTGCATAATTATATCTATCTATGGGTTGGAACCAAGTCTATCGACTAATGTCATGGCCCAAAAGCCTACCACACTATTTGAAGCATTGAATTGGCCGAGAGATATGCAAGGAAGTACTGTAAGAATGAAAAATTTCAGCAAGGTTATGGACAGCCCTGTACCCCTTCAAAATCAGCCCCATATGGAGGTGGTTTTTGTGGCAATTCTATGCCTAATAATAGCTCCGAAATAGCCACTTACCCCACCTTCCATGTTGAAAGAAAACAAGGAACTTTCAAGATAGCATTTGGCTCTAATGCTGAGAGTAACTATGTGGAAAACAAACAGTCCACTACATCACCTTCCCATGGCTTTAGTGGCCAACGGTTCATTTCACCAAATGTTGTGAAGGAACAGAAGGAAAAAGGCCTATGCTTTAAATGTGAGGATAAGTACACGGTCGATCACTGTGCCTCCAAGTGCCCTTACAAGACACCTAAGGTCAAGATTCACAACATGTATGCCATGGAAGATTGGCACAATGATGAGAATGACCTGTCCGCTGACCATGTGGAGCATGTGGATCACAAGCAATTATATGACCTAAAGGATGGGTTTCCTTTTGACCCGGAAACTTGTCCATCCCTAATACTTGATTTGACATCCCACCCGACTCTCATGGTAGATGTGATGAAACAGTAATAAGAGCTCTTGAAAATGATTGCCTCATTTAGACATGCTTGTTGCAGTGATACAACATGTAGTGCATACATTGTGGTGGTGATCACTTGCCATCTAAATGCTCTAGAGAGAGTAGAACCTACACCAATTGTAGGTGGCTTGGTCATGAGGCATCCACTTGTAGAACCCCTTAGTGATTTCCCTGTGCTACACCATATGCACATCGAGGGCTTCCATATCCTAAACCATAGCATATGGCTCTACTTGCTCCTCTAGATTAGAGACTTGTCACTCTTAGAGCCAACATCAATTCATCTAGCATCCCATGGCTTCCATGCCCAATCATCACACACACATCTAGTGATGCCCTAATTCACTATGTTGAAGAGCCTACTGAGGAGGAAGATTATACCAAGCCGTATGTCTTTTATGAGACGAGAAACAAAATGCAATGCTCATGAATTACAAACTAGCATTGGTCATGATGCTAGGAATAGATAGAGGGTGTGGCATAATGATGCTTGGATGGGTTCTTGTAGCCCTAGCACCCTACACATTCAAGGTAATATGCATGGGAAGCATGCCTTCATCCTTGTGGACAATGGTAGCGCTCATAGTTTTGTTAATAAATCAACCATTGACTGGCTGAAATGCACCCCTACATAATTATACCACCGCTTGAAGGTCCAAGTAGCAAATGGAGAGGAAAAAATCAGCATACACGTATGCCCCATAGTTCCCTTATGCTTGGCTGAAAATTATGTGGCATTGGTTGACCTAATTGCCTTATATATGGGCTCCATTGATGCTGTCTTGGGTTATGATTGGCTAAAACAATTGGAAAAAATTGCTATAAACTTCTCTTATCTCTACATGGAGTTTGTGATGCATGGACAACTCATCCGCTTAGAGGGAATTCAAGATTATGCTAATTTTCAGCTCATTACAACAAAGCAACTCAAAAGAGAGTTTAAGAAATGCTCGTAGATCTTTGTCTTGCAATTGAATAAGGACAATTCAAGTCATCCCTTTGAAGCATCTTAGGATTCAACCTTGCATGCCCTACTTGAGGAGTATAGTGATCTATTTCAAATGCTTGCAACCCTCCCTCCTAAGAGGCAAGTGGACCACCCACTTGGTTTAGATCCCCATTCCAAGTGAGTAAACAAGCCACCTTATAGATCCTCCAAGTGTGAATGTGAAGAGGTTGCAAAGAAAGTTAATGAGCTGCTGGAGATGGGTTTCATTGAACTGAGTTATTCCCCTTATGCATCCCATATCCTGTTAGTCAAGAAGAAAGATGGCTCTTTTTTCATGTGCATCAACTATAGAGACTTGAACATAATCACAGTGAAGCACCACTACCCCATCCTACAGATTGATGTCTTGTTGGATGAGTTGAAAGGGGAATGCTTTTTCACTAAGAATGATTTGCGCTCTGGCTACCATTAGATCTATATGAAGAAGGGATATGAGATCGAAATAACCTTAGGACTGATCGTGGGCTTTATCATTTTCTAGTGATGCTTTTTGGGTTGACTAATGTTCCCACCACCACATTTCAGAGCCTCATGAATAAAATTCTTCAATCCTTTCTATTCAAGTTTGTGCTCATTTTCTTTAACAACATCCTCATTTATAGCAAGTCATAAAAGGATCACTTCGCACATGTTAGAAGGTGTTTGACATATTGAGAGATCATTGACTTTGTACTAAGGAGAGCAAATGTATCTTTATGTAGAAATCTATGGAGTACTTGGGACACATTGTGAGAAAAAATGGCATACAAGCTGACTCGAAGAAGGTGCAATGCATTAGGGACTGACCCACCCCAGCCACCACCACTTCATTATGTGACTTTCTTAGTCTCTCTTCATTCTATATAGATGCTTCATTAATCACTATGCTACCATTGCAGCACCTTTGATTGATTGATTAAAAAAAAGAATCATTCTTTGGGGATGCCACTATTGATCATAGCTTCAAGGAGTTGAAGGACATGCTTCCTTTTGCCCCCATCCTTGTTTGCCCTGACTTCTCTAAGATGTTAACCATTCATTTTGATGCTAGTGGTGGGGGTATTGGTGCAGTATTGTTGTAAGAGCATGAGGTGATTGCATTTGAGAGCCACAAGCTTGATGATAAGAAGATGCAAATGAATGTGTATGACCTGGCCATCCTCTATTCTATTAAGAAATGGCTAAGAAAAGGCGATGGGTGGCAATATTACAAAACTATGACTTTGACATTTCTCACACTCGGGACAAAGATAATATACTGGTTGATTCAGTCTCTTGGATGTAGGAATGCAAAGTATCCTCTATTTTAGAGTTGCATAATGGATTGAAGAGCTTCAAGAAGCTTATTTGTTGGATGATAACTTCAGCTACATCTTCTAGAAATTATAGCATGGGGTCATAGGAGCTGAAAACTCCCAATATTAGCTCAAGCATGGCCTTATTTGGTCCCATGGCAAGATCGTCATCCCACACACTTATTCCTTCACAGAAAAGATCATGGAAGTGATGCATTCTTGCCTCACTACTGGTTATTTGGGTGTTTTTAAAACATATGATAGGATTGCAAAGAGTTTTCATTGGAAAGGATTATGGAGGGATATCAAGGACTTTGTGACCAAATCTCCCATACTAATAAAACAATGACATCACACTTAGGCCCGCTGGCCTCTTGCAACCTCTCCCTATTCCTGAAGGGAAATGGATTCATATCACAATGGACTTCATCAATGGCCTCCCAATGACTAAGAAAGGTTAGAACAATATATATGTAGTAGTTGATCGCCTCATCAAAGCTATCCACTTTATCCCCACTAAGACCAATACACTACCTCTTAGATGGCCACTTTGTTTATGGAATATGTCTTCAAGTTGAATGGCTTACCACCACAAGTCATAGTACATGATCGGGATGCTAAGTTAATGAGAAACTTTTGGTAGATAGTTTTTACATCTATGGGTATGAAGCTTGCTCCATCCATTGCATACCACCCTCAGACTGATGGCCAGACTAAAAGAGTAAACAAATTCCTTGAGACATATTTGTGGCACTTTTTCCATGATGTACAACACAATTGGGATACGTGGCTGCACTTGGTTGAGTTTTCCCATGATAACTCTACCCAATATAGCATTGGAGTTTCCCCTTTTGAGACATTATATGGGTATAAGGTCCCCCTCCCTACAGTCTTATTCAATGATAAGATCAACCCTTAGAGTCAGGCCGAGTTGGATTGCATGTGGGCCCTACTTCAACAATGAAAAGTAAATCTTCAAAAGGCACAAACTCACATGAAACTCTATACTAATGAGAAAAGAAGGCATGTGAAATTCTGAGAAGGGGAACTAGTCCTCTTGAAAGTGCCTAAGTATTGCTACTCCACTCGCAAAGAGGGTAGCAGTAACAAGCTAGCCCAATGCTTCTCTGGCTCCTACTAGATCTTGAAGAGAGTTGGTGACTTGGCCTACTAATTAGAGCTTCCTCCTACCACCAAAATCCACAATGTGTTTCATGTTAGCCAGTTGAAAACCTTCATTGGCACCTCAGTGGACTAGGTGGAAGAACTTTCCCACATAGATGAAGAAGGTATCATTCACTATATCCCTAAGGTTATCATTGGGAAATGAGATAAACATTTAAGATCTCAATACATCAAGGAGTACCTCATCAAATGGCAAGGCCTACCCCTGGAAGAAGCCTTTTGGTGCACAACCACCATTATTAATGAATTTCCTCACCTCCAAGAGGCCCAATTATGCCCCCATTGTTTAACCATCCGTGCCTCTAGACTACACACAGTTTTAGAATAATTTTGTAATTGCCTAAATCTAAGGAATATGCATCCTACTTGAGTTAAAAGTACTTGTCATAAGCTCCATTTCCACATGCTACACACCCCATTTGGAGCAACCTATCACAAGTTATGACAATTTTACCTTAGTAGGCCTATCATGGACAACATGTTGTCCCTAGTCTTTACCCATCCATTTTCATTGTAATATGGCTCAGAGTAGTACTTTGCACCCCACTTCCTAAGCCCAACCATCACTTTCCCCTAGTTCTCTTCATTTTTGTGGGCAAAAACCTTCAGGGTGTGGGGATGGATTGTAACGAGAGAGATACATAGAAACTAGGGGTTAGACACCCAGTCACATTGACTGGGGTATATAAGGTGTAAGAGTCCCAATTTAGGGTAACGAATTATTGTCAAGAACATCATCTTCATCTTCATCTTCAGCTTCCATGGCTTTCTCCTTCTTTCTCCCCTCTTTTCTATCTTTCTCTCTCCTCTTCTAGTCTTCCTTTCTCTTCTTCTTGCTCTATTTCTCTCTCTTCAGTTCTTTCTTCTCTCTTCTCTCTCCTCTCTCCTTTCTCCTTTCTCCTTTCTCCTCTCTCCTCTCTCAACTCCATTCATTACACTTTATCTCTCCTCTTTGATATCTACAAAAAAATTAGTATAGATGTTTACTATTTAAGAAATAAAATCTCATATATATATATATATATATATATATATATATATATATGTCTTGATATACAAACTTACTCATTTGTTGTTAAGTTGAAATGAAAATGAGCATGGGAATTTGATATTTTCATTCTAAATCCAACCTCACTTGATGTAGTGTAAATGATGATCTAATCTTTAGTATTGTAATAATATCCTCATTGAGCCAAATATTAATATCCATTATAGGATATTTGCTAAAATCCTCAAGATTTTGATCGAAAGCAACTAAACTACTACCAACATAATGCCATCTACTATGATAAAAGCTAAGAATGAAATTTTGAGTAGCAAATTTGTATTTGCAAGAAATAGGTTCTTGATCTATCTTACAAGTTATCTTGTCTTCTATCCTTGTATCCCACCTCTCATCAACAAATTGTAGGACATGATCATATGCTAGCCTCTTAACTAATAGCATAGCATTTGATCTTCATATCTCAGCATTAAAATAAATAAATAAATACATTAATAGGCATAAATAAATCTTTCTTAGCCTACTTGAGATATTAGGTTTCAATGTTTTTTGTTATCTCAAAAAAGACTTTACATGTATAGCTCTCACTAGTGGCTAGACTTAATAAAGACCACTCAAGGCTTGTAAATTTTTCTTAGCAAGCCACATGGGCTTTTATATTTTAGAATTGTTGTTAAAAAATATACAAGTTGAAAATATTTCCATGACCTTAAAGAAACACACCAACAATAAATTATCTTAAAGCTTTCTCGATGTCAAATGCATGGTTCTGCTTTTTTGCACCTTGTGCCGTGAAGAAAACACCTCAAGTGTGAACCCCTATTTGTACTTCGGACTTTATATAGCATGCATACATGAATACCATGTCTTCTTGATCAACCTTTTTCACATGTAATTTCATCTTGCATGCTCCTTAATCTCATGCTATACATACAGTAACCCATAGCTTAATTTGAGACATCCACTACAAGATACAAGTCTTATACCGACGTTCAAAGCGACGAAAATGTTCATAAATAAATTTACCCTCGTCGTCGCAAAAAAAGTCGGTATTAGCGACACCATAGAACAATCGCTATCAGCATCGCTATTTGCATCACTGATAGTGATGTAAATAGCGACGATGATAGTGACACTTTGCGATGCTAATAGCGACGCGTGCAGTAAATTTGCGACGCTAATAGCGACGGTAACATGAAATTTTTTGTGCTTTATTTGGGCCATACAAAAGAGTTTTAGTAATGTGTACAATGCTCGTCTAAATGAAGGCAAAGTGTACTTGAATAATAAGACTAATACAAAAAATAAATATAAGATCGCGTAATGAAAGCGACGGTACAATCATGGCAAGATACATAGTGCATAGAAAATGCCTACACAAATCACATGACCAAAAAATAAGAGCATGTGCGCTCCACGGATCCAAGGGCGAGTATAGATCCTCGCCATCCGAAAGCTCGTCCCGTCACAAAGGAGCATTGAACGGACTCTGCAAGAAAAAAAACAACTACACATCAGCCCACCATACAATAATGCATTTTAATTAAAATCAGTAACTACGGACAAGCAATATGAGTGACTTACATGGCCACCGCGTCCATACAATCGGTTGATCAATGCAGTGAGACCGTGTCTCTCTGCATATTGAGTCTCTAGGCTGATGGGATCGCAGTTTGTAATGGAGTGCTGCAAAGAAAACAAAATACAACTGTTAGAAACACGATTGTTAGTACAAGGGATATTGCAAAAAAATAAGCAAGCAGAACAAAAGAAAAACTTACAAAGTCCAAAGTCCTCCAGATATATCAAGTGGTCGCCACTCCCAAGATGATGGACCACTCTTGCCTCCAGCCGTATCCTTGCAATCTTGCGCTATTGTCTCAATCTCCTGAAGAATTTGTAGCCTCCTTCATGAGTCGGCACTAGTCATCTATGTCTAGCCACTCGGACTTTGAGGCCCCACTCTTCAGTGCCTTGCGTGCGTCTGATAGTCTATGTGACATGTACGTACGTATGCACTCCATCATCTAGCCAATGGAAAACCTAACTGCTGCGGTTGGTATCGAAAACTTCTCATGTAAGGATGCTACTATGTAGTCCTTGCTCCCCTCCGGTATGTTATTCCAATGATCCAAGACGTGTGGAAAAACTTGTTGGCATAACTCTCTCATACGAGCCATCACCCTCCTCCCCTTATCATTCATGATGATAGATCATATTCTATCATCTACAAGGTATCCATATTCCTCTGGGGGTATGCCTAAGACGTGTCCTGTCCCACATGCGACCATGCTCCTAGGCATATCTAGGAGACCCCTATACATCTATGTACTTACGAGAGTAGTATCTCTCGGAGTAGCATCCATAGGGGTGCCACCTGCGGACAACTAAGAAAAAGCTTGAGTGACTTGAGTAGACATCCCCACAGGTGTGACAACTCCCATAGGTGACGTAACTACAACAGAACGACGAGACGGAGACACTGCATTGGTACCTCCATAACAACCACCTGAGCCACACTCTCTCGAACCGCCATGAGATCGAGAAGTAGCACTTGTATCTTGAGCCGACTACAAGCTCACTGCATCCATGTCTCCGCAACATCCCCCAGAATCACTCCCTCCATCCACCCAAATCTAGAGCGTCGACCTCGTCTACTAGAAACTGAAGCATCAGAGCGCATCGAAGTAGATCTGATAGAATGACCTGATGGTGTCCGAGACAGCTCCACCATATCTCTGAATCGAGCCATTTGATATGAAGACATACGCATGAAGATCACCTGTAGCTCCTCATCGCTCATCCCTTGACTCATCGTGCTGATCTAAATATCCACAAAGGTTACCTGCACATACAAAAATTGATGTTAGCATAATCAATATAAATCAAGCAAAGCACGGTAATATAAATCTTAAAAAAATGATCTTACTTAAAATGTATATCTTATGTACCCTTATAAGCGATTTGTCAACGAATTGAGTAGGTGGATGCTCCAAGTATGAAGTACCCTATGGTCCCATGTCAATTTCTTGACACAACTCCGCATACACTGGAAGGTCGATAGACATGTCACCACAAAAGGATGAGTCCACCTTGTTCTCAAAGAATTCTTGGACTCTTGTATTTCTATCATTGTTACTTGATTCTGGCTCCTCTACATGGTCCAAGCTTTCGGTGGTCTCCACCCCTTGCAATATTGACCCCTCTATTTGCATACTGTCCTCATCTATGCTGGGAACATTGGTTTGATCATATACTCTTGCACTTCGGGGAGCTGAAGGTATAACATACCACCATCGAGGTTGTCGGGGGTTTGGATAGAAAATTACCTCTTCAAAATCACGTACAAGAGAGATTTAATTAAAAAAAATATGAGTTCATGCACCTGTTCACAATGGGCCGGAAATACAAATGTGTCAGACAAATCCGTTCATATTTTTTCGGAATCTATTTCAAGAAATCTAGATGGAACTCGTCAAACTGTTGTTCTAGCTCCTTCAAGTACCACTTTGAATCCACTACACATTGAATAGGATCATGGAGAAGCTATGGTAATCCACTGTAATAATACTTTGCAAGTTTCCAAAATACTCCATCTCATTTATAACCGTGTTTGGATCCGTTGGTCGTCGTTGGGCTCTGTTCTTTGAACTTTGCCATGATACCACAATCTATTGTGGAGCGCATTTTGTCGATACACTCCACATGGAAATGCCGTCCGCGTGACCACAATGCACTATATATTTTGTAATGTACATTGAAACACTCAAATAGTTGTGGCATATAAAATATAGATATGATTAACCCTAAACACGTCGTCACCTTTGGACTACATCCCCTCGAAAATTCCCACTCCTCGCACTACAACAAAAATGAGGCATAGACGCGCATGTTAGACGCGCAAAGTCGGGCGCGTCTATCACAGCGTCTATAAGTGCGTGTAAACGTGCGTGTAAATAGACATGAATTTTGCGTCTATATATCTGCGCAAATAGACGCTAATATAGACGCGCCAGCAGACAGACAATTATTTAACCACCTAAAATTAGAAATTCACATAATTAAAAAACCAAAGTTAATAATTATTTAACCACCTGAAATTGATTCTTGAGCATGCACATGTGCGCATGATAAAAACCATAGAATTAAGAATACACATTGAATCATTGAATTAATAATTATAGAGTTAATAATTACTTTTTCATTGCTCTCTAATGAATGGCAGTTCCTCCAGTTGACAAGCCTGATATAAGTAATTAGCGGCAAGCGACAGAAACCTTACAATTAGTAGCAAGCATTGCAATATGTATATCGTAATTTCTCTACGTACTTGAAGATGATAAAAGATACTTCCTTTTTATTATGGAAAATTCAATTTAGCTTTAAAATTGACTATTGATTCTTGAGTATACATGTGTGCGCATGATAAAAACCATAGAATTAGGAATACACATTGAATCAATAAGCAAATTAAGTATGTTACAATGAATGATCCATCTCATCTTCAATGAGATCAGCCCTCGCTAAACTATCTACTTCTAAGTCTATGTTACCAAGAGGTAACGAAACAAATAAGTCTATCCCACTATCAGATGTGTTGCTATATTGCTCAATAACTTCATCAATATCATCGACAATCACATTATTGTCTTCTTCTGCGTTTCCTTGAACATCCTCGCGAGGTTCATCTTGTACTATATCACGCATATCATCCATTATGGTGTCATCATGCACATCATCATTAATTCTTGGATTGTCATCTGCTATCTCCATGTCAGTAATATTACCATATATTGGTTTTGAACGATTAGATATAGGGATGACATACCACCATCGATTATTGTTTACCATTGGATGATACACAACCTGTATTTGAAAAACAAAAGCAAAAAACTTAAGTACTTATTATATTGTGTATATGTATCACATGTATACATATAAAAAAATTAGTCTTTGCATATATACCTGTTCGCATTGTTGAGGTAGTACGAATGTGTCATTCTTGTTTTGGTGAAATTTTGTAGAGTTAATGATTACAAAACCACTTGGATGACGTCTGATTGTGCAATGCTCACCATTTGTTACCACTTCTTTAAAGCACTTCACATCCAGTACATATATAAAGAATCGTTTGAAGTCAAGCTTCAGAATATCTTGGATCAAGCCACAATAACCTTCCATGGTACCATTGGCATCCTCGAAGTGAGCAAGGACACCACAATCTTGGGTATTTCTCTTTTCATCTATACGTTGAGTTCGAAGATGTTTACCCTCACACCAAAGTGCATTGAATAATGTGCACTAGTAGTAAAAGATAAAAGATCAAACATGTCAATTATTTATATAAAATAAAACTTATAGAAACAAATTAATTGATAGTATGTCTCACATTTGATAAGCAACCTCGTGCGTATTCCCACTCTTCTTGAGATATATTAATTTCCTCCTCTTTTTCCATTCTCTCCATTTCCTCATGTAACCAATCTATATCAATATGACATGGGAGCGCATTTAGACGATCTGGAAATGAGACATTACGTCCATATCTAGTGCGAAATTCTTATCTTTCACTTTTTCTTCTTGCCCTTGCTTCATTATATAGTGTCACCCATTTGCTCGTTACATCACTATTGAGCACACAAAAACTATTTAACTTACGAAGTTCTTCTTTTGTTAGCACTTTACTCATTCCTTTTCCTTGAGGTACTATAGAGGTCATCCTCAGGTCTTCATCATATTTCCATAGTCGTGGTTGAGAGGGATCCACTTCAGCAAGATATTCAGAGATATAAACAAGGGATGATTGCACTAACCAACCCTAGCCATGCTTCCCTCAGGCCGTGCTTTTTGCCTCACAAAATCTTTCAAGGTTTTCATGAAGCGTTCAAGAAAAAACATCCACCTTACATGAACTGCCCCACAAAGTGCGATCTCATCAATCAAATGTACGAGTAAATGTAATTGAGTAGTCAAAATAGATCGAGGAAAAATTTCCTCCACCAAACAAACCACCTCAACGGATAATACTCGAGCATCTTGCAATGTGTTTGGATCAATTTCCTTCGAGCTCACGTATCTGTCAAGATGTATTTGAGAATTGTTTATTTTTGTGTAGAAATTCAAAGATATATAATGAAAAAATACAATGTATACACACCTCACAAGCTCTCCCATCTTGTAAATGATATCACGTACATCTTTGGATACACAATGGGATATGCTAGTAGGAAGTACGAACTGAATGTAAACAATATTCATAGATCAAATGATTAGTTGAGGAAAAAGTCATCATACCCCAAAGTTTACACATAGTTACTCCACTAATTACTATATTCATGGTTAGAGATACCCTTACTTGAATCATTTTGTGCCAATCGTGGGACTTCAAACCAGATAGTTGCTCCACACCTCTTTTCTTTTTCTTTATGAAGGCTCCCTTGAGACATCTCATACATCGTGTGGGTGTTCGAAAGCTATATATTTGTTCCTTCACTATTTTTTCCTCGTTCTTTGACAACATCCAAGGTGCATGGGGTAGCTCAATCTTTCCTCTGGGTCCAATGCGTGGATAGGCTCGTCTCATGCGACCAATGTTACGTAAATCCTCCCTTACATTAACTGAATCACGAGCCCCTATCAAGTGATCCCATAATGTAGATACAACATTTTTGAATATGTGTATGGGGTCCAACAGGTGATTGATCTTGAGTTCAGTCCAGTACGGAAGACGAAAAAATATAGAGAACCTAACAAACAAACAATATATTATGTAAACAATTCATCATGCTAAATACTTTAAAGTCAATCGAGAGAAATGCACTTCTTACCGACTCATGCCGAGTGGAGGGTGGCAGTCAGCATTAATCCATCTCTCCTTCCAATCTCGAATGGTTAGAGATTGTGGAGTCATTCCATTAGTAGGGAGAACATATTTGGGATGGTCAATAGGAAGAAATCGATGATGATTGTCATAGATAACCTTCTTTAAACGTGCCGGCCTAGAGGAAACTAGAGAGGGACCGCAAATGGGACATGCATGATATCCTGACGTGGTTAAACCTGAAAAAACAAGTGAATTAATAAAATGCAATTGATTCAAGTCTTGAATTTCAAATATAGAGTTATATACATGTACTTGAACACTCTCCGTATCCTGGAAAGTCGTGCATGGTCCACAACAACATGGCCTTTAATGTGAAACCTCTAGAGGATGCAGATGCACTTGTATCTTGCACCTCAATACCTTCCCATAACATTTCTAACTCTTCAATCAAAGGCTCTAAGTAAATGTCCATGTTTTTTACCTTGTACTTTCCAGGAATCAGAAGGGACAACATCACATGTCCCTTTTTAATTGCCATGGATGGAGGAATATTATAGTTCACCAATACCACTGGCCATACACTGTATGATGTGCTTTTGATGCCAAATGGATTGATTCCATCCATACCTAAACCAAATCTCAAATTTCTTGGCTCTTCTTTGAAAACGGGCCACAAATTATCTATATGTTGCTATGCCAGTGTGTTTGCAGGGATCCTCCATTTTCCATCACTTGAACAATGACTAGCATGCCATGACATGAGCTTTCCAATAGACTTACACTTGAACATAATTTTTATACGTGGAACAATCGGAAAACGTCGCAAAACCTTACGAGGCACATCCATTGACTTCATCTCCACTTCGTATCTTGATTCGCCACAAACAGGACAGTCTCGTGCGAACTCATGAATCCCACGAAATAAGACACAATCATTGACACATGCATGGATCTTGACATAATCGAGGCCTCCCAGAGATGTCAAGTAATGTCTTGCTTGCTCTCTCTTAGTTGGCAATTTGTTTCCTTTTGGAAGCATTTGTGATAATAACCTACATATATTTTTAAAAGTGAGTTAAAAAACCACCAACATATATTTCTGTCTGATTTCAAAATACAACAATTAATATTATGATTCATAAGCCAAACTGAATTGATACCTACTTCAATAACGCATCCAAACTGACATTACTCCATCCATAAATTGTTTGCAAGTTAAGTATCTTGAGGGATGCACGAAGAACGGAGTACGTACAACCTTCATACAACAGAGTAGATGATGCTACATATAGTGGATCATCTGGCTTCGTAGAGTGACCTTTTCCCTGAACCGGTTGCAAAAATAGATGGTGTACCATGTTGTCCAAAATCTCATCCTCTACAACTTGATGGGGCATTTCATGAGGGCTACTATCATGGTCGTCAGTCTCTACTCTTCTTGAAGATTTTGCCTCCTCGCGTCGATTTTTTGTAGCCTCTCGATGCCCGGGAGGGAGCATCTGAGGATGTGGCACCACATCCTGCTCAACCACAAAAGGGAGTTTCATGTACGTTGATATATAATTCCCGTAACATAGACATGCAATCTTAGTGGTAAAAAAAAAACAATAAATATTGGTGATTTTTCTCGGTTCCATTCTCCATACAAGCTGAGGTGTGACATTGCAATTCGACGTGCTCGAAAAATACACCCTCGACAACGATCACACATGCATTTAATTTTTCGTTGTAGCCATGCATCTCGATTATGAAGACGCAATGTTTCATCCTCACTTGAGAATGTGCTCATTGACTCATCAGCTTGCACCGCACTAGGTGATGACGACGTCGACATGATTAAACCTAATTCATGACAACATCAAAATATTTGTCATTCATATGTTTACATAAGATCTCAATTTTAAATACATAAAAATCATCATAAATACATTAAAACTTATGATAAGAATTCACTATCAAAACTTATCTTAAAAACAAAAAATTATGATAAAGCCCAAATGCGTGTCTATATCCGTGTTTACCTACGCGTCTATATTAGCGTCTATTTCCGCGTCTATATTCGCGTCTATACTCGCGTCTATCTGAACAATAGACGTGCATATACACGCAAAAATAGACGCACACATCAAAATTCAAACCATACTTAAATCATTTCTTTCCAAACTGCGCCTTTCCTTTCCTGCGTTTTTCGCGGTTCTGAAGCTTGAGTTTAGCCGACATGTAGTCTCTTCATGCCTCACTTAGTCTCTTCATGCCTCACCTCCTCATGACGCACCTTTTCTTTCATTTCAAACACACAAGAAGGGAAAAAGAAAAGCCAAGGAGAAGAAGAAAGAGAGAACAAGAAAGAGGAGAACAAGAAGAAGCAGCAAGCAAGCAAGCAAGCATCAAGGGAAGGTAACTTACCAAGGAGAGGAAGTAGGAGAAGGAAGAAGCGCCACCACCCGCCACACCAAACACCCAAGGTGAGTCTCTTTCTCTCTCTCTCTCTCTCTTTGTTTCTCTCTTCCTCTCTCTGCTCTGTTTGTGTATTTAGGATTTGTGATTCCATTATGTATTGCATTTTGTAAATCATCAATGGCGGTCATCGGCCTAAAATCAGCCGACCGAGCGCGTCTGATAGCGCGTCTATATCTCAGTGTAGACGCAGATATAGACGCGAAAAATGGTTCACTCTCGAGCGCGTCTGAGGGCGCGTCTAACCTGCAATTGAGACGCGGGGATACACGCGCCAGGTCTCCCAGTTCTAATAGTAAACAATATATTTTTGTAATGATGAATGTGACCAATCCCATGTTTATGTTTATCAGTTTTCTTGTTTAAGAGAAGCATTAGCACTTGAGTATTATGCTCAATGTCTAAAGAAAGCTCTTTGAAAATGTAGGTAATATATGATTTTTTGTATGCAAATAAATTTGTCTTTTTCTAGTGTTTTTTTTGCAGATGTCATATCGTGGTTCATCTAGGAATGACCCGGATGTGGATCGCATGAATGATATATTGGCCTCCTTTGGCAGGGGGTCAATGCATTTTTTGGAGGTTTTCCTAGTAGGGAATACTTCATGGGAGAGGTGACCAGACACCTTGGCCACTCTCCTACAGCGGACGAGGTGTTCAGTGTCATGTCTGGGACGCCTCTGGCGTCTTTGCCTGGCACTACTTCCTAGACTCCACATGCAAGTACTCCATATGCAGGTACTCCATATGCAGGTACTCCACGTGCTCCACGTGCATCGGCTGAAGCACAAGCATCTGCAGAAGCATGTGCATCTACAGAAGCTCGTGCGTCCAGCGAGGCAGAGGGTAGTCGACAGAGAGGGAGGAGGGAGAGTCGAGGGGGAGGACGAGGCTTGTGTGGGGGTTGCCTAGGAGGTGGTGAGCGATCACCCTCACCTGTAGATCACGTAGAGGAGGTTGTACGCCAGTACTATAGAGTTATAGATGCTGGTGGCATCTTTCATGATGATGAGGGAAGGGATGTAATGGCGTACATGAGGAGCGTCGTGCATGCGATGTATAAAGATTGTTTCGTTGCCTTCAAAAATAAAAAAAGCGGCTTGTGGCAGGAGGTGTTGAGGGCAGTCCATAGGAGGTACCCAAATCCTGAGGTTAGCGATTCTCGGATGATTGGGGACGTACAAAAGTGAGGGATATGCTTCAGAACAAAAGATCCCACCTCATGACACGGGCCAAGGACTCACTGCGGAGGCTAGAGGAGGGGCGTGGAGCCTATAGCCAACCACCTATGTGCCACTGCATAGAGTGGAAGAAAGCCAAGAAGAAAGCAGCTGAGAAAGTGAAGAGTCGCCAGCACGCAGAGGCGCGACGGATCCAAATGGAAACCATGGGATCGTCGCATTATGGATCGGGCGGCAGAGAGTCGTGGGAGACAGAGTTTGTAAGTATATTTTGATTTCTAGTTTTTTTTAAATTTATATTTCTTTCAATTCTTTATATATTTTAGTCTAATATATTGTGACTCATAATTGTTTATATATCTCTAAATGTTTTGCAGACTACCATCGTTGGTAGGACACCTACTCCTAGAGAGGTGGGTTACCATCGAGGCCATAATTGTGCAGCGATATGGCTTCACTTTTATGAGGAGGGTCTCATCACTGAGGATCAATACAACCGGGCCATGAGGATTCGACAGCCAGAGGAGGTATGTTTTTCTTACTTTCCTATTAAAAGTATAGCTAATTATAACTTTTTCTCCACCTTGTCTATGTAAGTAACCCTGATCTTTTGTGTGTGTAGGCGAACTCGGATGTGGAGCATAGCGAGGAGGGGGATAGCGATGCTAGTAGCCATGGTGGTACTAGCAAAGATGTTTCCTCTTCAGATTCGTAGAGGAGCACCATACCTCCTCATGAGGCCTTCTTTTCTTGTATATGTATGATATCTCTTTGAGCCTACTGCTTGCGTCCACGCTTTAGGTCGCAAGCACTTAAGCTTCCCTTGTAAATGCTTTTGATATATAATGAATACATGGACTTTTATTTTCAATTCTCATGCCCGTAAGATACATTGTCTTTTTCCCAAATACACAATCTGATGTATGGGAGGGGGAAAAAAAAAACTAGAGAGCATGTGGTTGCAACCACATGCTCTCTGGTTTTTTTTTCCAGTTCTGTTTTGCGCTTTATCAGCGTGTCTAAATTGCAGATAATTCACGTTTATACACGCATCTATAATGCAGACTACATGCACTGTCGTGTTGTTGCGCATCCGAGGTGTGAAATCCACCCAAAAGTTGTGTGTGGGAGTTGATATTTTGTACATACTTAGTCTTTATGTTTGCATCTTTATTCTGCGTGGTAATATAGTAAAGAGGGGCTAGAAAAAGATACTGTTGTTGGCAGTGCATTGGTTGCTATGTATGCCATGTGTGGTTTATTTGCGAAAGCACAGAAAGTATTTGACATAATCTCATGGAATGCTGCATTATCTTGGCTTGAAGGTGACAAGGGATTTTGTTTGCTTGTATTATGATGATCAAGGAAAAGAATTCCAAAGTTTGGAGGCAAATTGAAAGCATATGATATGTCATTGTAAGTTATGATATGATGAAGAAGGCTTGTATGCTTTCCTAAGGGCCGCTTTTCTTTGTGCCATTTTATGTTTTTTTTGGGAAGGGAAAATGACGGATGGAATTTGGAAAGGGATGACTATTTTTGAAAAGGGCTTTTTGGGGGGAAAGGAGCTTAATGGAGAAGGAGAGCAAAAAGCAGGGAAAGATTTTTGGCAAAGGGGGCGCTATGCAGAAAAGGCCTTAAGGAAGAAAACTCTGGCCATGCAGGGGAGAAAGAAAATAGAAGAAAAGCTAAGGATAGTGTACAGGAAGGTGTGATCCCTGCTTATCTTTTGGATCGTGAAGCTACAACCAAAAAAAAAAAGTGTGGAGCAATACAATCAAGCAGGAAAAGAAGGAGTTTTGGGTGGCCTTCCATCACCATCATTTAGTGGGCCTCCAATGAAAGGTGGATTCGCTACTGCTCCGCCTAGTCTTATGAACAGGCCTGACATGGGTTATTCTGGGAACTGGTAGTGCATATGGAGGATTTTCCGATCTGGACAATAGCATATACAGCAGTCGTGTACCTGCTGAACGGACTGGCCATAGTGATGTATCAACTAGAAAGCCTTCCAATAAAATTGTAGAGATCACCATTCCGTCTGCTTCTGTCAGTTCTGTGATGAATGGCTTGAGCTCAATCCGAGAGTTTTACAGGTGCGCAGGGTCTCCCATCAAGGTGGTGGTTCATGTAATGTGTGTGGGTCATTTGACGAAGAGACGCCACGCGGACTAACACAGCGACGCTCAGACATCCTGCTCACCAGACATCAGCCCATCAGTCTTCTCCATCGGAATTTTGACAGGCCCATCCGGGAGTATACAGAAGAGCATCGTGAGGGGTCAGCAGACTATATCACAAGCAGAAGAAGGGTGCCAGCAGACTGAGAAAAGAAGTCTCAATTAAAAACTCTGTGCAATGCCACATATCCATATACCTCGAGAGATGAATAATAACTTGGGCAGCAATCGTTTGGTAGCTTAGTGCATGACCTTTTCCACATTCAAGTCAGTATTCCTATTGTCAGGGTGGATCAACATCCACGTTCACGAATTAATAAGAAGGAAAGGTATCTCCAGTGGCAAAATCAGAGCTTTATTCGAACAGTACAGGCTGAAGCTCACCTAAATAGCAAACCAACTGCGACATATGCTGCTCAGACTTCGTCACCGTCGTCATTGTTATAGGCATCCTTTATCATCATCTTCTCCAAATTGAGATACCCTGCAGCAGCATATGTTGACTCCTGTCTTTGCCTCACCCTGTGACAAGAGTATAGCTCTGATGTTCGACAATAGCAGCTACACATGCTACTCAATTCAATGTATCTAAGAGAAGGATTGCACCGATGTGCTCACTGTCAATTCTGTTTTGATCACTGCATACATACGACTTTTGTCAAAAGGATTTGGACTAGGAGGCTCAGGAAATACAGGAAAGATACTCTTGTATGCATCCACTCTGTTTGCATCACTAAGTGAAAACTTGCAAGAGGGAGTTTTACCCAACAAAGCCTTCTTCAATGCCCGCCATAAAACAGGTGGTTTCTAAAAGTTGTATCTTCCCAACTGATCATCATCATAGGAGACAATTACAGTCATATCAAGTTTGGAACTGAAACTAAGTACTGCTGGGGCATGATTGTTAAAAATATTCTTTTGTTCAATGCACATTAAGACAGAGTTGCTGTTGCTAATTTGTATTTATTCACTTGATTGATCTTTCATCTTGGAATTTCACAAGAACCTCTCTGGTTGCGATTTTGCTTTCGAAAACCCTTCGATAGTGCTTATACACGCGCTTCATAATTCAAATTTAAAAAAGATATTAAATAATTTTTTTTAAAAAAGGATATTTTTTGTTTTCCGTTCGCGTCTATCAGTGCTTGTAAAAGCGCGTCTACCAGCGTGTCTATATGCGCATGTATATGTGCATCTATTGCGCGTCTATTTGTGCGTGTAAATTCGTTGATACATGCGATTATAGACGCGAAATGGTAGATGTGCAAATAGACGGGCGGATAGACGCGCCCGTAAGAATTTCTCTATATTCAAAAATCACGTCTAAATGTGCGTCTGTGAGGCCTTTTTGTTGTAGTGTCGGTTGAGACCTCCGCCCCTTCGCGAGACGCTGCGGTCAAAGCTCCATGCAACCATCACGTTGACATAAACCGCAGCATCTCCTCCATACCCTCGGGATATCGAATCGGTCAATGGCACGTACTATGTCAAAATTCAAATAGCGCTTCTTCTCGATCTTTTCTAGCTTGCTCGTACCTAGCGAGCCATGTCTCCATGGAGGTATGATGCAACATACAAAAGTGATTCACTTTCTCCTCCATTGAATCATCCATTGTTTTTTCTATCCCATTTCCAACCACCACATCTCTGATTAGTCTATCATTGTCCTTCAGCGACCATAGCATATTGTTGTCTGAATCCACTGTTGGTAGCCACTGTGAAATATGCACTAACGCCTCAGACACCAACCAACCTTCAGCCATGCTACCTTCTGGCTGAGCTCATTGTCGCACAAAGTCTTTTAGGGTTTTCATGAAGTTCTTCAAGAAGAACATCCATCACGTATGGAAAGGTCGAGCAATCTCCACTTCATCTACAAGATGCACAAGAAGGTGGATTTGTATCATGAGCATGTTGGTGGGCAGGTATTTCTCAAAGAGACACTAAAGTTGACAACCTGTAAATCGCCCTATGTATTTCTAGAGTAAGGCATCCTGCGATTGCGATCAGTAGTACAAACTACCACAAATGAGGAAGCATTATGAACAATGACTACACTCCAAATAGCAAAATATGCAGGCCACTTACAATCCATTCGTAGTAAAAACCTGACATATCTTATGCCAATCATGGGACTTTAGCTGTGATAATTGGTCGTCTTTAGAAAACATGGATATGAGAGAACGCATCATACCCGTCGGAGTGCAGATAGACTTGATAATTTGCTTCACAATGCGCTCTTCTTTAGTGGACAAAACCCAAGGAGTGAGAGGTAGCTACAAGCAAACATCAGCACTCGAGTGCGGCGAAAGCACCTCCATCTTGTCTATCTCCTTCAAATCTATTTGTGCCCGTGTAGTGTCTCTCTTTCCTGTGATGTGGTCCCATAGTAAGCTGCCCACGTTCTTGAAAATATGCATGGGATCCAACAAGTGGTTGATTTGTAAGTGGGTCCAATATGGCAACTCGTAGAAAATTGAGAACCGTCACATTCCGTTTGGATGTGACTCTGTGTGGACCATTTTCAGCTCGTACCAGCTTAACCTTCCCTGAGCTCATGACTCTCTGGCAAGAAAGCAGTGTGTCCTTGATATACCATCTTCTTCATGGTTCGTGACCTTCAGGAGTCTAACTATGGCCCACACAATGGACATGCATGATAACCTGAGGTAACCAAAACTGTCCCAACACTTCCATCCAGTGAATACAAACTTGAACGAGCTATGATAGATATTACCAACAAGAATGGAAGCCTACTTACTTGAGCACTCCTCGAATCCTAGAAAGTCATGCATGGTCCACATGAGAATGGCTTGAATATTGGCAGACCGTCGACTATTGCACTTGTTCATATCTTCCACGATGACCCCCTCTTCCCACAAAATCTTAAGCTCATCGACTAATGGGCGAAGATACACATCCATATTTTTGACTTTGCTTAACTTGGACTCATCGATTGTGTGCCGACCGTGGCATGCTCCACCAAGTCCATTGCATCTTTTAAAGCTATAAGTGTGTTATCTATGTCTTCCAGCTTCAGATTGCTATACTCTATAGGCAAATCATTAGACATGAGAGGGAAGTCATTGATGATTGCCAATATTGACAATGCCTCATCCTCCCTCACTCCAAAAACTTTCTCCCACTGCATGGAGAAAAAAGAATTATTTGTCATCGATGAAGATTTTGCTCATACTATCGTTGCAAAAATTTGTACTGATAGTAGAGGGTGTGGCCTCATGATCACATGAGCCACCTCTCCTAAGGTACTATCCACAACAACTATAGCTCTATAAACCATAAGGTCTAAATATTTTACCTCTTCTACAACCTTTGCTTCCTCTCTAGTGTTATCCACTACTAAAGGCTTTAGATTAGGGACATCCTTCAATAAGCCTCCCACATGCTCATCAGCATTTGTTGTGGGACTAAAAGGAGGTCCTCATCTTCATTGAGGAAAGTGGCAGTCCATGAGAGGTAGTTAGTGCCATGTTGATCAAAGCCATACTCCTTGGCATGTTGAGAAGTGAGATGATTGAAGTAGACGAGGTAAGATTTGCATAGGAATGACCTAGATTTTTGAAATGCCTCCATACCATTGATGTATTTCAAGAGATTGTATGGCACCCATTCCTCACTAGAATCCTTGAACCCGATGGTATATTCTTGTAAGTATGTGTTCATGTACTTGATAGGGTATTGCATTCTTAGACCATGCCACAAAACCATATCATAGTACTTGATATTGGGACAAAAGATCTTGTAAAGATCAGAATTCTCAATGAATTATGTGGCTTAAAGGAATTGCATGAAGCTATTAAGAGGGCGATACATCATCGAAGAAGGGAAGTAGGAGGCAAGTAAAAGGGTGCTTAGGAGAGGAGAAGTGGTTGGAGATTTAGAAAATGAAAATGAGTTCTAGTGAATGGTTTTTATAGGCCATGGACTTAAAGTCTTAGTTCCAAAAAATCTATTAAATTTATTGAATAGAGTTTTGATTTTTAAATAAAAAATACAAAAAAATCCAAAATATAAAATGCTAGATAATCTAAAATATGTATTAAAAATTAAAAATTAAAATTCCATAATCGATTTGTCCTTAATTTTTGATACGTTATTTTGTACATAAATTTGTACATAAATTTTGACTTGTTACAAAGCACTCAATAACATATAATTCTTCTTTATTCTTGTATCCACCTGAAAGAAGAAAACCCAAATAAGATTTGAAATACTATGTCCCAACCAAAATAAAAAACTTCCAATATTAAATAAGCTCATCTTTCTATCACTAATAAAGAAGTTGAAGCTTTTCATATGAACACATTCCATCAATACAAGATGCTCTCATAGATTTAGGAGAGTCCAACAATTACTCACTCTGATTTACTTGATTATTCCACCTAGCATATGAATTTGAATATTAAATGCTTATCCCATGTGTTCAATGGACTCCAACAGAACCCATTGGCTTGAGATATATACAAAACCATGAATCGGTACAAAACATGAATGACTCACTGATCTTGAAGCTCTCCTAAATCTCAATGAGCTATGAATATCATGTGTGATCTTCATTTTTAATGTTTGAAGCATCTAGTCATTTGGAATGGGCCATTTCAAAGGATTGAGAGGTGGAAAAGGAAGTAATGCAAGAGAATCATACAAATCAACTAATGTAGACATAATATACATGAACTTATAAAAGAAAATCTTGCAATGTACAAGATATCGTGATGACTTTTCAATCGTCATTCTCTAGGGCAAAAATTAGGGGTTAATTTTATTCCAAATACTATTTTTAAGAGTTTTTATCAATTAGAGGGCTAAATTTTTAGTCTTGAAAACTCAAAAGATAATCTATATATACAGAAAGTTGCATATTTTGACTTTAAATTTGCCTTAAAATAGCTCAAAAATAGAGTTTTACTCTTTATCATTGATCAATCAAACATTTTTCCATCTATTTATAAACTAAAAATTGTGGCAAGGCCTTATTTTTTACAATGTCATTCTCTCACCCATATCCACATGTAGAGCCTTATATATTCTACCAAGCTTTCCAAAGGCTAATTCTCAATAAGATTCAAAGGGAAAATGTATGATAGGAGAGAATAAGTAAAAATATAAAAAACATATGAGAAGTTAAAAACATAAAAGCAGTGGCTTACAATTTGAGGGGAAAATTGTCGAGTAGTCCTAGTAGGAGGTAGCTTCAAGTTCTTTATACCATACACATATTGAATTGATGCAACAAGACCACCATCTTGAGCCTCTCGAAACCCAAGCACTTTGTACTTTAAATGATTTTTTAGTACACCATGATGACAAATTCAATGAGGCCCTATTGTTGAAGGTTGCATATGGACCCATGAATCCTTATTGAACAATAGTCATTTTCATCTACCATGTTCATCCTTTGTATTGTGTACATAGTTAGTAGATATCAAATCAATGGATCGCCTTTGCAAATATGTAGATGCCATTGAAATGGTAATGAAAGTAAGGAGGGTTGTAAGGCTATGGATGTGTGAGCACAGAAAGATGAGAAATTTTGTGGATTAGAAGAAAGAAAATTACTATGGAAGAAAGAGAGAAAATGGGTGCTAGGTGGCTATGACTCCGAGAATATGGGGGCTATGTGGCTATGGATATGTGAGGATAGAAAGATGAGAATATTTGTGAAATGGAGGTAAGAGAATGACCATGGAAGAAAGAGAGAAGTTGAGTACTACATGGCTATGGCTCAAAGAAGCTGGGAACTATGTGGCTATAGTTGAGAGAAGCTAGGAGTATAGAAAGCTAACTAGGTTTGTGCAATGGAGGTAAGAGAATGACCAAATTGGAAGCATGTCTTATAAAAAGACATCAAAAAATTCATTTTTGACCATACACATTATAAGAAGAGATTTTAGGGAGAGAAAAGTCAATTTTGGAGCTAGGGGAGAGGAGAGGGATCTTCAAAATTTGGGTCACTTTTTTGGACACCAATGGGACCCACCTGCCATGGGGTGGTAGGGACATAGTGGGATTAAAAGAGGATTAAAAGGGGACATAGTGGGATAACCCTTTAAGTGCTAGGGACAAGGGAAAAAATGGAGTGGATAAAATGTGCACATCATCCCCTCTCCCATTGGTTCACCTCAAATCTCTTGTCATTAGGAGAATCATTAACTCTTAAGCTAAAGGGTCCTTTTTGAGTCCATATTTTTCCTAATGTTGGTTTTATACTTAGCTGATAGTGGCTAATATATATTATAGATTTTCTTGGATCAAATATGACTTTTGAAGCTTATGTGATCACATAAAGCATAAAAACAATAAGATGTTATCCTACAACAAGGTTATCTTTGAGTTTTCATTTCAAAGATTTTGGATAGTCATCTTAACATAAGGTATTGTGCTTGTACATTGAGTGCATATATTGCTTTGTTATGCATCATCAGATGAATCAAAGGGCTTTGTGACAAGTTCAATCAATGTTTTCTCTATTCTCAATTTGGTTTGATCTTCTCTTTTTTTATTCTTTTCAAATAGTACTCTATGTATCCTTCTCTCTTAAACCCCCACTAATAAGGCTTGTGACTTAATACCCCTAGGCATTTGGTGAACCCGACATGAAAGTGGTTAGAAGGGTGCAAGATTGGTGACGTATCATGTTTAGGTTCTTAGGAGCAGGTGATGAGATGAGGTAGTTGGTTTAGATTTTTAATATGTATTTGCAATCACAATAGTAGCAATTGCTACAATAGCAACAACCGATGCTAGCTTTTTAATATGTATTTGCAATCACAGTAGTAGGATGTGCTGCAATAGTAACAACCAATGTTGGCTTTTGCAAAATTGAAATTTGCAGTGGTTAAGGCTTTACAAGTTGTGGAAAATGAATTGAAACTATTTAATGGCTATAATGTTTTAGCTTACTTGCATCTATATGTAGTGAAATTTGAATTATTTGGAATTATATAGCTTGCATGGAGCAAGTACTTTGTTTGGATCACTGTGCATGAGTTAAAAACATACATTACAAAATTGTTATAGTATTTGAAGGATCCAAATTGGACTAAATTTAAAAAATCTTTAAGGGAAGAGTTTTACATAGAGTGTGATGATCTAGTTACTTGTAAAGCGTTCCAAGACTAGGTAACTAAGCCCAACAAAAGATTTGTAGCCATTGAGTTGCTATGTGAATTTGAAAGCAAATATGATCAGTTAGATGTAGTAGAGTAGTAGGCTCTAGAGGCATAGACGATTGAAATTTTTTTATAGATAGCTGATCATGACTTGCAAGAGAGTTTGGAATATCTTTTTGAAGTTCAAACAATAGATATGGGGTTTAAGATAGGATGGGTTCATGTAAAAGAGATTGTTAATGCACTTGTGAAGAAATAAAGAAGAAGGGCCATATTCCACGTTGAAACTATGCTTACCACTCTAGTAAGGCAACTGAATTTGCAATTAAGTCATGTGCCTATGGTTGTATCTACTATGTCTATAGTGAAAGAGAATGCCATGGTTGCAACTAGTAAGCCTCCTTTGGGAGGGCTTTGTTCCTTGTTGTATATGGTGTGATAGCTCTTAGCATGAGAGGCTTGATTGTGACATGTATTACAATGTATTAGAGAGGGATTTAATATTTTTGAAGGATGAAAAAAACCATGAGAAAGAAGCTTGTCTTTCTCTTGCTCTAAACTTCGGGAAAGAAGGAATACAAAAATTATTGGATGATATGACTGCTAGAAATGCATATGCGATAGTGAATGCTACCACATTTCGATTGCACATAGAGAAAGTCCCTAGGAATGCTATGACTAGTTAAAAAATTGAGATATAGACTCATGTGATGCATTTAGCTGAGAAGGAAAAAGTATCAAGGACTAAGTTAACTAATGTACATACAAGCATTTGTGACATGACAAGATGGGACTTGTAGTTGATTCCTTCTCATTAGGCTAAGTTGCAAAGCACATATATAATTATGAAGGACAAGAGAAAGAGAGATGGAGATATCACAAGGACTTTCAAAGAGTGACATGTAGCACCCTTGAGTAGCCTAAGGCTTCAGTTCAACCTACTCATGAGTGTGTAATGGAGGATGTATCTCAAGAAAAGAAACATGCCAAGAAACAAGATGGGAAGAGAAAGGGTCAGCCGGGTTACAAGTTGCAGTCCAACATTGAGAGTGTGGTGGATATAAAGAAAGTGCTTAAAGAGTGCGTTCTCAATAAAATGGTGGAATTTGCTCTTGGGGAGGTGCTTGGTATTGCAAAGCATGAGTTTCATAATTAAATTATTGATGAACTTGCAATAAAAGGTACATTGGGGCTTAATTGTTTAAGTGTTTGGCGTAAGTTGTGGGACTTTGTAGACCAAGAGATTAGTTCGCAAAACTTTGAATTTGTATATTATGTGGGCAAAAATTGAAACTTTGAATTCAAATATGTGAGTGAAAAAACTCAACCTTGACCATTGCAAGTTCCCATGTTTGATTTAGAATACTTGATTTAAGTTTAAAGTCATCCATTTTGAGCTCTTAAGTATGGCAATCAATTAGAAAGGTTTAACCTACCATCAACCTCTAGTGAGATGACTATTATCTTTTATTGTTTTTGAGAAAACAGTAAATTGTATTAAGGAAAGGGATTTATACATAAGGGTTTATGAGACATTGTCGGGAGACTGAGGGGAGGAACTTAGAAGCTTATACAGTTACAAAAGTATCTCCACAAGTGGTAGGTTAGTTTAGATAGCCCAAGGACCTATAGGGGCGTGGGGACATATGCCTTGGCACAATGGCCAGTGGGAGGAAAGGTGCTTACACTTGATTCCATACAAAAATGGGTCGGTGAGAGTATGCCAAGGGCAACTAGGAGGCCGAGACTGGGTATTGGTAGGTATCCAGGATGGCTTCCTTCAAAGAAAGGAGGATCTTAGCAGGTTCCAATTCTTTGGCTAGCAATGTCTCCTTCCTCTCCTTTTTCCCCATTGAAATGTTCCTTTGCAGTAATTGCTTTGCTTCGTCCTTGCAGACGATCGTCTTCATGTCTGCCACACCTACCACCAAACCAGGGAGGTGAATAAGGGCTTAGGTTTTGAATACATATGATTAAACACGCAATCATTCCTGGAGATCCAAATAGACCATAAGTAAGCCAATCTTATTACACTCCAGATTACTGGGGGGATATGATTGGCTTCTCCAAGAAGAATTTCTTTCCATGAGAACGTCGAAGGGTGAAGGTGAAAGAGTAACCTATGTAGTTCTTGCAAGCATTTCATGGTTTGCTGGACATGAAACAAACACGTGTGGGATGGACTCTACTCGAGACCACATCTGAGGTAGAGACCATTCCCTTTACCTATACTTGCTGCTTTTTAGTTAGTCCACACCGCATGGTGTAGGATAATCCATAGAAGAATTGATTGTTTAGGGGGAAGGGAGACCGACCACGCTTGTTCAAACCTGTAATGCCACTGGGTTTCTGACCAATGTATGTTCTGCCTTTTGTTGAGCTTACCAACTAAGCTGGTGTCAGAACATCGAAGGGGCGGGAGGGGGAGCAGCTGTAGTATTCCTGACCACGCTTGTTCGAACCTGTAATGCCACTGGGTTTCTGACCAATGTATGTTCTGCCTTTTTTTGAGCTTACCAACTAAGCTGGTGTCAGAACATCGAAGGGGCGGGAGGGGGAGCAGCCGTAGTCTTCCTTTCCAGTGGATGTCTTCCACTTTAACCTGCAGGTTACTAAACATCCAACTACCATTAGCAGTTTCCCAAACATTAATTCTGTTCATGACTGTTTCAAGATCTTGACTATTAAGGCGAAATTCCATTTTAATGTCAAATGGTGATTTCCAGGTCCTATTTGTGACATCCCATAGGTTGTGCCATACCCGAATGCCTTTCTTATGAAGCTTACTGACTAATTTGGCTTGTTCTTCCATGATTGGGGCCACTGTAAGGCTGAACCACCATACTAATTCTTTAGGGGCCCAAACATGGAATTTCTTCCTTTTGACTTTGAAAGAGAACTCAATCTCATATTGAAGCCACGAGGCTCACATGGAGTGAAAGAGTTGGGAGGGTTTTTTGATTTGGAAGCATGTTGGGTTGAAGAGTATATTGTAGACTGGAAGGTTATGAAATGTAGTCCCCTCATAGCTAACCCCTCTGTGGAGGTTGTGAGTCATAAGTATGGCCCAGTCATCCTTCGAAAGGAGTTGGCTTCTGATTATCCATTTAGATGCTAGCTTAGATGCCATCACGTTTGTATCGGGAAGCCCGAGACCACCCTTCTTTTTTTTCAAGCACAGAACTTCCAAACTATTTTTGGTAGCTTGTAGTTGTGAAAATTCCCTCCCCAAAGAAAGTTTCTACACAGGGCATCTAATTATTTAAGACGGACTTACTTGGTTTCCAACACACCAAGAAGTAGATACATGTAGAGTAGATAAAGTGTTGTAGGACGAGCAGCCATCCTGCTTTGAAAGCCCTTCCATCTATCTAGCTTGACACTAAGCTTGTCCATTACCCACTGGCATCTTTGTTTCAGGGTGACCCCAAACCCATTGGGATCCCTAGGAGTCTAAATATTTTTCCTTCTTGGATGACTTGGCATCCTTCATCCAACAGCCATTAGGGTAGGGGAGTTAGACTGGTACGAATGCCTGTCTTGGAATGATTGATTTTGGAGCCAGAGGCCAAGCAGAATTTGTGAAGGCATTGCTAGAAGGTTGTAATAGAGCGCTCTTCATTTTTAATGGTTGCATTTGTGTCATGCGCAAATAGGTTGAGAAGCATCTGCATGTTGGAGTTAGGAAGATGGATACCCTAAAGATTGCCTTGGTTGAGTTGGTTTTCAAGCAACTAGCCAAGAGCATCGGTGGCTATTGCAAACAATAAGGGAGCAAGAGGACACCCTTGTCTGATGGATCTTCTAAGGATGAAGGGATTGGTAAGTATACCATTGATGGAGATCCTTGCCTAGGCATTTACAAAAAGAACACTCACGTACATGGTGCATATGCTTTGTCGAAGTCTATCTTAAGGATGACAATGTCTTGATTAGTTCTTTGAGCATGGTCCATACCCTCCCACAGCCCGATTATTGCGTTCAGAATAAATTGCCCTTTAATGAAGCCTTTCTTCTCTCTCCTAATCCATTGGTCCAGGTGGGAGCTCAACCTATGGGCTAGTGTTTTGGCAAATATTTTATATGCTGTGGACATGCATGTTATAGGTCTCCAGTTTGCCAAGTCCTCCTCGGAGTCCTTCTTGTGTATCAGTTTGACAACCCCTTCATTGATGCAACTTGGGAGAGAACGTTTGGAAACGGATTCCTTCCAAACCCTTATGAGTGGGGAGAGTAGAAAGTGTTCGAAATCTTGATAGAATTCATTGGGGAGGCCGTCAAGTCCTGGGATTTTTCCCTTTTGCTAGAGAGTCAATAGTGTTGCTGAGTTCCACCTCCTTAATATCTTCTTCAAGTAGTCTAGCTGTGGAAATTGGGACTACTGGGCATCGACACTTAGCTATTTCAGCCCTTGCAGCTGTCTTAGCCGGGTGAGAAAGTGAGGTTTGGCTGAATATATTTTTAAAATAGGCATAGGCAGTTTTGAGGTTATCCTCTAGTGAGGTAGATATGAACCCATCCTCCTTCTTGAGTAGAGGGATAGTGTCCCTCTCCTTCTTTAGTTTGAGTAATTTGAATTGTTCTTTAGTGGTTTGATCTATTTTATCCGCCCACTAGCCGCGGAAGTACACCTAAAGGGATTTGGCTTCAGTGACTAGCTCCTCTTGCCTAAGATACCTTTTGGCTTCCAGTAGATTTTCTTGTGCTTCTGCCTAACCTAAATCCACTACCTTTTCAAGCATGATAACTTGGTATAACATGTTCCTTTTCTCTTTCCTCAATTTGATAACTTGAAGTTTGGCTTCTTTTAGGAATCTTTGGGTAGTTGGTCTTCCAAATGGTTTCTAAGGAATTATGGATGAACTCCATCGGAAACAAGGACTGATCTGTGTGAAACCATCCCACTCAAACAAAATGGCTCGCAGTAGAGAGTGTGAGTTGCATCGATTTGTGGTCCGAGAGGAAGATGTTATGCCAGATCTTGGTTTTGGCATTGATGAAAGTGGCCAGTATATTGATTGTTATATAGTACCTATCAAGTTTGGCCTTCTTGAGAAGGGGACCCCGTTGGTTGTTTGACCAAGTGAAACCTTTTTCTGGACTGGGTTCAATAAGGCTCTAGAATCCTTTTAGGTTTAGCCATGATTCTCTCTCTTTGCTCGAGATAATGGTGCCCTTTTTTTCAAAACGATCCTCAAGATTTTCTACAAAATCGAAGTCACCTACAAGGGTGATTGGGAAGTTGATTAGTTTAAGAGAATCCCATATTCTTGGTTTATCCCTAGTAGCTCCCTATGCATATACAGAGATGATCGCAAACTCTTCTTAATCCTTAAGTCTTACCCCTACCCAGCAGCCACCAGGATCCAAGAGGAAGTCTTGTATGTATGGATGCAATTTGGGACCCACTTCAATTACAGCCCCTCCTGCCTCGCCTTTATGCATGGATGAGTGCCATGTGAATTCTTTGTTTATGGTTAGGAGGTTCTGACCTAACCTTTCTCCGAAAGTTTTAACTTCTGGAGGCAGATGAAGTCCGGGTTGATGGCATTCTACTGAAGCGAGTTGCTGATAACTGTCGCTCTGGACTTTTCTGTGAGTCCTTTGCAACAGTTATAGGAGATAATCTTTAGATTATTCATTTCTTACCAACTTTATTTGGTCTTTTGCCTTTATCCTTCCCTGGAGTGTTGGTTGGGCTACCAGGCCCTGCTCCTACTGGAGAGTGCCTTTGTTTACTGCTACTATTATTGGTAGTCTCCATAGGGGTGGGACTCCCCTACTTAGACAGGAACTCTTGAAGCTCTTCTAGGTTTTCCTTGGCTTGGGAAAGAGACACATGCAGTCCATCCCCTAAGTTGGAGGAGGGAAGATTCTCCTCCTCATCCTCATCTAGATCCTCTCCTTTTGTTTGCACGTCTTGATGAGGGGGATTACTTTCCGAGCTTTTCTCTGAACCCATGAGATGGAGTTAGTAGCCTCCTTAAAAAAATAGCTCACATCGATGAACTCATCATTTTCAGAATCTATTGAGTCAGAGCTCAGAGGGTTGGGTGTGCTATTTGTGTTATCCATAACTCTCGAGTCTTTGAGATTCATTAGTAGAGGGGAGTGCCTATTATTTGAGTTGGAGACGGAAGAGTACTTTACTTTTCCCTTTGGCTTGGGGTGTTTTCATCTCTTATTCTGCACCATTTGAAAGCTATCTAATGTCTCCTTATTGCCCTTGGATTCATGGACGATTTTAGATTCTGGCTTCGAGTGCTTGGTATCCTCTTCTTTTACCCACTCAGAGGGAAAACCCTGATGAAGTGGCCTTGTTTGTGGCACTTGAAGCAAGTGTTGGGCAAGTTCTTGTAGGTGATTTCTTGCTTCCTAATGAGAGCACTCCGGTGTTGCTTTGAATGATAATAGAGCTACACAGTTTCTTACCAAGGTCTACTTCGACTAGAACCTGGGGGTGCCTTCTCGGATTGATGTCTGAGTAGGGACGTTGCCTTAAGATTTTGGCTATAACACCCTATTAGAGAATTTGGGAATTTTCAAAGTCGCAATTTCAAATAAGTGATAAATATTTGACCACATGGAGAAATCTTGATCCATATTTGAAAGTGGAATTTGGAAAGATAGCTCATAGAGCATTTAGGATAGACTCTACCTTTAAGTAAGAAAAAAAGATTTAACCATGTGGTCAAACAATAAAGGTATTGGGAATTCCCAAAGTGCATGAAAATTCCCAAATTTCCTAATATAGTGTTCTATGGGGGAGGCAATCGATTGGAGAAAAGGATAGAGATGGTTAGGGAGGTTGGGGAATTCTACCCACACAGGGACTTTGGTTAGTTTAGGCCCAAGAGGGTCGAAGGACTCATCCCACTTGAACAGGGTAAGCGGGGAGTTCTTGAGCATCCATTGACCAAAAGACATGACATGTACGACCATCTATTGGGTTTCGAAAAGGAAGAGAATGTAGTTGTTCAGTAGGTATCTAGCATGCAAAACTCTAATGCCAAGGGGTTGCTAGTGATCCCTCATCCATGGTCTAAGGATTTCTGTAGGAGGTCGCGGACCATGACAGAGGCCATAGATCGCCTTGGTTTGGTATTCTTTAATTCAATGAGAAAAGCTAAGATCTGGAATACGAACTGAGAAAGTACCTTCTGGACATGCTTATTCTTTTGAGTCAATTGGGGAGCGATTGAGGGGGGCGTTGGCCATTGGGGTAGCAGGAGATCCGAACTGGCCCTTAGGCTGTTTGCGAGAGCTTCCCACAGCGCGATAGCCATCCAATTCTTTCGGAGACTTGATGACACCATTGGGGACCTGATGCCTGAAAGGGTGCCGCTGAGTCGAGACTTCTTGAGGAGTGCTTTCCCCTTCCGCAGCATGTTGTAGAGATTGCAGACGTAGTAAAGAGGGATGTGAACTTTGCCCTCCTATATTGCTATATACCTCCACCATTATACTGGCGAGCCTCTGGTCAGTTTTGGGAGTATTGCCATGGACCAGTAGAGGGATAGGGGGGAGCCAATGTCTTGGTCATAAACGGCGAGTCGAACATTGCAAGCATGCCGATTGGGACTAGGGGATGGGGCCAAATTGCTTCAAGACAGGGGGGAGTGCGTCCATGATGCAGCAGGGCTCTCGCTAGTTGAGGAGGATGGGGGGGTAATCCTTGAGGGATGACAAGACTGTTTGCATGAGCGGTTCTAGTGGCATGGAGACATTCCCCCGGGGCAAGGGTCTTTTTCGCCACGAACGTGGTGGAGGAGAGTCTCGCTGACTCCACGTGTCCCTCATGTAGCAGGAACGAAATCATTGGCGCCAAAACCGCCCTCAGCGGTCGGTTTAGCACCACATAAACTGCCTTTTGCGGGTGGCGCTCCACCTCCCTTCAACAGTACTATTTTCAGAACAGGGAGCGTCGGCTGCCCAATTGCTATTGTATCTTTGTTCGTCCAATAGAAATTTCAAAATATGTCTCTTTCAGCAGCGCAGTTTCAAAACGACATGATAATTACCCGAGACGACTGTTATCTTTTTGTATAGCTAGTGAGCCTCAAACTATTTTCTTACTGCGTTGTGTATTCCATCGAATACCATACATTGAAGATATATTGTATCTACACCATGAATTAAGATGGTTTAAAAGTACACAAACGCACCACGGGTTCACCCATAGAGAGAGAGAGAGAGAGAGAGAGAGAGAGAGAGAGAGCCTAGCCCAGCCTATATATAATCAATTATACGTATGTACTTATGCATAGGGCGGTGGGGGGAGGAGAGGCAGGCCGAAGGGCAAACGGAGGACGACGTAAGCCTTGTATCCAGCGCAGCTAGTGGTGCTATCGTTTTGATAGTGTGCGCATGCGCTGTGGCAGCCAGTGATGTTGCGGATGAGGTTGGAGGGGTTGAAATGCCAGTCGTCTCTGTTCCTTGTGAGACGCTCCCGCCCTCTGGTGTTGTAAGGGTAGACGTGTGCATAGATGTCGTCGCTCAAGGCATCGTGGAAGTAGAGCTGCGTCGTGTCGTCATAAACCACGAGTCGGCGAATCTCAAAAGGACCTGCTCCAGATGCAGGTGCAGCACTCAGGTTGTGGAACAGGCGCACCCGCACATGGATATGCACCGTCCGGTCGGGATACCATCCTGCTTATAAAATAAGAAGAAGCTCGTTGCAGGGAGGTGGTCAAAGGAGTTATAAACAGAAGCCAACTAGTTATTACAGAAAACTGGATCTCAAGTTAGAAGAGGAATGCATGGCAATGGACTCCTTACAGGGCAAGATGTCTCGCAGCCGGAACTACAAGCGACTATCAATACTTGGGCTGGTGTAAACGAGTGACCAGTCGTGCAATCGTAACCGAACGATTACACGGTCAACAATGAGCTAGGATGGATGAACATTGACCAGTTATGTGATGATGACAGAACACCCATAATGTTTACGGCCAGTGACCTAGTTAGTAATATAGCAAAGTAGACTCAAGATAGTAAAGCAATAGTACGTAGCAAATACGATGACAACGATTATCAATGACCCAGACTTCTGTGACTAGAACAAACATTCTCCCCATTATGCAGTCATGATGCAATGTACTGGGATTTAGGTGACGTACTATAGATAAATATTTGTCAATACGCATAGCAGCAGAGATAGAGCAGCAGAGATAGAGACGGTCGAACTGAATGTACTGAATGCAGGTATAAATGCATGGGACTGGGCAAATGCTGATAGTAATTGGGTAGATGTGCGCGGTGTGGAAGCTGGTGATGAAATTTGGTACTAATTCGACGCTTATTTCAGCACTGAATATTTGAGCAGCAGCAATGTTACCTGGGTAGATGGTGTGGAAAGTGACACGGCCGTGTGCGTCCGTCTTTTGGTACCCGCGGAGCCAGCGGAGGCCAAGGGTACTGGAGTCGCTGGCGGTGCCGCTGTAGAGGCCATTGAAGCTGCAATGCCAAATGTCCACCTGGGCGTTCATGAGGGGCCGGAGAGGGAGAGGGAGAGGGGGAGGGGTTGCACAGGAAGGAGGGATCATGCCATCATCATGACCGAATTTATCATCATGAGGAGGGATCATGCCATCGTTATTACTCATATCATCATGAGGATGCACATTAATCATGCCGTCATCATCATTATCACTAGCCAACAATTCAGCATTACTCACACAGTTATTGCTATCGATGGGCTTGCATAGGGAAGGAATCATGGCGTCATCATCATGATTGGCCCTAGAATGAATAATGTTCCTCACTCTACGATGAGTAGGAGGAGGGACAGGCGCCATGAGCTGCATGGTAAGCTCCAACGGCAGCCCGTATATTCCCGTCAGCCCCTCCGTCACGTCCGACCTCTCCAGCCCCTCTGCCTCCACCCAGTAAGGTCCTTGTAACTGCCTCACAACCGACCATTGGTCTGCCCAGCCTGTGCTACTAGCTATAACCATCGTCAAGGAGCTTGCAGCTACCCACAGTAGTATGCAGACATGCATCGATGTTTCAAGCAAGAGAGCCATCTCTCTCTGTCTCTGTCTCTCTGTCTCTCTGTCTCTCTCTCTCTCTCTCCCCCCCCTCTCCCCCGCGTTAACGAATCACGAATCACGATAGATGTGAAGCCGCTGCCTTTGTCGCCTAGTGGTGCGCACGTGGTTAAAGTGAGTCCGATAGGCTTTACACGTGGCATTGCGAGCTATACATTCGCCATCACATTCATCATGAAAAACATTTTTGGTACCAGATACAAAAATCTTTAACTCAAAATTTGGAAAAAAAATTCAAATTAGACATATTGGTTATTTTTAGACTCAAAATTTTTAAATGTTCGAGGTTTTAAAGCTTGTTTTTTAAATTTTCAAAGTCCTTTGAAAATATTTGCAATTTACAATTCACTTTTCATTAAACCTCAATTTTTTCGTGAACACTCATCCCTCGTTCTTCAAGTCTTTGTCCTTCACATTGGTGTATAAATACCTAAAGCATTTGTACAAAAGATATAATGTGAGAGTCAAGAAGTTCTGCACATTACCATTCCCCAAAAATCTCAAAATGTAGCTCATGCCTTTAAACAATACCTGGAAGAGCAAAAATTTGTGAAATAGAATGGTTGTGGTTTGAGCGCTTTCTAGAGAGGAGTGAGATGGAACAAGACGGAACCAAACGAATTAAGACAACAAATATCCAACAACGGTCCTTTATCCAGTTCAACCAAGGGAATTGAATGCTCTCCCTAATCGAAATAAGGCTCTTCGCCATGTTGGTACCATGTAGGACGGCGCTACCTCCAGTTTGTTGTTGGATACGATACAAGGTAACACATCTCCTAGTTTCCACTCAAGAATGCCCAACCTTCTCTTCTACATGAGCAAAACCTTGACTTTCACCAAATAGGTACTCTCCTCAACGTTGATTCATTTCCTATTTTCATAATGTTAAGTTATGGTGCCCTCCCTCCTATCATTTCCAATAATAACACTGGATCAAGTTATTCTACAATGCTCACTAATCCTATCTTCCAAAATCTGCCTCCCAAAAACACTTTGGAATATTAGTAGCCATGGAGGAATACAAAAGGTAGAAAGAAGGAAACTTCCACTAGATTGATACTTGCATCTCTACATGGCTCAAAGAAATGCATATTTACCCTTTTAGGGAGAGGACATTCAAGTCCTAGACTTTGTGGATGCTCTTGGAGCTTTCAACAACTATTATGAAGGAGTTGGTGGTTCATTGAAATGTAGCAGGAAAGTCCATGCCACCCCCAAGGAGTAACCAACTCTCAAGGTCCCCAAGTTGAAACTACTTTGTCAATGGCATCCCCCAACTGCAAGCTACCAAGTACGACAACCCTACTCGTAACAAGGTCGAATGACAAAAGACCTATCCGAAAGATGAACAATTTGTCACTCTTAACCACCATGAAGGAGTGTTTCATGGGAAATCTTCCTTTGTTAATCATGCACTTATTCGTCTTTGTTGCAATCCACATCCCTCAGTCCAACTATTTGGGGACAACATGAGAGCAAACTAGGTAGTACTTCGAGGAAGGGTCCTCTTTGGTTAGTATTCACCAAATAATTATTTTATCTTTCTATTTAACTTAGAAGCCCTTGTCCTTGAGGTCGTTAGTTAAGGTCAATGGGTGGTACTAAACTCACCTCTATCATTGTTTCAATGGACTCTCTCATTTAGTCTCCATGATCCAAAACCCACCAAAATTCCTATATGGATTGAACTACCAGTTTTGCCAATGTTGCATAACCCATATGTCAAACAAATAAGAATTTGCATTGGCCATATCCCAGGACAATGCCTTGTTAATGTTGTCAACCCATGATTGCACACCAAAGTATTAGTCAAGGTAGACTTAGCAGAAGACCTCACAAACACTCTTATCCCACTGATCATTAATTAGGAGAACATGTAGTGGACTAGCTCTTGTAGTATACAAGAATATCCCAAATTTATGTTTTAAATGTCATAAATGTTGATATGGCAAGCTCAACACATGCAAATATTGATGATGGATCACTTGACTTGATGGGTTTGTATAAGTACACTTAGCACATCAGTGGTCATTATGATCCTCACATGGCTACTGACTTATCACTTATTATATTTAGTTTGTTACATCTACCTATAGTAGCTGGCATAGATATAGTGCCAGTCGATTAGTATAGTTAGTTATGCACAATTTGACTTAGTTCGCCACTTTCCTTTATATTGTATCTTAACTATACTTTATCTACATAGTATTGTGTGTGGAAAAAGAATAAGAAAACTAGCAAGAAAATGTTTTGGCCTCCATATTTTTTGTTTTCTTGAGTGAGCTTCCTCTTGTGTGTATGGTGTGTGTTTAGTGCATCAGCTCAAGAAAATCCCCCCACCACACAATTCTTGACATGGTATTAAAGCGGCGCCACTGAGAGAGGCTAGTTTGGAAAGGTGAAGTGAAGGAGAAGAAGTAAGGATTCGAGCAAGCAAGCAATTGGTAAGAAGCTCTCCCATTCTTCCACTCTTTCTCTTGGATAGTACCTATGGAGACACCAAATTTAAGACAGAGTACAAAACTCATATTGCTATGAGATTTGATGTATGAGTAGAGTACTATATATACTACAGATAAGCCCGTTTAGGCTTGCCCGCATTTTTTGGGCATCTGAGGCCCTTTTGGGCCCCGTTTTAGAGCTGCAAGGTTGCAGATAACAGTTTTAGGGTATACTACGATTTCGGCTATATCGATTGAAAGTGGATACAGAGGTTGCAAATTTTGACTGTATGATTTTTGAGGTGTTTGCTAAGAAGCAAACATAAGTTTTTTCTATAAACAGGTTGTAAATTACTTGTACTATTGAGCAATTAGTGAAAAAGGTTGCTTGGTGTATTACTATGTACTTGTTGTGAAAGGTTGCAAAAGACTTGCTTGCTATTTTGTATCCTTTTTGTGATAGTGGTAGAGAAAAGTCGAAATCCTATCATGGAGAAGCAGAAAAAGAATAACTACCCCTTCATGGAAGTCCCATGTGATGAACTTCCTCATTGGAAAGGGCCTTTATGAGTTTGTCTCAGATGAACAAAAGAAGCCAACCTGGGTATCCCTACGAGATTGTAGATGAATTAAAGGCGTGGAAAGAATGGAATGCAAAAAACAAAAAGATGATGCATTGACTATCTACAATCATTGATGATACTATGCTAGGACATATCAGGAACAGAAAAACTTCATATGCAGCTTGGACAAATTTTAAGAATATGTTTTCAGTGAATACAAAGGCACAAAAAATTCAACTCAAGAAAGAGTTAAATATCTTGAAGAAAGGGAAAATATCTATCAATGAGTATGTTTTAAAGGTGAGGAGCATTGCAGATGCTTTAACAGTAATTGTTGCAATGCTTGATGATGATAATTTGGTTTCACCTACTTTGGGTGGCCTTAATAATGAGAAGGCTTGAAAATCATTTTTCATTTCTGTATATGTATGGAAGCCATTTCTAGATTTTGTCACTTTTGTATATATATAGAAGCCATTTCTATATTTTGATGAGTTGGTATCTCTCATGATTACATAAAAGATCAATATGCAGGGTGACTCATCTGTAAAAAATGGTGAATAGGACCAAGCATTTTACTCAAGTTTAGGAAGGGATGTGGTAGATCCTCTTCAAGAGGCCATGATATGGGTCATGCTAGTGATAACAAGCAAAATATGTTAAATCAACAATTTAGTGAAATGCAAGTTTTAGGAAGCGTGGAAACTTTAGAGGTAGGAGGAGTTGGAAGAGGTTGATGGTAGAATATAGTTTTGAAAATCTTGCTATTGCTTGCCATTATTGTGGCAAAACATACTACAAACCATTGTTATGCTAAGAAGGATAATATTTGCATTGGTAAATTGTAGCAAAGAAACTATGCATTGTATTCTTGACAGAATGAAGAAAAAAATGAGTGTCTATTTATTATGCAACATATGATGAATGTTATTATAAGAAAGGGGACACATGATGATGTATGGTATGTTGGTTCAAGTGCATCCGATCATATGACTAGTCATGTTGAATGGTTTGGAGAGATGCAAGACTTACAAAATCTAGGTTATGTATAAAGGGGTGATTATTCATACCACCTGATTTCACACATTTCAAAGGTTTCCTTGTCCTTGCATGATGGCCAGACAAAGAGTCAGTCAAATATATTATATGTGCCATCAATCACAAAGAATTTAGTGTTTGTTGGCCAAATGGTAGAGCAAGGGTTATAGATTCAATTTAATGCAAAAGGTTGTTTTGTAGAAAACTTTAATAATAAATATAGGTTCGTTGCAAAAGGAAGTAGAGTTGGCCGCATGTTTACTTTAGATGTTAGAATTCTTGCAATGAATACTACTATGTATGCTAAAGGAAAAGAAGTGGTTGTAAACATTAAAATATGGCATATACTTATTAGATATGCAAACATACGAAGGCTAAAATTAATACAATTTAAAGGATTGGTTACAAGGTTACTTGCCTTTAGAGTTGCAGAATTTCATAAACTGTATAAAGCATGCCACTTTGGTAAAGAAGCAAGAAACCCTTTTTGCATAACAGAGATATGAGCCGAAATATACTTGATGTTGTGCATATAGATGTTTGAGGGCTTACATAGAATGTATCTATTGGTGGCAGCAAATACTTTGTCACGTTTATTGATGATTATTTAAGGAAGTTATGGTATACTTTAAGAAGGAAAAAAGTGATCGATTTGAGCACTTCAAATATTTAAGGTAGCTATTGAAATCGAAACATGCTTGCAAGTTAAGTGCTTGAGATCAGATGGAGGGGGAGAGTACCTCTCTAATGAGTTTAGTAGCTTCTTGAGATCTCATGGGATAAAGAGACACTTTACTTTTAAGTATATCCCACAACAAAATGGGATTGTAGAAAGAAAAACTAAGTATATTGCTAAAGTTGCCCGAGCATTGATAGTTAAAAAAAATATACCAAAACTTTTTAAATCTAAAGCTATTCATATTTTTGTCTATATTATGAACAAAACTCCCACAACTGCAGTTCATGGGATGACCCCTAAAGAATGCTTTACAGACAAGAAGCTTGATGTATCACACTTAAAAGTGTTTGGCTATATTGCATATATTTATGTGCTAGATAAGCTACGAAAGAAGCTTAATCCAAAGGCTAAAAAATATATTTTTATTGGATACTCTTTAGAGCAGAAAGTTGTTATAACCCTGTTACAAGTGAGTTCAAAGTGAGTGTGGATGTTATTTTTTTTGAGATGAGCAGTTGGTATGCATCTATTGGTGATATTAGATGATAATAATGATCATGATAGCTGTGTGCAGAAAGAAAAGCAAGAATCATGGAGCCTTAGTGAAGCAAAAACATCATCTAGTACTACACCTATAGTTAGCCCTTGGTCTGGGAGACTAAGGAGTAGGCCCACATATTCGGGTAGATCTATAACCATTGCAAGTAAAGAAAAAGAAAAGAAGAAAGTGTTGGATAGTAATGATGTATCTACTAGTCATTTGGGACATAATGGAGATTCTAGTGGTTCAAAGAGTTTGGATAATGAACTTGGTATTCCTTCAATTAAGTCACCAAGGTTACAAAGAGCACATAGTAATGTAAAGACTTCATTGAGTGATCCAGTGATATGCAGGCCTAGCAGGGTCAGATATCTTGTTAAAAGATTTAGTTTTGATGGTTATGTAGCTCATCCTCAGCTCACCATTATGCTTATATGGTGAAGGTAGTTAAGGATATTAAGCCCACTTATTTTGAAAATGTTGCTAGTTATGCTCATTAGGGTGTAGCAATGGATGAGGCGATAGATACATTAAAAGCCAATAAGACTTAGGATTTGGTACCCTTGCCTAAGGAAAAGAAAGCTATTGGATGTATATGGGTTTACAAAATCAAGCATAATACAAATGGTTCGATTAGCAAGTATAAAGCTAGGCTGGTTGCAAAAGGTTATGCTCAAATATATGGCATAGATTATGAAGAGACATTTAGTTCAATTGCTAGGATGGCAACTATTATATGTGTGATTTCTTTGGCAGTAGCCAAAGGTTGGAGCTTGCAACAAATGGATATTAAGAATGCCTTCTTGCACAGTGAATTACAAGAAGAGGTGTACATGGAGCAACCGGTAGGTTATGAGGATTTAGAGCATCCCATATATGTGTGCATGTTAAAGAAGGCTCTCTATGGGCTAGAGCAAGCACCTAGAGCATGATGTGGGAACTTTCGCTCAATTGCGAAGACCCAGGACCACTTATTGTTTCAAGCGTTCCAAGCCAAGCACTAATGGCTACCTCTCACATAGCCGATACACCATCCATATGTACGGGTGTATTGAGCTTACCTTGATACCGAAATGAGTTACCTCCTCTCTCATGCACTTCGGTAGCTCCATGATCCAAGTGCAAGCTTCAAGTAAGCTCCATCCTCAAGCTCCACGCTCCAAGCTCCATAGCCACGAGGAGCAAGAGAAGAGAAGAGAAGAGAAGAGAAGAGAAGAGAAGAGAAGAGAAGAGAAGAAAAGAAGAGAGGGGAAGATGGAGAGCTTCTCCTCCCCAGTCCCTCACCCTCACCCTCACACACTCACTCCCTCACACTCTCACACTCCCTCTCTCAAGCACAAGCTCAAGCAAGCAAGAACATTAAGAAGAAGAAGAAGAAGAAGAAGAGAGTCGCTTTTGGCCACACACAAGAATGAGCTTCTCATTCACTTTTAAACTTTATATACAAAACCCTAAATCCCTTTTGGGCGGTCATTCCCTTATCCCCTTTTTTACATGGCCGGCCGTGGCCTAGGCCCTTTTTCCCATTGTCCTTCTATCTTCCTAGCTTCCTTTCCACCCCCCGTCTACATTTACAAATTGCACGGGTGAGAGCCCGATGCTCCTTAAATTAAATCATGATGCACTTGCACTCTTTTACAAAAGTATTGACTTGCGCTTTTCCTTGTGCGCCTTTTTTCCTTATTTAGGACTTTTTTGCGCTTCTTGTGTTTCTAGATTTTTCTTAGCGTGCCATCATTTTCCATTTCACTTTACCTTGGCCTTTGTCTTCTGCTTTAGCTTTTTCAGATTTTCCACCTTGTTTGTCTGACGGTTAACATTACCCCCCTCCTAGACGAGTACTAGTCTCATGGCACTCACCGTCGTAGGTAGCAGGCTTTGGCTTGCACTGAAGACGTGGGTGGAAGGGACATCGGTGGTTGCCGTGGAGGAGTGTTGGTGGTGATGTAGAGGAGGAGGGTCATTGGGGGCACGTTGGTGGCCTACATGGCTGGTGGTAGGGTTATTGGAGTTGGTGGTAGGGTTTTTCTTTGTTGGGGATTGCACTGATGGCCAGCACAAGTATTGGTTTGTTGGGGATTCTGCACATGACGATTCTTGGCGGGTTTGCAGGATGATAAAAGATAAGAATTAAGAGTTGGGTGTCGATAAAGAGCGAACGACACTTTCGTTGGAGTCTTTAATACCTGCAATTGAAAACCTCTCATAGGTGGTCTCTCCCTAGGGGTAGTGCTAGTCTTCTCTATTGTGCACAAGATATAGTTCAATTAGTTTTGGAGACATGTCAAATTCTAAGCAAGCTGAGAGTATTGTCTTGCACTTGAGGACCCAAATTGTGTATATATTTTGGTGCAGATATTATATGAGTGCTTGTGCATACTTAGATATTACGTAGTTAGAAGACTGCGGGATGGTTTCTCATAACAATGTGTGGATGAAGCAAAGTTGTCCATGTTGAGAAGAAGTACACGTGAAGGTGTATGAGACATCCTTTGCGTTGTGACTGCATGACGTAGCATAATTGAACACAGGGACACTGTAATTTCAGTAGATGGGAGCTATTGGACTTGCGTAATGAGGATGGTTGACTTTTCATGGCCATTCGTGCGGTGCTTATCACAATTGATTGCAATGGTATTAAGGTAGAGTGCAAGAGGGAATCGTGCGAATGGGTTAGGATGACAGGTCTAACCATAGGCGAGACAAGCTCCCTAGGTATGTCATGCCCTTGATGTGCCCTGAACAATTGTGGGTGATGCTAAAGGGCTAGGGGACTAGGGACGGAGCCAGCCGACCAAGGTCACTGGACGTACCTAAGTTGAGGACCCCTAGGTGCTGTGCTATGATCATGGGTGCTTCATATCTTTTCATTCCTTTTTTTTCTTTCTTCCTTTTCCGTTTTCTTTTTCATTTCTTTTTTTGTGATTTTTTCTTTCTTTCTTTCTTTCTATTTTTTTTTGGACTTGCCTGGGTACAACCATCGCAATATGTTGAGGCTATCAGCCTTTCAATGGGTTCGAAAATGTCAAGCTTTGAAGGCTCACGAAATGGATATTATAGTGATGATTGTGTCTTAACCTCGTTGTTAGAGAAGTAGTTGTTGAGATGGGGAGATACACTTGAGATATTGCAACCCTCTTTGGAACGTGCGATATTGGTACAACTGGGGTAACAGTTGCCATGAGTGCCTGGCGTAGAGTGTAACCCAGAAAGAGAAAGTGGTTAAGATCATTCTTTGGGCCATGCGACATGGGCAATCGCAAGGGTGATTTTCTCTTTTGATAGCGTGGCTTGTTGCGGCTCTTTGTGAGGTTGGTGGTCTTGCGGTGACTTGGACATTGAACACGTTTGCACGAAGATCTGCGTCATCTTGCATCCACTTGTCACTTCATGAGAGTATATGCAAGTTGCATGTCTCAAGTACAATGAATAGATGCAATCATGTCAAGATATTACTTTAACAAAATCCTATGATACTGATTGTGATGCATATTCTAGTGCTTGTTAAAGATGTGGCATATATTAGCAATATGTAAGGAAATTGTATGCAGGTGGGGAGCTTGCCCCTTTAACCCTGTAAATACAAAAAGTTATGGCCAGATGGCCTTTGTTAAACTGCTTATATATCATAGGGGCTACTCTATTTGCACGAGGTGGGTTGAGTTCGGGTGGTCGGGCGACTGAGGCTGTGCTAGTGAGGGGCTCCTGTGAGGCTGGGCGGGGAAGATGTCGGCTGGGACCCAGATGGTATAGTCCCTGGCCGCAACTGTTTCTAGAATGCTTTTAAATAATGCGTCAAATTCCTGCTTTTCTCTAGCTGCCCTCTCCACTTTTGAGCACTTGGTACCCGAGCGTTTGGTGGGAGCTTGCACGGCTGGTGTTGCCACACCCGGTGTGCTCCCTTGAGCCCTCATCCTCTTAGCTTGGGGGTTTTTGGCCTGCGTCCTGGGCGGTGTCATTTAGGGTCTCTTTTCGACGCGTACCTCTTTAGAGTAGGCACGTAGCATTCTGGTGGGGGCGCTACTGCCTTATGCTCTTTCCAACGATGGAGAGCTTCCTCACATGCCAGCTGTACTATGTGGTCCATGGCTGCTACCGTAGGGGGACTTGCAAAATGTGAACCAAGGATTAGGCCCTGAGGCAGGATAAAACTATTTGCATGGAAGGGATTATATAGTGGGTTATCAAGTGCATATGACGAAGAGGGGAGAGGTGAGGCATGCAGTGTTTGTTGTAGAGGGATGGCCCCCATGATGATGTTCATTTTGCCTTCAGCCATTAGCAGATCTTGGCTTATGCTAAGTTGCGTGGACTGATTGTCATGAAGTGGGGCATGGCTCATCCTTGGAAGGATAGACTGGAAAGGGGAAAGGTGCATAGAAAGGGATGGTGCCCCGTCTACACCATCAGAGATGTTGGTCAGGGCTTCCTATGGCAGTAATGAGGGTTGGATGCCCTCCACCTAGAGGTGGGAATGGTCACATGAATTCTAAATGTGTGGTGAGAGGAGGACCTGAGGAGCTCAGCTTGTCAAACCCAACTCTTCTCCCTACGCTTGACTATCATTGCTTGTGTGTGTTGATATTATCTATACCGGGTCACAAAATTCATTGTTTATTTATGTACATATTTATGAATCCAAGTCACTTCGTGAGGATAAAAACCAATTGTAGAACTCAGGATTATACTAGAGTGTGGCACACGCATCCAGTACCCGCGGTAGTCTTCTTAATAACATCAGGTATTTTGCAACGTTAAGTATCATGGTACCTTGTCTGAGTCTACTTGCAACATGTAGCTCCTCCTTAGTGAGAACCTTATCAGCCAGAGAGTTCTCTTGGCTAGTTTCGGATAAGTCCATACCCAGAATGGCAGTCAGTACTCAAAAGAAAGTCGGTGCCACACATAGATTGGGTCTCTTTGAGACCGCCATTTGGCCAACCGTTCCTCTGAGACCGTCATAATTTGGGCTCCTAGTTCGGCCATTGCAACGTGGTTTTCAAACCAACATTTTTCAAACTGACTTTGACCCTCTGATTGTCGCTTTAGTTGCTCTATTTCTAAGAGATTTGGTTGGTAGAGCACATCATTGAATGTTACAGTTAAGCGTAGTTCGTCGGCTTCCTCGTCAGAGGTGAGTCGCATGTGTTCATGCAGAAGTCTATCATAGTGCTCGTTAAGATGTTCTTGCTCTTCCCAAGATAGGGGAAATTGCAAGTATTCTTCAAGTTGCTCCTTAGGGAATGCACCCATGTCCGCAAGGACATAGACACGTGTGAATACTTTGAGCTTAGCATCCAACTCAGTTAAGCATTCTGCGACACTTCTATGTTTAACGAGGGCTTGCTCGGTTGCTATCTCATGCAAGGTTCTAGGATTTTCCCTACGCTTTAGCATAGCTAGGGCTCAGACGGCCTAGATGAGCAAGGTTCGTCAATACTAGGGTTGTTGTTTCCATGTTTCCCTTGAGGCTTTATTATTGCATCATGGTTCTCCTTAGATGTGACTGGTATAAATTTGTCTCCATGTTGTGACAGTGTTGTATGCACTCTTGATTGGTCAATGCGAGTTCTGTTGTCAGTGGATTGAGTGTTGCAAGCAATCGTTGATGGTAACGACTGCTTTGATTTTTCAGCACACATGGATGTGTCTGAGGTTTCACCACCATTAGGACATCAATGGGTTCATTGGTGGATGGACTCGATGCTTTATTCCTTAGCTCTCCAACGCTCTTGGTCTCAATGTTCTTGGGGTCCACAACCACTTGTAACTGCTGTGGTTTTTGCTATTTCCTCCTCTTCTTCTTGGTCAGTGAAGGTGCATCTCTCAACAACTTAGGACCCTGGACTAGGTCAACCATTGATGTGCTTGGTTGGGCCTTAACATTCTCTTTCTCTAGTGTCTCCTCATGGGACATAGCCGTGGCCTGCTGAAGAGCCTTGCTAGGTTGTGAGGGTACAACTGCCTCCCTTTTTTGGAGAGTCTAGCTCTTCAGCCAATTCCCTTCTGTTTAACTCCTCCAACCTAGGCTTTAGGCACTTTGGAAGTGCTGGACTTGTCAAGGAAGTTGGTTGTGACACCTCCTCCATAGGTAAACTACTTAGGACACGTTCCGCAAGGGGCATTGTCACGGCCAAGGGCTGTGACTGCTGTGATCCCTGATTGGAAGTAGTAGCAACTAGTTCAGTGGACTTGCTACTATTGGTGGATTGCAGTGTTAAGTCCTTAGGTCAATTGGAAGTGGTAGTGTCTTTTGTTGCCCTTAGAGCATTCACTTGTGTATATCGAGCATCAGTTGAGCTAGCCATGGTGGATTGCATAGGCATATCCTTAGGTTGAGAGCTAAGGGTGGTGTCATGTCCTGCCTCTTGGACATTTGGAAGCTCAGATGTAGGTAGAGATTGGGATTGAGTGGCCGCACTTGACGATTGTTGTGCTTCCTGTGTTCGTTTAGGGGAAGAGGGTGTAGGAGACTTGGAACTCCTAAGTGGCTGTGACACTGGCTAGGAGATTTTCTCGTGGCTGTGAGATGATTTTGCTATTTGCTTTGTTGAGCATTTAACCTTGCCATGAGCAATTTTGTGCCTATGATGCATGTTATCCTCTTGGAAAATCAAAGGCTTTTTGGGCACTAATGGCTTTTGCATATCCTCAACGATTACAAATGATATCTGCTTCAAGCACACTAGGCTGAGGATCTACCCTTTGAGTGGTCTCATTTGGTTTCTTGATTTCAATCGTGAGGGGCTCGGTCACGCCACTGTTTTTGACTCGAGACTTGGTTTTTCATTTAGATCTCCTCCTACGCTTCTTTGCTCTTGATACGATAAGGCCTTCAGTTGACAGAGGAGGTTTAACAGGGGATTTTGGCACCCAAATCCATCGGTTACTTGTGTAATATCCTTGAGCACATAGCAACGCTTTGGATATCCATCGCGACGTTGTGCTGACCCTCCATTGATGCTTCATCTATAAGGCTTGGGCTTCTTTTGGGGTCTTCTACTACGATATTTGTAAGTCCCAAGCTTGTCCTTGGCATTGGTTCTCGATCTCCTTGTTTCGACCATGGCCTCACTCACTAGTTCTCGTTGTTCGACTTGTGCTTGTATCAACTCTTCCAAAAAGTACTTGCTCTCATTAGTAGGCTTGACTATTACGCTAGCACCTTCCTTGCCTTTCCCTTGAGGCTCGATGAGGTCACCCTTGCTAAAGGTTGTGACTATCCTCGTACCCGGTAGTGTTAGGTGTATCCTTTGTGCTACATAGTCGACCTCACACTTGGTCGCCCTTTTGAAGGGTCTTTCTAGGAGGGTTTCCTTTCCGTAATTAGCACTATTTGGAGGAACATGAAATAGGATAGGTAAGCTTTCAGTTTCAATTGTCGCAAGGATTTTGTACTTTCCTATAAGTGCTTGTGGGTGTCCCCCATAAGGACTAAGAGTTGCATTAGTCAATATGAGCTCTGATTGGCCTAGTAGGTGTTCAAAGATGGGAGAGAGAGATAGGGAATACTTCATATCCATGAGCCTTCAGGCTCTCATTGTGTTTTTATTATTATTCAAGAACTAACTGAGAAGCACACAATACAATGTAAAAGTAAACTAGACTAGGTGTAGACCTAATTGACTAGTCAGGTCAATTAGGTCACTGACTAACACACACCCGACTTATTCAATGTAGTCACATGGAGACAGCTGTACACACACACTAGCTGTCATAGATGTCGGTCACTCATAAAGACAAACTGAAGTGAGCTTGACTTCTAACAGTCCCTGACTAGGTGTAGACCTAGTCAAGGACTGACTAACACACACCCGACTTATTCAATGTAGTCAAGTCACTTACTCTAGTCAGGTCACTGACTAACACACACCCGACTTATTCAATGTAGTCACATGGAGACAGCTGTACACACACACTAGCTGTCATAGATGTCGGTCACTCATAAAGACAAACTGAAGTGAGCTTGACTTCTAACAGTCCCCCTCAAGCTCAAAACAAAACGCAAATCATCTGCATTACTCCAAGTAGCTGTCTAAAGTGAATGAACTTATCTTTACCAAGTGATTTGGTAAAGATGTCTGCTACCTGGTCTTTAGTCTTCACATGCTCCAAGTCAATCTGATATGGTAAAACCATTTTCCTGATGAAATGGTAGTGAACCTCAATGTGTTTCGATCTTGCATGATAAACAGGATTGCTTGCTAACATGACACTGCTTAAATTGTCACAATACAGCCTTACTTTGCTGTCCAAGTGTACTCCCAAGTCATTCAACAACTTCTGTAACCATAGCTTCACAGGCCGCTAAGGCCGCACCATGATACTCTGCTTCCATACTGGACAGTGCAACTGTAGGCTATTTCTTACTCTGCTCAATGAAACATCCATCTTTGTTAAATCTCACTTGCAGATTCTGTTCTGCCATTTGACCCACAGACAAAAGATTCTTTGTTATGGTCGGTACATGTAATACATCATGCAGGCCTTTCTTCTTGCCATCAGGCATCATGAGAGGAACAATCCATTTATGCTTTATGTCATGTTGGGTGTCATCCCCAGTACATACATGACCATGTGTACCTGTAACCATCTCATCAAACCACTCTCCATGTGGTGTCATGTGGTTTGACGCTCCAGAGTCAATGTACCATCTATCATCTCTATTATGTCTCGATGCATTTTTGGATACATGCTACATGGCAAATAGTCTATCAACTTTCTCATCATGAGCACCACTAAAAGATGCATAGTGCCCATGCTGTCTGCCCTTTGCCTTCATATCTCCCTGCTTCTTATAGCAATCCTCTGCAATGTGCCCATACTTGCCGCAATAATGGCAATCCTTGTCCCTGTTGGACTGATCAGATGACTGCCATGAACCAGATCCACCACCTCTATCTCGGGGTGATCTCCCCCTGCCTCTAGACCCGCTAGATCCACGCTGGCCTTGTGTATTTGCACCATGCCAATTACCCTGCTGCTGTGGCTGTCCATAAGCATTACGAGTGTCACCACGACCTCGAAATGAATCACGACCTCTAAATCCTCTGCCACGCTGGCTAGAGTATAACACAATGTCTCTATTCTGAGATGCACTGGAACCTGTATTCAAACCAAGTTTGACCTCCTCATGTAGCAACATAGCAACTAGCTGTTCCCAGGTAGGGGGCTCTTATCTAACAGAAATGGATGTGTCAAAAGCTTTGTACTCTTTCCCTAATACATTCAAGGCAATAGCAATCATATCATCTTCTGATACACTTGAGCCAATGGTAGCAAGTTGATCAGCTATGGTCTTAATCTCCGTGGTATACACCTGGATGCTCCTGCCATTCGTAGACATGTTGTTGAACTGCTATTTCAACTGGATCTTTTGTGCATGTGTCATGGTTCCATAATTTTTCATTAGTATGTTCCAAGCATCCTTCGGAGTCTCACATCCAGTGATTTGAATTACCATAGCATCAGATATACATAGAGAAAACCAATGCAACAACTTGCATGCTCTCTCATTCCATAGCCTATGAGCTCTTTTCTGTTCATTAGTTGGATTCGTTGCAGGCAACTCAGGAGCAGCCTCATCTCCTATACATAGATCCCAATAACCCCTACCAACTAGAAAGTTCTTCATTTTGAATTTCCATAATGCAAAGTTCTTGTTGTCTAACTTCTCTCCAACTATCTGAGTGATATTATCAGTCCCATATGCATTAGCCATGATGCAATAGACTATGTCTGCCAGATGCTTGACTACCTGCAAGCCAACAAGTATGACTGAACAAGTTCAGTCCTTAACTCTTTATGACAGTTTTCTACAATTAATTGCAGTAAAAAACCAAGGTATTTCAGCCCAATGACAGCCCAAAACAGTCCACAAACAAGTGTCTAACCCGTAGGTATAGCAGTCAATACATATACTTTGTAGTTGCTTCAGCTTAAACTCCTGCAACCTCACTGCCAGGGTAATTACATGCAGTCTGAAAACTGTAAACTGTGAGTAACCAGCAGCAATTTCAAGGCCAAAATCAATGTGTATACATGTCATACATGTCCCAAAAACTCTAGAGTATCTGCTAGTACATGTGGCAGTCCAAACATAACCATTCGAGCACAAAGTAGTGCATATCCAGCAAGTACAAGTGACATAAATCTACTCACAAATTACAAACAACCAATACCTTGGTAGCCAAGATGTATTTCAGCTCCAAAAATCTTCAAGACATGTCATACATTCACTTTGAAGTGATAGGTTCAATACATGAGCATTTGGGTAAGCATAGACAACCTGTCTTCATTAATCACTGTCAAGGAATACATGACTGTTCATAACCATGACCATTCATAACCAGCCCAGGCATTGTCAAGGCAATTATTTCAGGTCCAGATTTGAGTATTCAGCAGCATCCAATGCTTTCCACAATCCCCCATACATTCAACATGCATATGTCAGTTCATATAGGTGATAGAAGCTCCAAAGTGACATGTATTGCTTCAGCAAGATACAATGCTTGCTATTCATTGTGTATGACAGTTTCCAGCCATTAAAATATTTTTAGATCTGAATATTTTAGTCATAAAAAACCAGCTCCAACACATGAGAACATATATATATGGCCTCCAAGCAAATGTCTACGCCTTGTTGATGCTTTTGGGCATAACCAAGAGCTTCTGTAGCTCAATGATAATCAAATGCAAGCTGTCCTTTCACTTTTCCAATAGTTCAAGACTATTTCACAGATTTGTATACTCTGTTCCCAACTCATAACAGAGCTCCAGCACAAGCAATGGCTTCCTGTAGTCTTCAAGTACCTTCAGAAGGTGTAGACAAGCTCCATATCACTTAGTAAATGATGTAGTTGATAGTTTGTAGAGATCTGTGATCAATAGTCCAGCAGGAGTAGTCACGCTGATTTCCAGATCTGGTTTGACAGCTGGTCCTCCTCATCATGAGGCTCAATGAGCACTTACATATGCTCAAAGATGCCCACCAAGGCTCCCAGAAAGGCCTCAACCACTCTGATAAAGCATAGAGTCTAAATGAGCAAATGCATACCTTGACAGAGTAATGGCAGCCTGTTTTGTTTTCAAAAAACCTTGTTCTTCAGCTTCTTCAAGTCTTCTTGACTCCCTCTTGCTCCAGAGAGCTCAACCTGGCAATGCTCTGATACCATGTTCAAAGATGGGAGAGAGAGACAGGGAATACTTCGTATCCATGAGCCTTCAGGCTCTCATTGTGTTTTTTATTATTATTCAAGAACTAACTGAGAAGCACACAATACAATGTAAAAGTAAACTAGACTAGGTGTAGACCTAACTGACTAACTCTAGTCAGGTCACTGACTAACACACACCCGACTTATTCAATGTAGTCACATGGAGACAGGTGTACACACACACTAGCTGTCACAGATGTCGGTCACTCATAAAGATGAACTGAAGTGAGCTTGACTTCTAATAGTAGGGTCCATGCCTCATAGGTTAAGATATTAAAATCTGATCCTTCATCAATCAAAGCATCGATAGTATTCTCTCTTTTTGCGGTGAGTTTGACCCTAGGATAAGAAGGTGGTACTATGTCTTCGTCTTCTAGGTCTTGGTATGTAAATTTAAGCCTTCTAACAAATGTCGTTGGGTCCCCACCTGCACGACCAGATGTGGATTCTCCACTGATGTCTTGGATCGTCTGTGTAGTGCTATTCAAGGTGCATCTATCGTTAGGACTGTCATATCTAGTCATCCTCACCATTGTAGCTTGATGTTATTGCTTTCCACTTTGACTAGATGCAGTCTGAATGCAACATGTACGTGTTTTTGTAGTGTGGCCTTTTTGCCCTTGTTGGCTAGATTGGCCAATTGAGGTTCTAGGGTCTCTGTTTGTCTCTGTTCGGGTATGGGCTTTTGGTTGCTCTTTTGCAAGTGAGAATCCATGCTCATGTAGAGCCATTACTACACTAGGGTCTAATTTGGAGGACTTGTCACGACGTGAATTTTCTCTCCAACCTACTTGGCAGAGGTGCAGAGGGGGCAGAGCCCCCTTTGCGGGGGTCCGAGGGGCAGTCCCCCCCCGGCCCGTAAGGCCATTATGGTAAATGCCATGTGTGCTTTGAAGGACCGTTCGTAGCTAAATTTTGAACTATTTGCTCTAAATTTCAGCCCAATGATCGATTTATGATATGGTTTCAGCTCTATATGGTCTCTCGGTCAGTTTCAGGGTCTACAGGTTAAAATTTGGACAAATCCAAATTTGGCCCAACAAGTCCGAATTGCAGGGGCCGAATGCCCGATTCGGCCTGTCTGAGCGCCAAGGGACGAATGTAATTGGTCCAAATGTCAAATTCGGCCAGTCCCAATGTGGTTGTCCAAGGGTCGAGTGGGCCGAGGGCCAACTGGTGAATTCGGTCGGGCCGAATGTCAAGTTGTCCGAGTGGGGTTGGGCCGAGTTGGCAGGGCCGAGGGCCGAATTTCAAAGTTGGTCTGAATGTTTGATTCGGACATGTCGAGCGGTGGGTGTCTGAGTTGAATGGGCTGAGGGGCCGAATTTTGACGCGTCTGAGTCAAGTGGTCCGAGCGGTAGTGGGCCAAGGGCCGATTCTGGGACTCGGCCCAAAATCGTCGTCACTTGAACTAGCCGAACACGGCGCGACTCTGGCCGGCGCAATGATAAATCGCTCGAATCACACGATTTAGGTCACGGCCTATCACACACACCTCCATATCAAAGCTATGGATGGAGGGAAAGAGTTGTATATACCTAGAATAGCCAATAAACTCCAAAATGCGAATCGGCAATTGAATCAAACCCTCATGCCCTGTTATGACATCAGAAGCCCTGATGCTTTTTTTCCTTCTTTTTCTTTGCTTTTTCCTACCCTAATGCACCCAAATCACAAAGCAAATAACTTTCCTACTCCAACATCCTTTTACAAATCCAAAAAACCAAAAACCTACTTGCTAAGGAGATCGAATACCTCTTCAAACTCCCTCACTTCCTACCTATCTACCTCAAGCACCGGTTCGGGCAAAACCCTTACTTCGATGCTCGATTTGAAGCATGCAAGCACTCAAGGCTTGAATCCGTTGGTCCCAGAAACGGAACCAAAATGTGGGAACTTTCGCTCAAACACCAAGACCCACGGACCGCTTATTGTTTCAAGCGTTCCAAGCTGACCACTAATGACTACCTCTCACATAGCTTACGTGCCATCCATATCTACGAGTGCACTGAGCTTACCTTGATGTCGAAATGAGTTGCCTCCTCTCTTGCGCACTCCGGTAACTCCACAATCCAAGTGCAAGCTTCAAGCAAGCTCCATCCTCAAGCTCCACGCTCCAAGTTCCATAGCTGCGAGCAAGAGAAGAGAAGAGAAGAGAAGAGAAGAGAAGAGAAGAGAAGAGAAGAGAAGAGAAGAGAAGAGAAGAGAAGAAGAGAGGGAAAGATGGAGAGCTTTTTCTCCCCGGTCCCTCACCCTCACACACTCACTCCCTCACACTCTCTCACTCTCTCTCTCAAGCACAAGCTCAAGCAAGCAAGAAGAAGAAGAAGAAGAAGAAGAAGAAGAAAAAGAAGAGAGCCACTTTTGGCCACACACAAGAATGAGCTTCTCGTTCACTTTTAAACTTTATATACAAAACCCTAAATCCCTTTTGGGCGGTCATCCCCTTATCCCCTTTTTTACATGGCTGGTCGTGGCATAGGCCCTTTCTCCCATTGTTCTTCTATCTTCCCATCTTCCTTTCCAGCGCCCGCCTCTACATTTACAAACTACACGAGTGAGAGCCCGACGCTCCTTAAATTAAATCATGGTGCGCTTGCGCTCTTTTACAAAAGTATTGACTTGCGCTTTTTCTTGTGCACCTTTTTCCCTTATTTAGGACTTTTCTGCGCTTCTTGTCTTTCTAGATTTTTCTTAGTGCATTCGTCTTCTGTTTCACTTTGCCTTGGCCTTTGTCTTCTGCTTTAGCTTTTCTAGATTTTCCACCTTGTTTGTCTGATGGTTAACACATGGTCTAACAAGAATTAAGAGTATATTGTCAATATTGGATTTTATATTTTCAATGTTAATCACTCACTTTATGTGAGAAAGGGAGATACATGGTTGGTCATCAAAGTGATCTATATGGATGACTTGATTATTATAGGTGATAGTGACAATGGGATTGCTAAAGTTATGGAGATGTAGGTTTGGTCATCATAGTGATCTATGTGGATGACTTGATTATTATAGATGATAGTGAAAATGGGATTGTTGAAGTTAAGGATTTTTTGAAGAAGAAGTTTGAGATTAAGAATTTAGGTGAGCTGAGATACTTTCTTGGTATTGAATTGATTAGATGTGATGATGATATATGGCTATCCCAAAAGCAGTATGGCTTGGATATGTTATCCAAGTATGGTATGATAGCATTTAAGCCTCTTTTAGTACCATTAGAGAAAAATATGAAGTTGAGTGCTGATGTTGGGGATAAGATACAAGACCCTACTTTGTTCATAAGTCTAATAGGTAGTCTAATTCAGATGACTATCACACGGCTAGACTTGAGCTATATTGTTGGTCTTGTCAGTCAATTTATGCAATGCTTAGAAAGCCTCATTTGGATGCAACTAGACATATATTGAGGTATGTGTGAAGTCATCTTTATATTATGGATTTTTTTGTGAGACAGGTAAGGATGTACAAGTGTTTGGATACACATATGCAAATTGAGCTGGTTGCATGTCAAACAAAAGGTCTACTAGTGGATTCATGTTTTCCCTTGGTAGTGCAATAGTTACATGGAATAGCAAAAAGAAACCTACAATTACTTTATTGAGTACATAGGTTGAGTATAGAGGATTGCTATGGAAACATGTGAGATGGTATGGTTGCAAAAGCTATTTGGTGGCTTGGATGTGTAGGAAGATGGTCCAATTGTCATTCACTATGACAACATGAGTAGCAAACAACTAGCTAAGAATCCAATATTCCATGCTAGGACAAAACACATTGTGATGCACTACCACTTTGTGAGAGAGAAGGTACTTGTAGAAGAGTTTGACTCGCTATATGTCAACATATAGGATCAGATAGCTCACATTTTCACAAAGACATTGAGTGTAGAGAAGCTTCGAAAGTTTCGAAGCTTACTTGGAGTTGCTGAGATAGAGTTGAGCTTGGCGGGGAGTGTTGAGATGGCAAGCTCAACACATGTGGACATTGATGATATACTGCATGGCTAGATGGGTCGGCATGTCTACACTTAGCACATCGGTGGTCATAATGATCCTCACATGGTCACTAACTTATCACTTATTATATTTGATTTGTTACACATACCTATAGCTCGCATAGATATAGTGCCAATGGATTAGTATAGTCAATTATGCACTGATTGACTTAATAGGCCACTTTCCTTTATGTTGTATCTTATCCATACCTTGTGTACATTGTATTGTGTGTGGAAGAAGAAGAAGAAAACCAACAAGAAAATATTTTGGTGTCCGTCTCTCTTCTTGTGTTCTTGAGTAAGCTTCCTCTTGTGTGTATGGTGTGTGTGTTTGGTGTAGTAGCTGAAGCAAGTCCCCCTACGACGCGATTCTTGGCAATAAACAAGGGCACTACATCAAATATTTCCTAGAGATAAATCCCCCCAAGCCTCCAAGAAAATATGACATGTGGTTCTTGATTATGGGTTCCAAATGATCAACAACCATAAAACCAAGAACCCTAAGACCACAAACCCAAAACAAAATAAAAACAAAAATATCAATAAATTCCCCTCCTCCTCTCCGACCTTTTGGATTTAGAAGATTCATTTCCCAACATGACAAGGAGAAAGGGAAGGAGGAAACAATGGAAGAAATCCAATAGAAGTACCACAAAACTTTGTTAATCTCTCTCCTCATCACGATGATAAGTTTGTGGAAAGCTCTCAATTCATCAAATACCTAAACTCAAATTTAGATTGAGAGTACAATGACACTTACCTACCCCCTCCACGCGCCCACCCCCCCGCCCCCCCCCCCCCCCACCCACCCACCCAAAAAAGAAGAAGAAATGACCATGACTCAAGTAGAGGAAGAACCTTTGCCTTTAAAATAATGGAAACACATCTCGCCTCAGAGTGCAAGTACTTGAAAATAGGTGGAGTATAACCTTTTTCACAAAGTAAAGGGATTTGGCCTAAGGAAAAAATCAACTAGAAGAATGAATATTTAATAACCTAAGAATCATCTCTTATAATACCTAAGGTCTATTGGATCTTTCCTAGTGGATTTTTCCCGACCTAAGACTATAAAGGATTGGCTTTGTCAAAATGCTTTGATCCTTGACTTTTTGTGCTTTATAAGAAGTAAAAAATATAGGATTGCATCTAATAAAGAATGGTAAAGTTATCTTGGTTGATTATATCTAGCACACTACCAACTATGAGTTAGGAAGTGGGGGCATTGTGGTTGATATTCATATGTGCCTTACAAGAATGATATAACATGTCTAAATTGATCCATTACAAAGGATCAAGGCCATGGATGACTATATTGATGCATTTAATGAATTAGAAAAGAAAACTTATGGGTCCATTTAACATGGTGCTTAAGTATACATAAGGAGACCCACGTCAAAATTTGTGTATATTTGTTGAAAGATAAGCATACTTATGAATGCATATCTAAACACATAACATTTACAATTTCCTTGGAAATTTAAGTTTAACCATGATATGCTTGCAATTTTTAGGTGTGTTTTACAATATAATAAATACGCACATTGCAAACAAAAAAAGGAGCTATTGGTTGTAGACATCTGACAATCCCTATAGATTTTAAACATATAAACTTAGAAATGACAAAAATGTTGCATTCCAAATGTTAAAAGAACCAACTTAACACATTCTACTAACCATAGTTGTTTGCCATAGCTACTCTATGATGATGTCTTCCTTATATAAGTACACCCGTGTGTGAAGCCTATTATGAGAGTGCTTATAAGCCATCTTGTGGGGCAACTGGGATTATGATCCATAACGCTAAACTACAAAATGAAAATACCATTAATAAGAGAAAAACTGATTGCAAATTTAAGAACAAGAAAACTTAAGATAAAATATAGATACTCACAAACTCTGCCTCCTATGTATCGATGCATCTTGATTTGAAATGTAATGATCCAAATCACTCCATTTGGATTTATCACAATTCCCTTTGTTGTGGGTTGAAAATCCCATGCTTCACCTTGCTATGTACCTTAACCCACTCTTTACCATGTATAGAAATTGGTATATGTACAATAGCTTGTTTTTCCCTCCTCTTGTTTTTTAGTGTGGCTCTGAATTTAACTAAGCCCCCTTGTTAGCAATGATTCTCCGAACCTTTTCTTATGCCCAATGGTTTGTAAACCTCAAATGCATGGGATTAGCTAGAAACTTCTCATGCCAAATGAGAAGTATAGTTAGTGTGTACTATGCTTCACATGAAGCTCACGAGTTTCTTTCCCTTGATCTTGGAAGATCCTACCCTTGCCATGAATTTGTAGTATACACATGGTTTATGTTCTTCTTGCACGACGTTAGCTAGTCTTTCTTCATGTGGTCAAGCTTGTGATTGAGAGGGGTTACAATCACTTGTACCAAAATATATTACTAAATATCCCCTATTGCAACATTTTTCTCTAGTAGTACACTTTCATCTATAGCTATTTCTACTCTCTTGGGACTACTTATAGAATGGAGGCATGGTTGCAACTCTAGCTATGGACTATGAGGCTATCTAGGGGCTAATAAGGCATATAATAGATCATAAAGACATACAACTTAGCTACTACTAGAGAAGAAGGATGCCCCAAAGAAAAATTAACAAATGATATGTATTTCTCACAAGTTGCATTCTCTCTCTCAATGTTAGGGTCATTGAGATTTTGAGATGATGACGATGTTCACATCAGCATTTGTGATGACCAAATACATCTACAAAATCACATCACATCAAAATTAATGGCATGACATTATGTATGCACACGCATAGGTCACACATATAGATAGTACATATAGATAGGCTATACACACATATATGCATGTAATACACATATCTATAGACTATGTATATGCATACATATATGTATATATGTGTGTGTGCATGTACATAGGCTATGCATAGTGTATGTGCATATGTATAGGTTACATATAGGCAATGCATATGCTACATGCATAAGGCTAAGTAACACATCATCCATGCATAGGTAATGCATAGGCTATATTAATCTATGCATGGTCATGCATAGGTTATGCATAAGCCATGCATAGGCTATGGATAGGCCATGCATAGGATAGGTTATGCATATGCATAGGCTATGCACAAGTGTACATATACACATATGTACACACAGGCTACATGCGTATACACATAGAGGTTGTGCATACACATACGTGTACATATGCATATGCATATGATTTTCATAGCCTATGTATATGCATGTATATGTATAGCCATGCTATAAGTATATGTATTGATGCATACACATATATATACATAGAAACATAACTTGATAACTACCTCTATTAACTACTACGCTAATATCTATCAATCTCAAATCAAAGCTATTGGGTTATTCCAAACACATTGATGACTATAGCACCATGTCACAATAGTAGGGTCCTCCTTATAGTTTAACTACCATGGCCTCTAATGTTGGTGTCACTTATGATTTTAGGGATGAGGTACCCAACTATCCCCATCTAAGTACACAAAAATCACACATAATGCTCAACACATCCTCATGCCATTCCTCAAAATATCCTAATGATCCAATACAATGGATCAAATGGACACCCTTATCCACTCGATAAATGTAATAACAATTTGATAATAGCAAGTATGAGAAATCCAACTAAACATCAAAAGAAATATAGACAACAATACCTTTGATATTTGGTTATTCTGTCTCTTCTTTCTCTTCTATTCTCCAAGCTAGTTTTTATAAGACAAATCTAACTCCAACCCTCGGCCCTATCAGATGTTTCTCAAGATAGATACTAGATTTTATCATTGGAGGTAGCATGCTTCACCTTGCACCATAGACAAGGAGTGCTGGTGAGAGTGGGGTGGCTATTGTGGAAAGAGTGTTAAAATATGCAGGATCTAGAGCATGGCAGATACAGAAGTTATGGAGGTTGAAAGAGAAAGAAGGAACTCATGAAGATATTGACCTTGACAAAGACAAATTGTCACACAAGTGAATTAGGCTCCAATATTGAGACTTGGACTCATAAACACAATCTTGTGTATTGATAGTGACAAGACACTTTACTGGAAAGAAAAGAGTACTATCATTGCATTAGAAAAAGAGTGCAAGCACAATGCTTTATAGGAATTGAGTGGTGGTACTTTCTCCTACTATGCATATGGGATTTTGGTCCTGAGCCCTCACTGCTACTTACAAAGGGACTGAAGTAGGTGTGATTACAAATATCTCAACACCCCTCCTCAATCACAACTAGAAGCACAAAGTGTGTAGAGGCTTTAGTGAAAGCAACACATGCAAAGTGTGGGCACACCATAAACATGGCAAAACTCCAGAGGTTGTTGCAAAAAAAGGCTAAGTGTGGGTACCACAAACATGATGGACATCCAGAGGCTGCAACAGGGGCCTCACAAAGTATACAGAGACTGTAGTACAAGGATTATTTGAGGAGTTTATAAGTTTATGTTTGAAGCAATAGGTCTAGGAAATACAAAGCTAAAAAAGTTTATATGAGTGGAAGGACTGATGAGGTTTGTCCTTGTCCTGGTGGTCTTCTTCTTCTTCTTCTTCCTTTCCTCCGTTTTCTTCTTCTTCTTTGATTGCAACTAGATAGGCCTTTTGGGACATTTTTCTGACGTGGCAGAACTTCTCAGTGTGTCTAGTCCTTTTGCAGAAGTCATAGAAGAGCTGATTCCTCTTGCCTTTGTACTTGTTGCCAACATATAATGCATGTTCATCTCTAGAGGTTCTTGGTTCTTCCTTAGTTTTTAGCTTCTTTTCCTCCTCTAACAGTGATGCCCGGATATCAACAAGTCGAGGATTTGGCATGTTGATTAAAGTTGTTGATACATTATTATATTCAGGAGGCAAACTCTTAAGTAGAACACCGATGAAAGCATCTTCTTCCATTTTAATGTTAATTCCTATAAGTTGGGTTAGAAGTCCTTCCGTGTAATTTAGATGTGTGGCAAGTGATGTGATAGACTTCATTTCAAGCCTGAAAAACTCAATCAAGAGACCATACTTTGATGATTTAGACTGTGCATCAAACAAGGTGTCAAGTCTCTTCCATGTATCCTGTGAAGTCTCACAGTTATCCACATGGTGGATATAGCTATCGTCTAGCTCTAGTTTTAATGGCCTGAGCCTTATCATCGTTCTTTTGCCAAGTGACAGTAAGCTCCACATCATGAGGCTTCTTTTCTTTTCCAGTGGTAATGGCCCAGAGGCCCTTCTTCATCAGGATGAGTTTGATGCGGGTTTGCTAGGTGTGAAACCCGGCTCCTTTGAAGCGAGCAGTTCGAGAGTCTTTGCCCATGTTAGACTTGCAGGAACAATAGCAAATCAACTTCAGAATTATCAAATTTGAGCAGTAGAAGAGTTGGTTGAGATGTGTCAAAAGACACAAGTGCTAAGAGCACTAAGTGAGTGTCAATGGACACTATGTTTCTTCCTTGAGTCTTCCAAATCCACAAAATCCTTCAAGTTCTTTCAAATCCAAATCTTCCCCTTCTTGATTTGATGCTAGGACAGTAGACTGCAGTGGCAATGGATTGTTCCAGTGGTAGAAGTGAAAGGTGAGAAGGATCAAAGCTTGCACTTGAGAGCTATGGCGGGAGAGCAAGAGCAAGAAAGAGAGAGACAAGAAATGGGAACTCCAATAGTCACAATGTGTGACCGGTCCTTCCTTTATTCAAACTATCACTAAAAGAATAAAGAATAAAGTGACGATGATGGGCGCCCGCCACCTACAGTGTGTAGTAGCGGTGACTGTCAGTGTAGTAATACATGGATGGCTAGGCGGAGGCACCTTTACCCCCAACAACCTCCCACTTAAAGGCGAATCTGCCCTAGTGAGGAGTGAAAAGAAAAAGAAAAAGATAGTACAACATGTACACATGTACAACAGGATGAGGAAAGACGTCATCTCATCCCACACCCACCATCAACCTCCTGAGGAAGGCAAAGCGCTCTGTAGAGAGGCTTTTTGTGAGCAGATTTGCAGGATTCTGGTCAGTTGAGATCTTGACAAGATCAACAGACTTGTCCTCAACCACTCCATGTATGAAGTGATACCTCACCTCAATGTGTTTCGTCTTCACATGGAAGACCGGATTCTTGGCTAACTGAATAGCACTCATAGAATCCGAATGCAGTATAGGGATAGCATCAAAACCAAGGTCAACAACCAAACGACCCAACCAAATGGCCTCCTTACAAGCCTCAGTGGCTGCAACATACTTGGCCTCTGTAGTAGAAAGGGCTGTGCATTTCAGCACCTTGGATATCCAAGAAATAGAACCTCCAGCATAGGTGAATACATAGCCGGAAGTAGACTTCCTACTATTTGCATGTCCTGCATAATCAGAGTCAGTGTACCCCACAACTCCTGTATCCTAGCTGACATAGCATATGCACATATCTGCAGTGCCCTTCAGGTACCTCATGATACCCTTCACGGCATCTCAATGCTTCTTGCCAGGTGTAGCCATATAGCGTGCCACAACACCAACTGTAAAGGCAATATCTGGACGAGTGGCTATCATGGCATACATAAGACTGCCCAATGCGAATGCATAGGGAATCTTGGCCATCTCGGCCCTCTACTCATTTGTTTGCGGACAATCAGCCTGTGATACCTTTACATAAGAAGGCAATGGACAGCCAATAGGCTTTATGTCCTGCATGCGGAAGCGCTCAAGGACTTTATGAATGTACTCCCTCTGTGACAAGTAGAGGAGTCCCTGATGCCTGTCGCGTCTAATGCGCATACCAAGTATGTGAGTGGCTTGTCCTAAATCTTTCATCTCAAAGCTCTTCTTGAGCTGAGCCTTAAGAGCATCTAGCTCATCATGAGCTTTCCTTGCTATCATCATATCATCCACATAGAGGACCAAAATCAATAAAGAACCATCACGGCCTTTCTTCGTGTAAAGACACGGATCCATAGCACTCCTGCTGTAACCTTGTGACTGCATAAAGGCATCAAACTTATGATACCACTCCCTAGGTGCCTATTTCAAGCCATAAAGACTTTTCTTCCAATTTTCACACTAGGTGCTCCCTGCCAGGTTCTGCAAAGCCCTTAGGCTACTCCATATAAATCTCATCATACAAGTCCCCATGTAAGAAAGACGTCTTGACATCCATTTGGTATAAATCCAAGTCAAGCTGAGCAACCAAATCCAAGACTAAGTGCAAGGTGGTCATCTTAACCACAGGAGAAAAGATCTTATCAAAATCCACACCATGCTCCTGCTTAAAACCCTTTGCTACCAATCTACCCTTGTATGCTCGCTTGGGGTGTTCAGGGGTACTTTTCAGCTTGTACACCCACTTGCATGGCAAAGCCTTCTTGCCCGTAGGCAAGGAAACCAAATCCCAAGGTGTCATTCTTATGCAAGGAGTCTATCTCAGAGTGCATAGCCCTCTCCCAGGAGTGACTGTCACCCCTGCGCATAGCCTCATCATAAGTGAAAGGCTCTCCTACATCTGTAACTAAGACATAATGCATCGAGGGCTGAAATCTATCAGGTCGATGTCTGTCTCTAGTAGACCGTCTCACGGCAGCCTCTACTGCCTGCCCAGCTGCCTATCCAACACCCTGACCATGAGCATCTGCTGCAGTTGTAGGCTGCCCAATTGGCTGTGCGGGAGCTCTCGGCTCCTCCTAAAATATGACCATGTGGATCTCAACAACTCTCTCAGGTTGCGATGCATCTTGTCTTCATGGAAGACTACATCATGACTGCGGATGACTTTCCGCGCTTGCGGATCCCAGAGACGGTAACCCATCTCGCCTGCATCCCCATAACCAAGGGAAATGCATTTGATACTTTTAGGATCCAGGTTACTTCTCTTGTCCCTGGGCACATGGCAAAATGCCTCACATCCAAACACACGAAGATGTGCATAAGAGGGAGGCTTTCCAGTCCATACCTCCTCTGCAACCTGAAAATCCAAACCACTAGAAGGTGATCTGTTTATGACATGCATAGCTGTACTAACTGCCTCAACCCAAAAGCTACGTGGTAGGCCTGCATAGCTAAGCATACGGTGTACACGCTCCTAGATGGTTCTATTCATCCGCTCAGCCAAACCATTTTGACGGGGGTGTAGGGGGTGGTCAACTAATGCTTAATACCCCTCTCATCACATAACTGCTCAAAAGCACGTGAGACATACTCACCCCCATTATCTGTCCTTAGGCATTTTAGCCTATACCCAGACTGGTTCTCAACCAATGCAAGCCATCTCTGAAACACAGCCAAGACATCGGATTTCAGCTTAATGGGATAAGCCCAAACTTTCCGTGAAAAATCATCTATGAAAGTAACAAAATACTTGGCACCACCCATAGACTGACAAGGCATGGGCCCATAGACATCTGAATGTACCAATGCCAAGGGCTCACTCATGCGTGGCCTACCATAATTCTTATGCGTAGACCTAGTCTGCTTGCCATAAAGACAATGCTCACATGAATCAAAACATGCATAATCAAGGGACGGTAAGTATTGCAAACCAAAAAGCATTTTCATTCCCTTCAAAGACATATGGCCCAAACGGGCATGCCAAAGAGATACATGTGGGATAGAACCCACAAATAAAACACAATCAAGTGAAGAAGCTGATACAATCAAGGGATAGAGGCTACTGGCCTTAGCATCTCCCACAATCACAAGTCTTCCACGAGTGATCTTCCATGCAGAGTCTCCAAAACATACACGGTATCGTGCATCATCAACCTATCCAGCTGACATGAGACTGCATGTCAAAGCAGGTACATGACGTACATCTTGCATAACAAAACTGTTGCCAGAAGGAAACTTCAGCCTAACAGCACCAATGCCCATAATATCAAGAGAGCTATCATCACCCAAGCGCACAGAGCCCGAAACAGTACGGTATGAATGAAACCACTCTCGGCAAGGTGTCACATGAAAGGACGCACTTGAGTCCAAGAGCCAACACTGTGCATACATAGAGTGTATCTCTATCATCTGCAAAGCACTAGAAGAAGCTGCAAGGATATAATCATCATCATTAACATCCTCATGCTGCATAACATTGATCTCTTCAATTTTAACATTGGCATTTGCAGGCACTATGCTGCGATCAGAAGACTCATCCTGCACTTTGTCTTTCCCCTTATCTTTGCGCCTTTCATTGCGCAGTTCATGGCATTGTGGCCTAATATGGCCCTTTTTCCCACAATGGTGACAAGTAACATCTGCATTCATGCCATGGGATTTGCTACGTGACTTCCCACGAGACTTGGACCGAGATTTCTGAGAATCCCGACCAGGGCCACTGCCACTGCCACTGCCATGCTTTCCATATCCATCATTCCTGCCTCTAACTGTCATAGCATGCGACACACGAGAGGTAACCTCTTCTTGCAGAAGAGCACTCTCAACATCAGATAATTTCAAGGTAGCAATAGAGGCACATAATGCAGTGCGGGAATACATCCCATGACTCATTAAGAGTACCAAGCAAGAAAATAGGAGTGACATCCTCTACAAAAGTGATGTCCTGCAAAGTCAAGTTCTTGAGTATAGCATGGAACTGGCTCAAGTGAGCAGACATGGCCACATTCTCCTTCATGCGCAGATCCATAAGTTGCTTCAGCCAATACATTTGACTCGCTGGGCTTTTCTTTTCATAGACTGTGTTCTTCATCAAATACATCGTAATGAAGCTGTTCTATGAGAGATAATACAATAGTGGACTTGCATAACTCATCAAGCTCAAGCCATTCCTCATCTGGCATAGTTGCAGGCGGATGCCCACTCAACCTCAAAGGTTTGATCTGTGATTTTTGCACCAACACCTACCAAATCTGGCTCTTCCAATAAGAGTAATTCGTACCATCAAGCTTAGTGATGTTGAAAATAGCATGATCAGTCGACGAACTTGCCATAATGCAGGCTAGAAGACTGTAGACAGTTCAAAACTGCTTGCTGTTTACTACAGAAAATGACAAAAAAATCACCAAAATCGAGAGAAAATGGCGAGAAAAGTGTAACCAAAGTTGTTGCCCACCAAGTACTAGTGAAAGTACATCATTTCAGAATATTTTAGCATGAAAGATCCATGTCAATCCGGAGTTATATGCTTGCTGTAATAAATGACAGCAGGGTGCTGAGAGAGTCAATTGCTGACCAAATCACTGCACCAAGTCAATAAATGACAGCCAAGATATGACCAGCCATAAACGGGCATAAATCAACACCAAACAGTCATCAAGACCCTGAGCAAACACCCAAACATGTCACCAAAGCATTCGTCAGTGTGAGTAGGCATACCCCCTATACAATAGGGCAAAGTATACATAACACTGGCAAGACCTGACACCAGTAGGTGTATGCTCACAAGAGTGCAAAGCCCAAGCTCAAGTCAAAAGCAAGTCGAAGACAGCAGTGCATGAACAATGAGACATCCAAGTGTAAGAGATCCCAAAGTCTCAAGTATCTGCAAAATGCTTAAATAGCATAAACTTCCTGCTCAATGTCGGTCAAGCATACAAGATGCTCCCACTGGCACAAAAGGCGGATAAACGAGTTCAACAGCTCAATCAAACCAAGTCAAAATGCCAAAGATAGGTGACCAAGACAATGCCTCAAAAGCATCCCAAGAGCATGATGGCTACAAAGCAACTGTAGGTAGCATCCATGAGTAAGACATACATCTCAATAAACTCTCCAATGTCGGCCCAAAGCATGAAGGAGACATGATCAACCATGGAGCATAAAGCGGAAGCATAGACCACATAAGCATCTTCAAGCTCATAACAACCTGTAATAGCATTTAACCCCAGCCAATGTCATAAATGCCAAGCTTGATTTCAGTGCCAAAATATCCCCAAAGGCATAGCCGAGTACATTCCATCCATGGGAAGCATCAATACATCATGCATAGTACGCGAAGCATAGCCGGTAAGCCATAGGCATATGAAATACCCTGTAAAAGACCTTCAGCCCTGTTGATTCCAGCATGTAAAATTTTGTGCAAACTGAGCAAACAGTGGCTCAATCCAGTCCCAAAATCATAACCAAACAATGGTGCATCATCCCCAAAGTATCCGGGTACCAAACGGGACCATTCAGGCATCAAATGCCAATGCCACTAAGCCCAAGCAACAAATGCCAATGTTACACTATTGTGTAATGTCTGTGAGCTACTGTAAACAGTCCTGGGACTGTGAAAATCAGACCCAAAACATCAGCCAAGTCAAAAGCAAGTGTCAATGCTCAATGCCAAGTGCTCGAGGGCTCCAAATGAGCCAAAATCAAGTGCCAAAGGAGGGGGAGAGCTGCTGTTGTGACTGTCAATGCTGAAGACACATATGGGAGGACTGCATGATTGTGCCAAATGTAAATGCTGGTCCTGGGGCTGCAAAAAATGGTGGCCAAGATTCGGAGGGGTCCGGTTAAAGCCAGGGAAGGCCTCAAACAAGCTCCAGCAAAGGGGAGAGCAGCCCACATATGAAATGAGAGCTGGGAGTGTAATGGTTGCCCTGTGTTCTTCCAGATATGAACTACCTTTGTGACTGAGCTGAAATGTAGCTCCAGACCAAGCTTAAGAGAGCTCACTGAAGTGCGGGAATAAAGGACAAAGGGCGGGGAGGAGGGGAACAAGAGTACATACTATTCGAAGCTTGAGCTATGGCTGCCATGAAAATCTCTGCTGTAAGTATACGAAGTAGAGCTGAAGCAAATGTGAGTCGGGTCGAGCTCCACGGATCCAAGAGCCGAGCTGTGATACTAGTTGAAAGGTGAGAAGGATCGAAGCTTGCACTCAAGAGCTATGGCAGGAGAGCAAGAGCAAGAAAGAGAGAGATAAGAAATGGGAACTCCAACAGTCACAATGTGTGACCGGGCCTTCCTTTATTCAAACTGTCACTAAAAGAATAAAGAATAAAGTGACGGTGACGGGCGCCCGCCACCTACAGTGTGCAGTGGTGGTGACTGTCAGTGTAGTAATACACGGGCGGCTAGGTGGAGGTGCCTTTACCCCCAACAAGAAGAGAGAAAATGATGAGATTTTTGAGCTTCAGTGAAGTTTGGCTATGGCTTCCTGGATTAGGGTTTTGACCTAGCCTTGGTTTTTTGCTGATTGTGGGAGCTATAGTGGATCATTTTTAAAATTTTTTTTAATCAAAATGAAGCTTGAATGATGGGCTATCAATGCCCTGTGTTGGTCATCAACATCACGACCTATAGCAACTGCAGTAGTAATACAAATGACAGTAGGCGCATTCTGGACAATGACCACAAATTTTGTCAATGCTAGGCTTTGGAGTGGCCAATGTCAAGGTGTCAGGTGATAGGAATCTTCTCCCTGAGCAAAGGCACAACTCTCTAGAAGGAAGCTTCCAAAGATATGAGCTCTATGATGAGATATGAAAGCTCCAAGTGCAGGAGGTCCTGTCTGGCTATGGCTGCCACAAGGTGATTGTGGGATTCAAGTGAGAAATGAGGGTTATGCACTCAACCTGAGCTAGACTGAGATGAAGAGAAGCTCAGAGAAGTGAAAGAAGATTTGGACTCTGATACCATGTTAAAATATGTGAGATCTAGAGCATGTCAGATGCGGAAGCTATGGAGGTTGAAAGAGAAAGAAGGAACTCATGAAGACATTGACCCTAACAAAGACAAATTGTCACACAAGTGAATTAGGTTCCAAGATTGAGACTTGTACTCATAAAAATAATCTTGTGTATTGATAGTGACAAGACACTTTACTAGAAAGAAAAGAGTACTATCATTGCATTAGAAAAAGAGTGCAAGTACAATGCTTTATATGAATTGAGTGGTGGTACTTTCTCCTACTGTGCATATGGGATTTTGGTCCTGAGCCCTCACTGCTCCTCCTTACAAAGGGATTGAAGTAGATGTGATTGCAAATATCTCAACAAAGAGTAGTGATTATTGTTTGAGGTTCACTGGTGAACATTGGCATTACTATGGATGCCAATTATCAAGAAAAGATTTTGTATTAGATGGGGGTTTTTAAAATTTTGAATCTTCTGTTTTGTCAGACTTGTTGTACTGAAATAGAATGGTCAAAGCTAGTTGTTGTGGAAATGTTAGCTAGTAGAAATTGAAAGCCACCAAATTTGCTTGTATTTTCAAGGGAAAAACTTGAGTGCTCTCTCCCTAGGAGAATTCTAATTTATATTTTTATTTTCTCATAGTCTTACTCAATGCATATATGAGAGATAATACTCAGAATAACTGCTAAAGAACACTATCTTACAGTAATTGTGAGAGTTGATTAAAATTGGATGGGTTGAGAATTTCATGAAAATGATTGAAATTTTACTTATTAGTTTTGTAAAATCACTTTTTTAAAACATTTCAATGCCATGGAATGCATAATTAATGGATATTGGTATGACCATGACTAGTTAGTCAATCATCAATAGTACCGATAGGCTGCATTGTGAGAGATTTGTTTTGTATGAATTTGAAGAGATTGATTGCTATAACTTCCTCTCTTTTTTAAAAAAAATCTTTGATTTTTTTTGAAAATTTGGTTTCATATCATAAGCATGGATTTTGAGCAAGATTTGTACCAAACTAGCTAGTGGACGATGTGACTAACTAAGAAGATCAACTATCACCACAGCTATTCTTGGTTAAGATTTGATGTATAAATCTATATTTTTAGTCAAAGTAGGTTCAAAAACTATAATTCATTGATTTTTCAAGAGTTTGAACCATGATGTTAATTGGTTATACATCTACAAAAAGCAGTCTCCTAGTGGGTACTGAAAAGTCCTTCACAAGTACTTGACATAAATTGAGGACTTTTGGGTTCACTACAAGGATATAGGGGAATAGCGATGGCCATTTGCAATGCAAATTAGTGCATTGCTATTAGCATCGCAAATAGTTGTTGCTATTTGCGTTGCATTTGCAGCGCAAATAGCAATGGTACTTAGACGGAAAAAATGGGTTGAAACCCAAGGACAACATCTTGCCGCAAAAGAGCAAAAGAGAAAGTGAACTACATTGTGCATTTGGGAGAGAGAAAGAGAGAAAGAGGGAGAAAGAGATCTTCTCACTGCCACCACTGCCGTTCTCGCGAAGAAGAGGAGGAAGTGCATGAAGGGCAAAGAGGAGTCGTCGTTATGAAGAGGAGCCGTCGAATCCATTCTCGGGCCTTTGCGGTGAGTGCATTGCTCCCTCTTGGTTTGTGCATGTTATTTCTCATTTTATTTTGTTTTTTTTTTAAAGAATGATGTGTATTGAGGGAGAAAGAGAGGAAATGAGAGAAGGAGAGAAATAGAGAGAAAAGAAGAAAGAATGAGAGAGAGAGAGAGGGAATAAACATGGAACATAATAAAGAAAGAGAAAATGAGAGAGAGAGAGAGGGAGGGAGAGAGGAGAAGGAATGAATGAAAAAAAACAAGAGGGTAAGATCTTGTTCTTTAATTTCTTCTTTTCTTATTTGTAGCAGTAGCAGTAGCAGTAGCAGTAGCAGTAGCAGTAGCAGTAGCAGTAGCAGTAGCAGTAGCAGTAGCAGTAGCAGTAGCAGTAGCAGTAGCAGTAGCAGTAGCAGTAGCAGTAGCAGTAGCAGTAGCAGTAGCAGTAGCAGTAGCAGTAGCAGTAGCAGTAGCAGTAGCAGTAGCAATAGTAGTAGCAGGAGAGAGAGAGAGAGAGAGAGAGAGAGAGAGAGAGAGAGAGAGAGAGAGAGAGAGAGGTTTTGTTAAAGATGCACCTTGGGTGTGTTCGACGCTTCAGGAAGGCGAGTATTAGTAGTAGTAGTGGTAGTAGTAGAGAGAAAGAGAAAGGTTTTGTTGAAGGTGCACCTTGGGTGCGTTCAATGCTTCGGGAAGGCAAGTACTAGTAGTAGATATATATATATATATATATATATATATATATATATATATATATATATATATATATATATATATATATATATATATATATAGTTAAGGGTGTACCTTGGGTGTGTTTGACGCTTTGGAAAGGCGTGGAAGGCCAGTGTCTCTAGGCCTGTTAAAGTAAAAGAGAAATTGGACTTGGAGGTGAATGGATGGTTTTCTTGACATGCTTTGCACTACCTCCTCCTATGCTTTGCATATCGAGTCGCACACAAAGGAAACAAGGTGACGAGGTCTGGTGGAATACCATAGGATAGGGAACACTCTGACATAGGGTTTAGGTTTGGCATAAGATATGTCAAGTTTGTACTAGGAATGGATTGTAAGTGGCTTGTATATTTTACTATTTAGAGTCTACTCATTATTCATAATGCTTCTTCATTTGTGGCACTTTTTACTACCGATCGTGATTGCAGGATGCCTTACTCCAAAAATACGTGGGCCGATTTGCAAGCTGTCAAATTTAGTGTGATGGATCTCATAGAAGGAGATTAAGACATCCTCTATTGAATCCGCAAGGTGAGGAGCAGTGGTGACTGTCTGTCTCTTTGAGAAGTACCTACCCACTAGCATGCTCACGATACAAACCCACCTCTTGGTGCATCTTTTAGAGGAAGTGGAGATTGCGGGACCTCTCCATACATGATGGATGTTCTTCTTGGAGTGCTTCATGAAAACCCTGAAAGGCTTTGTGCGACAATGAGCTCAGCTAGAAGGTAGTATGGCTGAAGGTTGGTTGGTGTCTGAGATGTTAGTGGATTCAGACAATAGTATGCTATGGTCGCTGAAGGACAATGATAGATTGACCAGAGATGTGGTGGTTGGAAATGGGTTAGAAAAAAGGATGGATGCTGCAATGGAGGAGAAAGTGAATCGTTTTTGTATGTTGCATCATTCCTCCATGGAGACATGGCTCACTAGGTACGAGCAAGCCAGGAAAGATTGGGAAGAATCACGATCTAAATTTCAACATAGTACATGCCATCGATTGATTCGATATCCCGAGGACATGGAGGAGATACTGCGGTTTATGTCAATGTGATGGTTGCATGGAGCTTTGACCGCAGCCTCTTGCGAAGGGATGGAGGTCTCAACTGAGGAGTGGGAATTCTCGAGGAGATGTAGTCCAAAGGTGATGACATGTTTTATAAGCTATCATATGTAGATTTTATATGTGACAACTAATTAACCATTTCAATGTACAATACAAAATATACAGTGTGGCATGGTTGCGCGGATAACATTTTCGCGTAGAGCGTATCTACAAAATGCACTCCACAATGGATTGTGGTATCATGGCAAAGTTCGAGCAAGAGAGCCGACGATGAGAAATGAATCCAAACATCATTATAGATGAGATGGAGTATTTTGGGAACTTGCAAAGTATTGTCATGGTGGATTACTATAGCTTCTCCATGATCCTATTTGATGTGCAGTGGCTCAAAGTGGTACTAGAAGGAGCCAGGGCAACGGTTCCACGAGGTCCATTTGGATTTCTCAAAATAGATTCCAAAAAAAGATGGATGGATTTACGCGACACGTTTGTATTGCTGGCCCATTGTGAACAGGTACATGAACTCATGTTTTTTTAAAATTTTATTATGACATGGTACATGTCACAAAAGTTAAATCTCTCTTGTATGTGATTTTGAACATGTAATTTTCTATCAAAACCCCCAACAACCTCGATGGTGGTATGTTGTACCTTCAGCTCCCCGAAGTGCAAGAATATATGATGAAAGTAATGTTCCTAGCATAGATAAGAATATTATGCAAATAGAGGGGTCGATATTGCAAGGGGTGGAGGCTGCTGAAAGCTTGGAGCATGTAGAGGAGCCAGAATTGGGTAACAATGATGGAAAGACAGGAGACCAAGAATTCTTTGAGAATGAGGTGGAATCATCCTTTTGTGGTGACATTTTTATCGACCTTTCAGTATATACGGAGTTGTGTCAAGAGATTGACATGGGACCATAGGGTACATCGTACTTGGAGTCATACTTGGAGCATCCACCTACTCAATTCATTGATGAATCACTTATAAGGGTATACAAGATATGTGTTTTAAGTAAGATAATTTTTAAAAGATTTATATTACACTGCTTTGCTTTATTTATATTGATTATGCTAACATAAATTTTTTTCTGTGTAGATAACCTTTTTGGATATTTGGATCTGCATGATGAGTCAAGGGATGAGAGACGAGGATATATAGGAGATCTTCACACGTACATCTATAGATCAGATGGCTTGATTCAGAGATATGCAGACTAGGAGCTGTCTTAGACACCATCAGGCCATTCTGTTAGATCTACTTCGGTACACTCTGATGCTTCGGTTTCCAATAGACGAGGTCGACGCTCCAGGACTTGGGCCGGACGAAGGGAGTGGTTTTGGGGGATGTTGTGGAGACCTGGATGTGGTGAGCCCATGGTTGGTGGCTTGAGATACAGTGCTACTCCTCACTCTCATGCACTTTTGAGAGAGGGTGGCTCAAGTGGTTGTTGTGGAGGTATCAATGTAGTGTCTCCGTCTCGTCATTTTGCTAGAGTTGCACCACTTGTGGGATTTGTCACACCCGTGGGGATGTCTACTCTAGTCTCTCTAGATTTTGCTTAGTTGTCTATAGGTGGCACCCCTATGGGTGCTACTCCGAGAGATAACATCCCCATAGGTACACCAGATGTATAGGGGTCTCCTAGATATTCCCAGGAGCACAATTGCAAGTGGAAGAGGACACATCTTAGATATATCCTAGAGGGGTATGGATACCTTGTAGATGATGGGACAGGAGCCATCATCATGAATGATGAGGGGAGGAGGGTGATGGCTCCTATGAGAGAGTTGTGCCAACAAGTTTTTCGACACAACATCTTGGATCATTGGAAGAACATACCGGAGGAGGGGAGCAAGGACTACATAGTAGCATCATTTTTCTTTTTTTGTCATGTGATTTATGTAGGCATTTTCAATGCACCATGTTATTATCATCATTTGTATCTTGCCATGATTCTACCGTCACTTTCATTACACGATCTTGTATTCATTTTATGTATCAATCTTATGGATTCAAGTACACTTTTCCTTCATTTTGACGAGCATTGTACACTTTATTATAACTATTTTGTATGGCCCAAATAAAGCACATTGTGCTATTTCTAGCAAGGCAACTTGCTGCCCTGCCACAAAATTTTCTTTTTCTCTGTAACTGTCGCTATTAGTGTCACAAATTTACTACATATATTGCTATTAGCGTTGCAGTTTTCATTGCAAACTATCACTATTAGCACCGCAAATAGCGACGCTCATAGCAATGCTGATAGCGATGGTTCTATGGCGTCACTAATACCGATGGTTTTAATGACGACAAGGGAAATTTTTTTAATGAACATTTTTGTCACTTTGAACATCGGTATGAGGCCTGTATCTTGTAATGGTTGGGCCACTATAGTATACAGACCTAATAAAAATGTTGAAAGTGATGGAACTATTCATTGAAAAAGTTTACTCATTGTCTTAGATAGTGAACAATTGCAAGGTAAATTTCTCATGCAAATAATGATGGTTGTATGTAAATTTTTTGAAAAGGATGGCAAGACACATAGCCCTAACACCCTTCTAGCCACATGGGTTGAATATTGTTCCATAATTCATTTACAAATGTAATATATTTGAATGCACGAATAAGTACAATGACAACATCATATTTCATAGTACTACATCAAATGATAAGGAGAAGAAACAAGAATAAGGAAAACTATCTATAAAAGTTGAGAGATGTGAGCCGTATATTATGAAGGAAAAGTGTGTGCAAAGAAAGCTAGATACAATCATGGAAAAAGTATGTATAGAGCACAAGGCCAAAAAAGAGAGGGGTGTTCTATAAATCCAAGATCCATCTCTATAGATAGTCACCATCCAATAGCTCATCCTTACACAATGGATTGTCGAAAGGAGTCTATAACATAGCCAAAGATCAATCTAGAATACACAATGCATCACAAGAACTAAAAATTAGATACACGAAATAGGCATGACTTATCAGAATACTCCACACGTATAGCTTGTTGTGATAAGTTTAGTTAGACCATGTCTTTTTGCATATCGTATCTCCAAGCCTATAGGATCACAATTTTTAATAGAATAGCAAAAAAGACAAAGTATAATTGCTAGAGTAAATTGTCAAGTATGGATCCATCCTCTTTTCTAACATAAATTGCTAGAGTAAATTGTCAAGTATGGAGCCATCCTCTTTTCTAACATAAATTTGGTTAGTAGAAAATTGAGAAGCCGACCCACCATAGAGCAAGCTGATCTTACCCTACCATGGTGTGGATACTAAATGTAGTTAGGTCACAAATGTAGAGATGAATTATTCTACTACAAAAAGGGAGTGTTTGGCAATGGTATTTGAGGTTAAGAAAGTTTAATATTATCTTATTGCAATACCATTCATATTCTTTGTGAATCATCGGGCATTGCTCTACCTTGTTAACAAACCATATGGAATAGGATGCATTGCCACATGAGGTTGTTACTATTTCTAAAGTTTGATTTCATAGTGGTAATGTGCAAGAGTAAACAATATTATATGGCAGACCATGTATCTCCAATAACATCTACGGATCCCACAAAAAGGGGAATCATAGACAACTTGTCAAACCACCATCTATTGAAAATCTCTAGCAAAGAAGAATTACATAAAGTAGACCTCATGCTATATTGCAGTGATAACATAGTAAAAATGCTTGAAAAAAGAATTTCAAACCATCCAATCAAGAAGGCTCGACTTAGATAACTCGTTCTTAAATTCTAACCCTACCAATGAATTTTTGATCACTATATATGTTAGAACACAATGGTCTATTAAGAAAATCTTTCTCCAAACACAAAATACACATAGGGGAATTGTAGGAGGAAACTTCAATGGAGATACTACTACAAGAAAATTTATTTAATCTCAATTGTAATGGCCTATATTATTTCATGATGCAAAATAGACATTGTGATGATTGCGAGCAAACAAAATTACCCTCAAAGAGACAAGATGGAGCTAACACATATAATAGCATACTAACCATTTGAGAAATGGGGCATTGACTTCATTGGTCCCATCAACCCTACAACCCAATACTTGCAAAATGAGATACATTATTGTAGATCAACTATCTCACAAAATGGGTTGACACAAGATCCACTAGAAGAGATGATGCTAGGATGATAACAAAGTTCCTTTAGGAGCAGGTGATCTCTAGATTTGGCTATCCTATGAGTGACCGGGGTGTTTTTTGTTATTCACTACAAATCATCACAATATTACCCCCAAGCCAATGGTTAGGCTAAAGAAACAAACAAAGTATTGATTAATGTGCTAACAATGATAGCCTCAGCCTCTTGTAGTGACTAGAATAACAAATTGATGGTAGCATTGTGGGAATATTGAATGACTTACAAAACCCATAAGAAAAACTCCCTTCAAGATAATCTAAAAGAAAGAAGTAATCCTATTGGTCAAATTCTTTGTTTCAAGCCTAGAAATTATTGTTTAAGAATGTTAGGAAGGCTAAGAAACCTAGACTAACCATATGGTAGAACTAGAATATCTTAGAAATGCAAATTCTAGCCACACGGCATGAAGGGAAACCTTGTATTTTTCTATTCTATCAAGGGCCACAAACAAAAGATGAAGTTTAGAGCACTTGTGCCTTTTCCAATTTGGCAGAATAGTAGAACAAACAATGTGGAGTTAGAAATATTGACGACTGAGGGGATTGAATTCTTCAATGGAAACCATACCAAGAAGTATTATCCACTTTCTCATCCATTGCATAAGCCTCCAATGTCAGTGCTACCCATTTTTGTGCGAGCTATTAGCATCACAAAGATAGATCCTAAAGATGGGGAACAAATATCACTCGCCTATCAGAGGGTTAGGACCAATGTTAAGAAAGAACATACCCTTGATACACTAATCAATGAAGGCGTATACCACAATATTCTCACTTATGGTGAGTGGACAATGATAGAACAACCACAACTAATCCCCAAAATACCTAAGACCAATCCATATGGGGATCTTTGCCCTATAGCTTACTAGAGAAAGGTGAGGTTGTGGTGACCATTGAGACTAAGAGCCTCCCCATCATTTTTTATGTACTTTCAAATGCAAAGAGATTTGGGAAAGAAATGTTGTTGGGTAGAACACTCAAACAACAAACTTAATGTAACGTCAATAATAATAGCCAATGTATCCATTTGGCCCTCACTAATGTAAGAATAATCACAACTTTCAACAAGGGCAAGCTAGCTTCCATGAAGCTAGAAATGCCATCGATGTCTTCAACATATAATAGCTCTAATGAGGGGGGTAAAAAAATGCTTAGTAAAATATGAAAAGCACAAAATAACAAAAAAGAACAAGTGAGTAAAGTGGTGAAAAACAACACCTAAAAATAATGGATTCCCAAGGGATAGACTCAAGAACATAGAGTCTCATCCTCCTATGAAGCAACTAGCCATACCCACTTTGTATAGACCAAGGTCATGAGGTCAAAATTATAGGAGATGGCATACTATAGTGGGTTGCCAATGCCTTGTTGCATGTTGAGGGATATTAGACAAGTAAGAGATGAATTTGGTTACTACCACAAAATCTAGAAGTGTGTATTGATAAAAAAATCTACTAGGATCCTCAATCATGCACTTCCCTATGACAAGAACAAGCTAGATATGCCCCCGAACTTAGCACTAAGTTTGAGTACCTCAAAGTCAGATCCTCAGACTTGCCTATATGATGATCAACAAAGCCAAAGAAAACTCAAAGACTCCAATCACCCCCAATCTACAGTGACCCAAGGATTTAATAAAAAGAGATGTGAGCAAAATGCATCATCGAGTGTAGCTTCATCAACATAGCCAATCAAGATAAAAGAGAAGAAATCTATGGAGTCAATTCTAAGAATTACACAACCAATTCCTATTTGATGTCACCTACAACTAACACTTGAAGCTAGCATACTTCATGAGAGCAGTTGTCAATTAACATCAATGAATACACACCTCAATGACCACGTCTAATCTTGATGAGCCAATAATCAACTCTCAAGAAAATCATCTCATAAGGTTAGGTAGTGTATACCATGTATGTAGTACAAAACTTGAACCACCTCCATGATTGTGTCCATCATATCACAAACCCTCAATAGTAGAACTTGTTGTAGATACAATAGCTAAAAAAGGTGAAAGGATAGTCAATAGTATTTGATGCCTTAACAACACTTTCACCTTGTTCACTTGAAGTTATGAGCATTTGGACGTAGGCCTCCCAGATGATGACACATCTATAGATATTAGACGTCTTCCATGCTCATGGGATTAATTGGAATTCATATTCACAAAAAATCCTACCATTATGAAATAATTGATAAATACTCAAGTGACACAAGAGTAAGCTCTCGAAGGGCTCTTGATCTCCTCATATAAATGCAACTACATTAAGACCACACAAGAGGACATGGTGGAAAGATTAGATATCTTTGCAAATTTGAACCCCCATTTTTGCAAATGTGGTCCATTGATTGAGCAAGTGAGTAAGAGCTGCATATCATTAGTTGGATGAGTTCAAGGGATTTCTTAATAGATTTCCTCACCTATATTGCCCAGGTTGGAATCATGCCAAGTGACATGGAACATTATGTATCTATGGAGTATAATCGTTGATGAATGACCCACATATGCTTCTATGATTGGCTATCGCAACAAGAGCCTAACACCAATAATCAACTACATAATAATGATCACTTTAGGTATTGTCAGCTAAGTGTTGTATTTCTTTAATTATTCAAACAAAAGTGCGTACACAATAGGAAGACTTGTACCATGGAAGAATCTTCAACACATGAGCTAGCCCTCACAAGCTAGCAAGCCTTCGAAAATTTTTGGGAAGGGGAGGGGCCAAAGAGAGGAGTGGAAGGCAAGGAGAGGAGTGGAAATATTAAGAGAAGTTTTTATATGCACTGAGACAAAAATTTTGTGCATAATTTGATCTCTCAATTCGGCTTTCTTGTGTAGAGGTACAATATGAATATGGATGGAATCAATGGCAAAGTTATCCACATGAGGCAAGGAAAGCCACAAACACCCTTCATAGAAGATGAGTAAGCTAACTATAGCCTAAACTTGAAGGTATGAAGCATTGCGAACATAAGGTATAGATAGATTTAGAACCTTAGTTAGGTGATAGCAAGTGAGCTCAAAGTCAAGGAGTTAGTGGAACAATGTGCTCTCAAGAAATATGTTAATAGATTTGAGAGAAAAATGGACCACTCAAAATGCATGAAGCTCCTAACCAAATACAGCCATGATAGAAGAGTTGGCACAATCACCATGAAGACAAAATAAGGTGTGCACCTTATGGAAGTACTACTAAGTGTAGAGTCAGTGCAAATGGCACATGACCTACAAAACACTTGGAGAAAGTTACCAAGTAGAAACTGGATGTGATAAAAAGTTTAAACTTTTCAACTAGTACATTGGCAATGATGGTATCAAAATCGAGGCAATCCCCAATCCAACCTTAAATATATAGGCAAAGCTACTACACACTCTATTCTCCAATATGAAGCACAATTCCATGATGAACAAAATCCACATGGATTTTTTTGAAGACATGCTAACAACAAACATAAATAAGCATCACCTCAACATCTACACTAAGGAAAACATACATGACACAACCAAAGTCTTAAGGCTCAAAGCACAAAACTGTGAATATTTTGATGATGTGGCAACATAGAGTAAGAAGTTGGTAAGGGTCCATTTGGTCAATCTTCCTCTTTGCATGCTTTAGGCCATTGTCCTACCATCTTGCCAGGGCTTTTAGGGTTGAGAAGTATTCATTCTTGGCATGTTGCATCAGCTTATTCTCTTTTGTTAGTTCTACCACTTTTTGTTTGAGATGCTCCTAGTCTATTTTCACCTCCTCCTGCTGCTTAACCACCTTAAGAAATCTTTGCTCCATCAATGATGCCTCATTTTCTTTCTCCTTCAACTACTTTATTGATTGAGTTTTCTTGCTTAACTACTCTTTTAGGGAGGCTATAATTGTCAAGGTTAGGCCTCTAGCCTTTCTCTTGTCTTTTTTTCAGGTGGTGTTGATGGAGTACTGTTTCATGCTTCGTATTCTTGATACCTCTCTCCATCAAAGCAGCCATTCCCATTTTAAGGATCTTGCTACTCTATCTTTGGTAGGTTGCATAGGATTATTTTTCTTTTTCTAGGGAAAATACTGCTCCTTTCCTTTCTTCGTCCTTTTGGTCCCTCTAATCTTCTAGTGTCTTGAGTAGGTCATCAACGTCTTGACCGGATCCTTGAGTGAGATAGGAAATGTGGGTGGATGTGTCTTCTAATCTATGTAGCTTCTCAACTCTCTTTTTTGATATTCCCTCTTATGCTACCATTCTTTTGTACCATATAACTACCAATTTTTTAATGACTTTTTGCTTAACATGGATGCAAACATGGTCTCCAACTAGTGAAACCTTTTCTCCCATGTTAATTATCTATCTTCTTTTGTTGGGGTGGTTGGTTGTATTTTTTAAGTGGTTGTTAGACCAATTCCCATGGTTGAGATAGAGGTGTTAGTGGCTAAATGGGTTTCTTCCCTTTTCCTTCCACAAACTTGGGACCATTTGCACTAGTAGTGCTTCTGTTCTTCTTAGTGTTCTTGCTAGATCCTACTTTAGGCAAAGAAGGTTGAGATGGATCCATGGTGGTTAGCTCCTCTACCCTACTGTAACATGTCCACCTGTCCACTTGTAGGACATGTCTTAGCAGCCCATCGGAAAGAGAGTCCAGAAAGCGCCACCCAGCACTCCCATGGAATGTCACGGGGTTTGCAATCTAGGTCTTCCCTAGTCAGCCACAAAGCGGAAGCATTCTGGCCGTTCCCACTTAGGATCAACTTAAATCATGGTTTCCCTAATAGTCAAGTTCCTAGGAAGTAGCTAGCGTAAAGCCCCAGACAAACCACTTTACGCAGAAACATCAGGGTCGAAGCAGATTTATACTGCACTTGGTTCAAGGATAATGGGAAACGAGAGGGATGCGAAGCTCGACCTCTCTGCCCGTAAGGCATAGTCCCATTCCGTTCCCCTAAAACAACATAAATCGGGACTCTAGCTTCCTAGATTCTAGGTCATTGTTACCTTGCTATCAATTCCGTTGAGAAAAGTTCCCAGCCAACCGGGACCACCCTTCCATAGGACGGACCCATGGTCACATCCACCGCACTTTCCTTAGGTTGCTTTAGTTATCTAATTACCTACCACGTTATGTTTGACACATAAAAGCAGCTTCCTTAACTAACCCATTAATCAAAGGTTCCTTTACATAATTTAGAGCACGGACATGAAGACAAGATAAACAAGATCAAATAGTTCCTTAACTTATCTTCAAGTTAATCTTTGTCTCCTGCCCATACGGGAGAATTAAGTGTCCCTTTCTGCCTCCGTAGAAATAATCCTTCCATCTCCCAGAATTAAAGAAATCTGAAGCTTTATTCTACCAAGATTCTGTCGTGTAACTAGTATCCAAAGCCTCAGGATCCTATCCTAAGTCATGCATGGGGTTAGGTAGTGACAGGGATTTACAGCCTGTGTCCCCTCGGGCACCCTTAGCACTGTGTCTCCTAAATGTAAACCTTGCGGAGAGACCTCTCACAGCAGGAGTCGGTCCAAGTTCTCGGTGCGGAAAAATAAAAGTACCCCCTTGGTATAGGGCATCACTGCTAGCGGGGGGAGTCAGACTAGAGGAATCCTTCCTTAATTAATCCTTTTGGGAATCCATCACAGCTAAGGCAAAACCAGCCTATCATCCATAACTAGGAAAACAACCTTTCCCTTAATAACATTCAGCAATCCTTTTCTTAACAAGCCACTTGCCACAACTTGTTCAGTCACATAGACTTAAACCACTGCTTACATAATAAACCAAACAGCCAAAAGATAGCAACCAAGCAATTGAAATAATAACCATTGTACTCTTTCGAAGGTACAATTTATTCCATTACATACATCTAGAAAGTACTCAAGCATCCAAAGGATATCATCCAAGTACTTAAACCAACAGTCATTGCATTCCTTTTAAGACTACAGCTTACTCCTCCTTGAGACGCACCATAAGAGTCTATGATGAGTGAGCACTCTTGTTTACTCTCCCCCTTGGGAACTTTCCTCCCTTGGTAGGTATTTAGGTTAGATTTCTCTAGGATTTAGAGGCTATGTCTCCGCTCAACTTGTCAATGCAAGACAATTTTGTACTTTTTTCCCAGAATACATCATAGCTACCCATACAATAATTTAATTGTCCTTGTTTTGGATTGGAAGTAGTACCTCCTCTCATGGTCTAGGGTCTCGGCAAGTTTATCTTACCTATGCACTTCACAAGGTGAAGCCTAGTTAGATTGAGTACCTTGGTATTCCATACTTAGCAACCTTTAATATACACTAGCTAGGAGGTAGATTTATTTCGTGACTTGGCTCCCTAGGTATGGCTTTCAATGATGCATGGAAGTTTCTCTAAGCTTCTTGTTACAAATTGCAACAGCTCCCATCAAGTAAAGCTAGTACATTGGAAATCCTTGAGGCACATTAGAGATAGTTACAAGACTGGTCATCCTTATTTTCGTGCGACTAGAACTTCAAGAAACAAGTTATCTAGGGTCTAGATGCATGCGTTCCTTTCATCTTTTCCAGTGCGATGCTATGCAGAATTTTCTAATCAACTTTATCTCGCATGCACATGGTGCGTTTAATATATTAGTACAGCCTAAACAATCTTTAACTCTCTTCATATCTGGCAATGAGTACTTGTTCCTAAAGTGCAAGGTCTCATGTGACTTTAGTATATAAAAGTTTAAACTCAAATCCCTTATCACCTCTATGCTCTAACATAGGTAAAAGATAATCATATAATGCATAAAAATCTTTCCTTGTAAGCGATCCATGAAAGTCTAAGAACCTGTTGGTATTCTAAATGCAATTTTACCCTAATATTTCATGCGGTCTCCAAACATAAACATTGGCTATCATAAGATAAGACAACCTATTTGTGGTATGCAAGATCAAGACCTATCTTCCGCGTTGAATGCAAGATAGATGACAAGTCCTCTATGCTTCAGTGCAGTTGCATCCTATGAATGGAAACTAACATTTCATGTATTTATTTTAATCACGAAAGTAAACGATGAATTATAGTTAACAAATCATGCACTAAACTAAGTGAAAGTCTATCATTTTATGTGACATATTATGAAAACCTTATCATTTCATGTGGCGGAATGAAATCAATAGTTCTTCCCTAGGCCAAGGAGGACCTGGTTCTGCAAGATGGGGTCTGGAGTTGTGCTAATTCCCGGGTTGGATATGCCCAGTGGTGCTCCATTAATGGCCGCAATTCCAACGGCTCCAATTGCACCATGAATTCCATCTGTACTTGTCCCTTGAGCAACTATGGTAGCTCCCGCGGTCCTCACTCCTTCGCGACGCTTCTTGGGGGCCATGGTAAGTAGCTAGCCAAAAATTGTGGATATGGTACTAAGAGGGTAAGGTGATGATGATAGTCAAGAGGGAGGATAACAAAATCTAACTCTATCCCTTTCCCTTATCTCTCTCTTTCTTACTATCAATTCACTCTCCCTACCTCTCACCTTCTCCCTTTATTTTTGGCTATTTGTTTTTCTTAACCTTTCTCTCTCATCCTATATTCTCTCTATTTATCTCCCCTATGTCGCCCTCTCAACCTCTCTCTCTCTCTCTCTCTCTCTCCCCCCAGCATTACAGCGTCTCCTCACACAAAAGTTGTGTCTTTTCGAGGAGGGGTTTATTATCATTTATAGGGGGGCTGGGGCTATCTCCACCCCTCGATATCATTGCCCTCCTCTTCCCATGCAAGCTCGAGAGTCGATCTGTTCGATGACAGAGGCCATGGTTGACACATCTTGATGTGATCGAGGAGAGGGGGCAACTGATCTACTATTTGATGATGATCATCATTGATGGATTTACACGTGTGTTCGTTGATAAGGAGATGGTTTTGCTAGCAGATGATCATTACGATGATGATCATGATGACGAAAAAAGCAACAGTCGAGACGGTAGGGAAAATGCCAGATCAGTCCAAAAACATGGTGACATCTACGTATGAACTGACGATGATGATGATGAGGACATGGAGATGAGGCAATGGGTGATGGCAGACATGGTCAACAGCGCTACTGGGAGAGAAGGTAAGTTCTAATTTTTAATTTCTTTCGTTTTCGTTATTATTATTCACTAATCCTAACTTATAACTAATATAACCTTAGCCACTTACTTACTAACTCATTTTCGAACACATTAACTTGCTAACTTATTAGTTTTTGGTGTAGGAAAGGAGGATGAGTAGCGAATGATTAATTTGTCTAAGGGCGAGACGTTACACCTACTTGGTTTCTTACATGATTTCTAAATAGCCAAGTTAAATTCTTTTTACCTCTCTTCTTCTTATCTCCTCTTCCTCTTTCTAGAGTCTAGCTTGTCACTCTACTTTTGACTTCTAGGACTCTTATTTGGCTCTTTCTGTTGCATCCTTTTCTTTTGATGCAATCTTCTCTACTTCCCCATCCTTTTTGGAAGGGTCTTTCTTTTTTCCTTACTTAGTGGAAGCCCTTTTTTTTCCCCTATTTGTCTTCTCGTGTGGTCCCTCCTTGTCCAACGTTTTCTTTTGGATGGCTTGCAATTTAGCTCTTTGAGGTTCCTAATCTCTTTTACTTCTTTCCTCTTCTACCTTATTTTTCCTTTGGGTTTGAAAACTTTTCTTAGTCTATGTGGGTTAGAAGACTTTGCCTATTAGTGTTTGACTTTGTTTGGAAAATACACTCAATGTTGTCTTACTAGCCTCCCTATAGGTACCTAATTTTCTTTGAGTCTCTTTTCCATGCTAGCTTAACCTCCTTTCGTAGCTGTGCATCTTCGTCATCATCATGGCTTATAATAGGGGACTCTTATTCTATGAAAATTATCTCCCATTCTTTTGAGGTCACCTCTTGCACTAATGACATTGCTGCTCCCTCTCCTGTACCTACTATTAGTTCCTAACTACTCTAGGATTCTTGAGGACCTCTTCAATAATATCTATGAGCACTCCAAAAAACCCTAGAGAAGCATAGAAACCATCTAACATTTAGGTTATCAAAGGGATAAAATGGAAATTGTACATTGCCAAGGAAGCCTTATGCAATAATATGGGACCATTACCACAACTAGTTGAGTTTAGGCCCATGAGACATTATGTTGTGTAGAAGCTTAGGGAGAAATTAAGGAGGCCAACATTCATAGATCCTAAAGAGCCTCCATTATCACACTACCACTTGAAGCAAAAGACTGGAACATGACATATGTTCTGGAACCTGAACCCCTAGAATAGCAACCTACTAAGTGATCACTAGAGGAGTCCACTTTTTTTATTCTAACAAGGAACCTAAGAAAATAAGGAAGGAAAAAATGGATGACATTAAGGAGAGGTGCAAGGCATCCCCCCAATTGGGAAGATGGGAATATTAGGATATACTCATGCCCTTCAACCTCAACCTATCCAAGAAACTTAAGCTAGTGCTTCCCACAGATGTGGTGCAATAGGTAATAGAAACAAGTGATACTTTGTGAAAACATTGGATTGATAAGAAAATATAGAACCCAAAGCTTGTAGCAACAATAAATGGAAGGATATTGACATGACAAAGTTGTGGAAATGTCCATGAAAGTACATGGACTCAAAGGCACAACCAGATTGGAGAAATCACATCTTAGAAATCAACAATATAGCATGGATGGATTTTTGCAATGCCACATTTGTAGGGAGGCAATCCCACCCCACAGACCCTATCCATGAAGATATGGGGTCAAATATAACCTAGACATCCATGCCAGATATGATTTCCCTCTCATCTTCAAAATCAAAGCTAAGAAGCCATAAAATAGCCTCAAATTCCAAGAAAGAGATTTGGCATCATGATTTAGAAAATTCTTGCAAGACTTCTTAAGGTACTCATATCTATATTTTGTAACCATATACAACTCTCGGGGGGTTCACTATATATATATATTCTCTATATAACGTGCGTTCATGGCCTATTTATAAATATCCTAATATGTGAATTTTTCTTGAAAAAAAAAACCCTTTTCTATTCAATCTGTAAGTAACCCCTTTATATGGCACCCTTCTGTATGTAAAAAATGTATAAAAAAGGTGTTTTAAAAACCCCTTATTTTAAACTCACGTTATATATACATATATTCATAAGTGACCCCCCCCCCCGCGGAGATACAACTATCTCAAGCTACTTATCCCACTATTGAACTAGAAAAGAGTTGTAGAGGAGGAAGGGTTACATCCTTTGTTCTTTTATATAAACACAGGAAAAGACAAGTATGCCATGGTCAAGGATCATTCTTTGTGCCAACATGTTGTCTACTTATTGTCTAAACCTACTAACGGACATGAATTAAAGCAATGATGTTAGGAAAGAGGTCAAGGATAAGAAATGATACAAACTCAAGAAGAGATACTTCTTGTAATTTAAAGCAAGATGTTGGGGACAACATAGTTTCCTTTCTTGCTGATTGGTCCTTACACTTTTGCAAGACTAGCCACTAACCATGAAGCACAATTATATGCTCAAGGACAACCAATGAAGTTTCAATAACGAAAATTTGATCCAAGACTTTTAGCCACATTGACCTCTATGAGCATCTCAATACCATGTGGCATGCTCTTCAAAGGTAAACTTGCCACTTGGAAAACTTTCAAGACCTGGATTAATGGAAGTGAAAAGGGTGAGCCTATCAAGGAGAATACATTATATCTTATGCATAACTCCCTACCTATTGTAACAGTTGGTATTGTAGGAGTTTCCATGTTTTGGGAGGGTATTGAAAAACATGCCATTCTACCTATGGAAGCCCTCGGGGACTCCATGAGAAGAGGAATTATAGATTTAAGAGTTGATATTAGTCATGGGGGGTTTCACCATGGATAGCCTATAGAATCATGTAAGTGTAAGGGAGGGGGTATTCCCAAAAGCACATAATTGTATACATTACAAGAAGGCCACATTAAATCCCCCCTCCAACCATAGAAATAAGGAAGGGGATAGGGGGGCAAGGTGGGGGGGAAGCAAGGGGGGGATTGGGTGGGGTAGGGGTTGGGGTAGGGTGGGGTGGGAAAAGGAAGGGGGAGGGAGTTCAATATATTCCATAGCTACATACATTCCATAGTACTATTTTTTATTTATACTCCCCTGGCCACACTCATTCCATTGTACTAGAAAGGTTGATATTGAGTGAGTGAAATAAGGTATTAGCCTAGCAAACGCTTTGAAGTAGACCTTGAAATGTATGAGAAGATAATTAAAAATGTCAATATGATCAATATGATATTTTATATCTCATGATCAACATTTGACACATGAAAATTTTGTATTTTGTGACTAACCATGAAATGCATATGATACCTTTTAGCAAATCTAATTGATCAAAGACAAGATTCAGATCATGTGAAATCTTAGCCTAAATCAAGAGAACATGGCTAACCAAGGCACACTGTGAAAAAGATTACCTTTGAAGACTCTAGAGAAGGATAAAAGCCAATTTCTTTGAGCTTGTGATTCAACAAATACTTGATAAAACCCTCTATCAACAAATCTATAATAAAACAAACTATACTGAGCTATTAGGGCTCGAGCTTATGATTAAAAAATGCAAGAAGTTAGATAAAAGGAAGAACAATGGAAGCCCTAAAGTTTACACACACAATCTCTCTATTAAAATTTTCACTTTTTATAAAATAAGTCTTTAAAAATAATTTTCAGCTAAGTTTAGGCATCCTCTACTCTTTCATATTTGGGATGGGATCGATCCTTTTTGTATACACCTTAATCTTTGTGGACAGAGTTTAGGAAAATGTGAATAGAGATGCTTATAACCCTCACATTATTGTAGGTCTTCTAAGTTAAATCCAAGACATACCACAAAATTTATAGGAGTGAGTGCTGCTCTCAATGATTACAAAATGTTATGATTTATAATCCAAATCTAATAGAAAATATTCAATTGCATTTACCCCTTGATTTCTAATCCACACGTAATAAAAAAATGGTACTTAAGGTCATGACTTAAAAAAAAAACTATTTTTCCCAAAATAAAGTTTTCCTCTTTGACTTTGCATCCTTCATTACTTCTTAAGATTATCATTTACCCCCTCCTAGAGGAGTATCAATATCTTCACAATTGCCATAAAGGTACCATACAATAGTGTGAATCGTAGATGTGGAATGCTAGTATTTTTGTGATGTGGTCCATTGAAAGAGCAAGAGTTGGTGTCATGTAGTTCATAAAGGGTTAAGAAGGATGATTTACAAGGTGTGGTGGGTGAGATTTAAAATAGCAATAAAGGTAATGGCGTAGGGCTTTCCACCAACTAATGTACTTGAAATTAAAAACCTCATGTGTGTTCACTTCCTATTGGTGATTCTTCTTATGTGGGTTCTTCCCATTGGTGATCATTGATGAAGCAAGGAAACTTGTGTAGAGAAATAGAAAAAAATCCATTGTTAAGGAAAAATAATGCATGAAGGAGATGATAAGGAGACCTACAATACATGATGGTCATATTTTGAGTCAAACCCAAGGAGTGCTTAGAGGATATGGCTCCCATTAGATCAATAGCCTATGAAAATTTCCACTGATACAAGTGGTATATTCCTTCATGAAATGCATTTCTGGCTTTTAGGCATGATCTAATATCATTGGAGTGAATGGGGTGTGAAGAAGAAATGTGCCATTGACTTAGTGTGAGAGAGGGGCTAGGAAGGTTAGAGATCATAGAGCTATGCATAGATGCCATCAGATGTTGCTAACTTGATAACCCCTAAGTGTAGTTTAGTGCCCTTATGCACCATTTTTTCTTCTCTTTTTCTTTGTTTTGAATAAAACAAACAAGTAGAATGCTATTGAAATGGAAGTATAAGAGAACGTAAGGTTGATTAAAGGTAGTAAAATCAACTCTTAAGATTGCTTCATGCTAGATTTATGTACTAAAGCATATACAATGAATATTGAGGCCAAGATAATTGAAGTACAAAGAAATGATGTTTGATAAAAGTGTTGTTGAAGAAGAACCAAGTGTTGATAAAGATATGAGTTGCAGCTCCTTTTTGAAAAAATTTCTTGCTTTTGAGGTGGAAACCAAGATGTGTCTTTCTTGAAGAAGTTAGAGTATTGATAGTTGATGGTTTCTATATTTCTCTTGGAACTATTACTTTCTAGAGTGGTCTTGCCTCCTCCTAATATTGAAGTTTTCAAGAGATTACTCAAGCTTCATTTCTTGCCACTTGTCACCTATTTCTAATGTACATTCACTTAATAAAGTTGTAAGAACAACATGTAGATTATTTTACTTGTAAGAGTGAAAAGAAAAATTGGCTATCATTTTCCCTTCTTACCATTTTATCTTCTATCACAACCTATATCTCCCTCACACAACAAATATGGCAATGCTTTGAGTGTTGCAAGGGTAGATATTGATTGATTCTTGTGGTATGCATGGTTTTTTTCCTATTTAAAGAATGTTTATGTACATTTTGAATGGATCGTTATTTCGATATACAAGTGAAAAAAATTATTCCATGATATAATGTCACTAGGACTTGGAAAAAGTATCAAAGGGTTGCACAAGCATCAAAAGGATATGGTGATATGGCTAGGGATGAGATGTACAAAAATACTTCAAAAGTCACTTCATTTTGGTCGATTGAACTAGATGTACACAATTGTTCCTTTGTGAGAAGTTTGCCAAATAAAGGGTATTGGAGTACTTGTTTACTTAATTAGATGTACAGAATTACTTCAAAAGTCACATCATTGGGCCTATTCAACAAGCTATATGCAATTGTTCCTCCATGAGAAGTTTGTCAAGCAAAGGGTATTGGAGTATTTGTTTAGTTAAGGAGGTCTTGCATGGTTTCCAATACTCATAGACACTCACAAGGAAGTGGGAGCTATGTATTTGAGTTACACATGAAATTTTGAATAGCTCATCTTTTCCTTGTGGTGGTCATTACATGACTTCCTATTTTGGCAATGGAATCTCAAATGGTATATTATTTCCCTTCAAATGGGCTTTGTCCTTTTGCTTTTCTTTTTCAAGCTCTTCTACTTCCTCCATGATATCTAAATTTAGGTTATTCATATCTTACAAATCCTTATGAATGAAGGAAATCTACTATACATGGCATCTAAATCATCTTCATTTGTCAAAGCTCAGCCAATTTCCTCCTTATCTTTACGTTTCAAGTGATGTACCTAAGAAATTAAATTCAAGTAAGATTCATCAATAATGTATTCTTACAATACAAAGATTCATCGACAAGATATCCTCATGAAAAATAAAATAATTTATTTAACATTCAATCCATGAATATCTCTTTGCTATTAGTACATGTAAGAATTTCATCACTTGATTTTTAGTCCCCTAGCATGTCTCTGCTATTACTAATCGTAAGAATATATAAAAAGAAAAGCAAGGAATCCATTACCATTTGCCCACTTTCTTTATAACTTGGTAGTTGTGTACATCTCCTTGGTCTAGAAGAACCTATGATAAAAAGAAATTGACATACTCATAAAAAGTGAGGCAACATAGCTAGTATGTATTGTACTTGTTTATGTAAAAGTAATGACACATGGTATGCTTCAGACAATTAATATCTCATGTGTGTTTGTCATTCATTTGATTCTCTTTTAACTTTTTGGCAGTGGTAAACATCACACAATATTTAAACATTAAACACAGACCTTAGTGCTAAACATAGAGCTCCAAAATTAAATGTCACATCACGTTTTAGCTCAAATTCTTTGCCTTTTTATTTTCATTCATTCTTTTTTGGTATTTTTTGCATTCTCTACCATCTTCAAGGAATTAACAAATCATTTCAATATGAAATTGTAAGAAAATAAAATCCTTTAATCATTGCATTATTCTTCCAAACTTTACTTTTGCATTGTTCCTTATGAGGTCATGCTTAGCTTGAGAATTCCATATGCATGTGCAAGTTTTCATGTTACTGAGTGCATAAGTATCTTTAATGCACGTCACAATAAGACTACCACTTTGTAGATAAAATTTTATTACTTACATCATCTTCTTCCTTTTCACTTTCTTTACCATCATCTTTGTCAATTGAAATTTTTGTCTCAAGCACATTTGTATCCTCTAGCTAAACATTTGAAAATTTGTGAGATACCACAAATGTCATGAGAACTTATGCAAGTAAAATTTCATACCTCAAGAAAAATATTATCATTAAAATGGACCACAAAAAAAACAATCATAACTCATCTACAAAAAAGGGGAAAAAATATTAGTTACAATAGTCACATTTTGAAGCAAAAAATAAAACATAATAAAACTCACAGTCAATTTTTCTACTTTAGTTGTAATTGGTGTATTAAAATCACCAACAACACTTGATATTGTGAAAAATAAACTCACTACTTTTTCATTGTTTGAAAGGTTTTTTAATCATCAATAAGATACTTACAAAAGTATATATAGCTTGCAAATCTAGATCACTTTTAACATGTTTGAAACAAATGCTAATTGCCATACTCATGATTTGTAGCCCAAGTATTTTATCAATCCACATTAAGTACTTGAATATACATGTCCATATCATGCAATTAGATTATATAACAATGCAAATTTGCAAAACAGACTTAACCTTTAATCTGAATTGACATAATTGACATATAGCTCTTTTTTAATCCTATTTCCTCGATCCAAATTGTTCAAATTTTCCTCATAGGTCTCTATAATAACCTCATTATTGAGGCAAATATTTTTTAAAAGATGTTTTGAAAAGTAGATTTTAGTATCAAAATTTTATCAAAATAAATAGGTGCATAAATAAAGGAAAATTTTAGTTTTCACAAAGAGGAGTGATAGAAAATGAAAATAGCTCAAGGTTAGCCTCCATTTAAAAATAATCAAATTTTCCATTTGAAGCATCATTATTTGTGTTTGCAATCAAAGGCTCTCTATTCCCTAGATAAAAATATGAAAGTAATGTATTACAATTTCACTCTAATTACCTTTCATTTGAAGTATACAAAATTTCATAAACAATAGTACAGCTCCAAATTTTTTTGCTAATGATAATTTCCATGACATTTCTCCTCTACACTAAATATTTTTACATTCTCCATTGTTTCCTAAACATGAATAAAAGAATACCTACCTAAGTCATGTGATGACTTATCTAGAACTATGAGTTTGAAAAGAAGAAGTATACATCTAATGTACTTTGCTATAATGAGAACCTCTATCACCTTCCCCTTCTACAAATAGAGGGCTCTACATTGTCTAACAATACACATAAAAATTCAACTCAAATTATTACTGATTTGAACTGTTGCAAATTCATAAACTTCAATATACCTCCAATATGTTTTAATGAGATTATGCATCATCTTTCTTATAGGAAATAATAGTATGTCTGTTCTCCTTCAAACAATCTCTCATGTCATGTTTGTGAGATTATTCATCATATTTTTACTTGGAAATAATAGTGTGTCTCATCTCCTTGAAACAATACTTGAATAATCTCTTATGCCACATTTGTGAGTGTTAATTTTCCCATGGATCTCCTTATGTTTCCAATGAAGGGCTTGTCCTTGGAGATAAGAAATGGCTCTAATTCATCTTTCATTCTCTCAATTAATGAGATAATCAATTTTTTCATGCTAATGTCATCTCTCAAGTTAGTGCTAGGAAATTGTTCTCTTGTATCGAAATTGAATCCATCATCAACCCACTTTGTATGGAAGATGTACTACCAAGTCCATCTATAGAATTTGGATTGATTTGAGTAGACTTGGCCTTTCAAATGGGATTTTAAATGCTTGTGAGAGAAGGGGGATGAACTAATAAGCAAGGGTGAATTATAAGTTATACAGAGTTAACAAACTTGTGAGAATAAGAATATAAGCTTTTTAAAAAACCTATAAGATCCCTTTTCAAAAAATTGATCAAGCAAGTGCAAAAACATAATGTTGATGGAGTGACAAAGAATTATAAAAGAAGTTGAGAATGGAATCAACAATGATGAAAATGAAGGGGAGACAATCTAAATTGAATCTCTCAAGCTCTTAAGCATGGCAATGTGAGTAAGAGGGAGGTGCCCTTGATTACAAACTAGTGGTTCTAATATATGAGAGAGAGAAGGGGTGGATGATACCCCAACCAAGAACCCGAAAAAACAAGGTGTCATAACTCTATTTTTAAATGTTCTAAATTGAGACTAGCTTTGCCTCTGCCCTTCTCTTCCATGCATCCATAAAACATGGGGAATTATGATTATCTACCTAGTTCTTTATTTCCTAAATTAATTTATTCCTCTATGAAACTATTTTTTACTTAATTTGGCCTTATCACTTTGCAATTGATTAAGATATATAATCATTATAGTAACAAAGCTTCAAAAATGGCATTGTAAGAAAATGATTAAGTTGCTATTTAGTTACGACTTTAGTAAAATGGACCCTCCAAGTTTGGTTGTTCACATGTGAGTTAGGGGAGAATGTATGGTTCGTTTAAGAGGTCATATTCTTAGATTTTCCCACTAAATTCATGTTCAACTTTTCATTTGCAATCATTTGAAAATATCATTCTCATTCATCTATTTTGTTTCCCCCACAATCACATTTGTTTCTTCCTCCACATTCATTCATTTGCAATCATTTGAAAAAATATTCTCATTCATATCATTTGTTTTCCCCACAATCACTTCTATTTCTTCCTCCACATTCATTCAAAACATTGCGCTCTCCTCTTTTGTTTTTTCTTCCTTCTCATACAATAGCTTCTCACATAGATTATACTTTACTGTAAATTTCTCCACCAAAACCACATCCGTTTCTTTCTCCATGGTCATTTCAAACATGAATCTCCCTTATTATCTTTTATTGCTTACTTCTCATATAATAGCTCTATTGTGATGTCAACTTAGAGAAGCTTGCATCATGAAACATAGACAAGGAAAATGTCAACATACTATCTTTGAATACAAAAAATTGTACAATGTTTGTGTGGGTCTCAATAAAGTATAGATTTTTGAGACATGGATATACTTGATATATAATAAATTTTTCTATTTAATGTGCATCATATCCCTCATATTCATGGGACTTATACTATGGAAGAGCAAGATCTCTTGTAGACATATAATAGGAAAGGCATGGAAAATTCACACTATCAAACACATCCATCTTCTTTTAGAGCACAAGATATGAAGAGGAATTACAAAAAGTACAACTATTGTGGAGAAGCAACTTGTCACTAAATTGCACCCCTAAGTAGCCTAGAAGGCTAAGAGCTTTTACACATAATGTAAGCCAAGTTGCCTCTTTTGAAATTTTATTTTCTCATACATTGAAGACATGTCATGTTCATCAAGAGGAAACTCAATTTTAATCCTAGTCACATAGCATTGCACCTTAAAGAATGAAAAGAATGTGTTTGAGATGATAAATTTGATATTCATAAGCAAGATGGTATGGAGAAAGTTAATCTTGCTTCTTTTAAATTAAAGGGGCTAAATAAACTTGATGTGTTTTTGGTTCAGGAACAAAAATTGCATAATATAATTATTGTATTTATCTACAAGGACTACACATGCTTTGTTGGAGACATAAAAGTGTTATGATAATTGCTATGAAAAAAGATAAAATTTTAAATTTATTTTTGTAGATTTTGATTTTTCTATGGTGGATAGACTATTAGTACAAAACTATTATATTTTTGGGTGTTCTCTAATGTGAGACTATTGTATGTGCACACATACATTTTATTTATTTGATTGTAACCTTTGTTTAAGGCATAAAGATCTAAATAACTATTTTCATTCTTAAAATACATTTATCAAAAAATAGTTAGAAATTATTAGGTCAAAAGCATAGCATTCAAGAAAACAAATAAATAATCCCAAAGAGGGTGTCTTTTCAATGTATTTTGAGCACAAAAGATAATGCAAATACATAAATACATATATTAGGGAAGTGTTGATCCATGCATAGAGGGAGACTGTACCCAATTTTTGTATCATAGACTCTTTAACTCTATTTTCTCTCTTTTTTAATTTATTCTCTTCAAAAATATATATACTTAAGTATAGTGTATTATGAAGGGCTATAACATTAGTATGAGAGTAAGGTGGTTGGCTGTAATGAACGGGGATCACGGGAACATGGCATGGGAACATACCAGTCACACTGACGGTATATAAGGTGTAAGAGGGTATTTTGAGGCATCACAGAAATTATCAAGAAACTCTCTTTTCACCTTCTCAAGCTTCCATGGCTTCTTCTTCTTCCTCTTCTTCTTCCTTTTTCCCTCTTTCTCTCTCTTCTTCTTGCCTTTCTCTCTCCTCTCCCTCTTCTCCTGCAGTCCTTCTCTCTCTCCTTCCCCTTATTTAGGACAATTAGGTCTCTTTCATTACAAGTGGTATCAGAGCTTTGTCCTTGATCCTTCTCTTTTCCCATAGATTTAGGGCTCTCACAGTTTCCCACAGTTAGAAAACTCCAGTTACATCTCTCTCACAGATACACAGGGGTACTCAGGCAGGCTGCCAGCCCTCTTGAAGACTATGGCAACCTTTCTTGGAGCTTTCCCAAGAACCATGGACACATCTGGAGGTGCGTAGAAAAATTTGACAGGTCGTCACTAATTTTCATGTAAGTTTCTTGAGGGGTTTGGGCAAAAAGGAGGGTAGCACAGTTAGAGAAGCCAAAAGCTCAGTTACTTTTCAATAAGACATTCTCTCTCCTCCTTCCACAAGCTACCTGCAAGCTCCCATGGAGAAAACCAACCCCAAATCTTTCTCTTCCCCTTCTTCCATGAAGCATCAGCCTTCCCCCTTCACTTTCTGAAGCTCAGGGGCCACTGATCAAGTAGGGCTGAGCTGGGTGGTCATCCCCAACCCTCCAGGAGCAGCCCCGAAATTTGCGGTGCAAAAAACGGGCTACTTCCTGGCTTGTTGGACAGCTCCCCAGCCCTCCTCTCCTCCCTGGATCTCACTCCTCGCTCTTGGCAAGTCCCTTGGGCAACATTGAAGGCTTCCTCCTGAGCTCTTGGACTCCTCTTTCCACTTCAAGAAACCCTGATCTTGTGCAGTCCATGGCAGCCATGGAACCTTGGCATCAAGCTCAAAAATCTTGAAGATTTTGGTCTTTTCTTGGTCCCCAGGAGTCCCTCTTCAAGCCTAGCTCAAGATTTCAGCCATCAAGAAGCACGGGAAGAAGATTAGAAGCAAGATTTGAAGACATGCACTTGTGGGCAGCCATGGCTATGGAAGTAGAGCTTCAATTTCAGCAAGAGCTCTTCATGGGAAGGTCCTGAGACATCCTACCCCAAGCTACAGCCACATTGGAGCTCATTCTCAAGATTTGAAGGCTTCTTGGAAGCAAGAAGGCATTATGGAGTGCTCATTTGGAAGGAATCACCCCCTTGATCAGTCTATGCAAGCAATACCCTTTCCCCATGGAAGAATCCTTCTTCCTCAAGCTTTTGACTTCATCCTTTCTTGACGGAGCACAACCATTTTGGAGCTATGGAGCATGCGATATCAAATTGGAGCTCTCATGAAGGACTGAAGTGGCATTAGTGGTTGCCTTCTTCTTCAAAATACTCAAGGTAATCGATTCTTGGCTCTCATTCTCTCCATCTAAGCCTCTTGTTGAATCCTGTCCACTTGTTTGAGAGAATGTATGAATCCAAGTAGGTAATAGGAGTCCCAGATATTGTATGCATGCTGAATATTAATCTCAGTCATTTCCCTTTGATCTTATGGCATTGGAATGGATTTTACTCATGCTGAAGCTTCATTGAGATTATATTTTGCTTACCATAACCCGTTTGGCTTCTTGTGAATTGGCTGAGCCAATAATTGATAAAAAAAAATCCATTATATAAGGGTGAGTAGGCAGTGAGTCACTGCCAGTAAGCTATCTATCCCTATTCCCCATTTCAATTCCATGCACTTCATGAAAAGACCAACATTTTGATTCCTAAAATGCATCTCATTCTGGGTGTTTGATTAATAAATGTCTACCATGTATATTCCGGGTGAGGAAAAGCCCGATGCCAGGCAAGGTAGCAAGACAAAAGAGGGGTGATCCCCCCCTTGCCATCAAAGACCCTGAAGGGGTACACAACCCGGCCCGAGGGGAACTTTGCCCACCCGGAGCCTAAAGAATTATTGTAGGTGCAGGTACATTTGATGGAATAGCCCAAGTGCTGATCATTTGAGTCTACAGCCCTCTACATGCATTGGTAATGTCATGTATCACTTGGAAATGTATGGTGGATGCAATGCAAGAAGGGCAGGGTATGCAGTTATGGAAATGGCCTCAGCAATGAACTACGGATGCAAAGGATGTATGGATCTATGTGGAATTGAGAGCCACCATTGAGGCCCTGGATGTTTGGGATAAGACCCTCACCATTGGGATATGGTATGCTCCTTGAAGGAGTCTTTGCAGGGTATTGCAAACAGTCAGTCCTACACAGTCAGCCCGCAAAAGTTGATTACAATAAAACCTTCTTGTGTGGCTGAGTGTGGGCTCTATATCTCCATTCGAAGAGGGCATCCTCCCCTTTGATCTGAACTAAAAACCTCCCCATTTCGCCTTATGGTTTATAAGATACACTCTGTTTTGTGCTCAGAGGTATTGTGGGACAGGCAACAGTCCTACACAATCAGCCTACAAAAGTTGATTATAGCAAAGCCTTCTTGTGTGGCTGAGTGCAGGATCTATAGCTTGATTCGAAGAGGGCATCCTCCCCTTCAATCTGAACTAAAAATCTCCCCATTCTGCCCTACGGTTTGGGAGATACACTTAGTTTTGTGCCCAGAGGTACTGTGGAACAGGCAGCAATCCTACACAGTCAGTCCACAAAAAGTGATTATAGCAAAGCCCTAATTATTTACTATAAGAGATATTTTTACATAGCCTCGTAGAGGGATCGAGGGCTTTCATTTGAATCAAAAATTTTGGCGATCAGATCTTTCTAGCTCAAGATATTGTCATTTCTATGACAAGGGGTCTGGTGGACTGCACTTGGGATGGCAGGCCACAAGGGTAAAGCAAAGGCCCAGGAGGACTTTCAGCGTGAAATAAGGGAATCCGGTGCCTCAATGAATGATCCTAGCTCAGCCCAGGAGGATCGTGAAGACATGTTTGAAGAGGGTGCCCCCGAGATAGACCGCTTATCTCTGCTCAACCAAACCTTATGCCAACATGAGACCCATCATGCTGAATGACATCAAGAGATGGAGCAATGCCACAGGGAGATGGAAACCCGCCAAGATCACCGTCATTCCAAGATGATGGCCAAGATGGACTTACTCATAGAGTGCATGGGCGCCCTCATCCCTGCCATTGCCCCCCCCTCAGATCGACCCAAGGAGTATGTCCCCCCCCGTGAGGCTAACTGCCCTCCCCCCTTGGAGACCGGGCATAGCCCACAAGGTCTCAGTGGTACCCATGGAATTCCCCATAGTACTTATGAGATGGGTGAGCCATCTACCCGACATGATGAACCCCTCCTTCCCTCCCCCGTTACGAATCCTTCAAGCCCATCCTTGGCACCCCAACTCCCCCATAACGGAAGCTATTTGCACACTCAAGGGAATGGCTCCAATGCAAATCTTGGGCAACATGGAATGCACGGAGTACATGGGCAGCATGCACATGGCAATGGGCAGCATGCATATGGAAATGGTCAGCATGGACATTTTGGATAGCAAGGTCCTAATGGGCAATTTGGTCCTCATGTAATGCAAGGGCAGCATGGCCCCCATGGAAATTTTGGACAGCCGGGGATTGGATAGCAAGGCATGTATGGGCAGCATGTAGCACATGGCATTCATGGGCAGCAAGGCCCAAATGAGCTGCGTGACAAGATTGTGTTTACTAAATTCAATGGGATGTCCTCATCCCTAGCTGAACTAGAGGAATGGACCTCTAAATTGGAAGCCTATTTTCTCATATACCCCCATACAGATGAGGCGAAGATTATTTTTGCCTCCCTTTATCTAGAAGGTTTTGCCCACACATGGTGGAGATTCGTTTAAAGAGAAAATCAGCAGTTTCGTGATTGGAAAGAGTTCAAGATGCATATGATCCAAGTTTTTGTCTCCTCGGTGGAAAAAGAACGCTTGGCTAGGCAATGGTATCAGTTTGATCAGTGAAATCTCACTGTGAGGGAGTACACCAACCAATTTATGAACCTATCCATGTATGTTGAGGCAGTTAGTGATGAGGCCAAATTGCATAAATACATTTATGGGCTAGATGCACATCTCTCAGCTGATGTAATGGCTCAAAAGCTAGCCACCCTATTTGCAGCCATAGAATTGGTTGAACGCTATGGTCGGAAATACCGTCGCAATGAGGGCATGCAACCCATTACAGGACAACAAAGATACCCTATCAGGCAACCCCCATATGCTAATAATTATCGCTACAATAATGCAGGGAATGGCAGCCCCAGAATCCCTACTTACCCCACTTTTAATGCTAAAAGGAAATATGGCAGTTTTGGGACAGCACCACCCTCCAAAAGTGACCAAAAGTATGCTGAAAATAAGACATGGAATGGCTTTAGTCCTAACGGTCAAAAATTCATTCCTCTTGAAGTTGTCAAGGATAGAAAATCCAAAGGCTTGTGCTTTAAATGCGGGGATAAGTACACAAGTGATCATGCATCCAAATGCCCCTTTAAGAACGCCATTGTCAAGTTTAATAGCATGTATGTGCTAGAAGATAGTGACAAGTTAGAAGAGGACTTGCATGACAACTCTCCCATGATGACACTTGCTGAAAATGCTGAATATGAAGAGGATCTTGATACCAATCAGTTTTATGACTGACCAGACGGGTTCCCTTTTGACCCCGGTGGCTGCCCCATTGATGACATGCTTGGGAATGACCCTTGGCACCCCTCATTCACCACTATATCAGCTTACTTGATCTCCATGGATGCATGGACCGGCTCTAGGAGCCCGAACACCCTACGAGGACATGGTAACATTGATGGCAAGAGTGTATACATTCTCATAGATAGTGGCAACACACACAGTTTTGTGAGTAAATCGACTCTTGGCCGTTTGACATGTGTTCCCACTGAATTACAATAACCTCTTTGGGTTCAAGTGGCCAATGGAAATGAAGAAGTGAGCTCCCATGTATGCACACAAGTGTCTCTTATGCTGGCCGAAAATTACATAGCAACGGTGGACTTAATTACCCTTGATATGGGTCGCTTGGATGTTGTTTTGGGATGTGATTGGATTTAGCAGTTGGGAAAAATCTCTATGGACTTCTCTCAGCTGTATATGGAGTTTGTAATGCATGGGCAGCTTGTACACTTGGAGGGAATCAAAGAATTTGCTGATTTTTAGCTTATAATAGCAAGACAACTCAAAAAGGAATTCAAGAAACACTCCCAGATCTTTGTCTTGCATTTGCATAAGGATAATGATGACCAACACACCTTGAGGAAGCAAAATGCAGCACTAAAAGTGCTTTTGGCTGAATATGAGGACCTATTTCAGTCCCCACTACCCTTCCCCCTCAGAGATCGGTGGATCACCCGATTGACTTGGAGCCCCATGCCAAGCCCATCAATAAACCCCCATATCGACTCTCTAAATGTGAGAGAGAGGAAGTAGCAAAGTAAGTCGAGGAGCTCACTGAAATGGGATTCATAGAGCCTAGCTCTTCCCCTTATGCCTCCCTAGTTCTATTGGTTAAGAAAAAGGACGGATCCTTCCGGTTGTGCATTGACTACCGTGATCTCAATAACATCACCGTCAAAAATAGATACACCATCCCTCAAATTGATGACTTGCTTGATGAACTCAAGGGAGCATGCTACTTCACCAAGATTGATTTGCGATATGGTTACCACCAAATCAGAATGAGGGTGGGTGATGAAGTCAAAACAGCCTTTCAGACTGACCGTGGCTTGTACCATTTCCTTGTCATGCCATTTGGACTCACTAATGCACCTGCCACATTTCAGAGCTTAATGAACAAAATATTGCAGCCATGGCTTTTCCAGTTTGTGTTGGTATTCTTTGATGATATACTCATTTACAGCAAGTCACTGCATGAGCATCTGAAGCATGTTGTCAGGCAAATTTTTGATGTACTAAGAAAGCACCAGCTATTTGCCAAAGAAAGCAAGTGTGTCTTCATGCAAACAGAGGTTGAGTACTTGGGACACATTGTTAGTGAAAAAGGCATCCAAGCTAATCTTAAGAAAGTGCAATGTGTCCGGGAGTGGCCCACCCCCACTACCACTACCTCTTTGTGTGGTTTTCTTGGCCTCTCCTCTTTCTATCGGAGATTTATTTGCCATTATGCCACAATTGCAGCCCCGCTAACAGACAGGCTGAAAAAAGAGGCTTTCCTATGGGATGAATTGGCTTACCGCAGTTTTTAGCAGCTAAAAGACTTGCTCACTTCAACCCCCATCCTCGTATGCCCCGACTTTTCAAAGTATTTTACCATCGAGTGTGATGCTAGTGGACAGGGTATTGGTGCAATCTTGCTGCAAGAACACAGGGTAATAGCTTTTGAGAGCCGAAAATTGGATGATAAAGAGAGAGAGTTTCATGTCTATGATCAGGAGATGTTGGTAGTCATTCATGCTATCAAAAAGTGGCATCACTACTTGTATGGCGGCAGATTTAAGGTGAGAAGTGACCACCGTGTGCTCAAATACTTCTTGACTCAGTCCAACCTCACTCCCAAACAACGTAGATGGGTGGCTACCCTATAAAACTATGACTTTGAGATTACCCACACCCGTGGGAAGGACAATGTAGTGGCTAATGCACTCTCTCGCATGTGGGCATGCAAGGTTTCATCCATCACTGAACTCCACCATGATTGGATTGAAGAGCTCCAAGAGGCATACTTGCTTGATGTTGAATTCAGCCCTCTTTTCTAGAAATTACAGCAAGGTGTCATGGATGACAACTCCCAATATCAGCTCCACAATGGCCTCATTTGGATCCATGGCCGTATTGTGATTCCCCATGCCTCTCCTTTCACCCAAAGGATCCTTGAAGAGATGCATTCTTCACCAATTGCTGGCCACTTAGGGGTCTTCAAAACATATGACCGAGTTTCAAAAAGCTTCCATTGGAAAGGCCTATGGCGGGATGTTAAAGACTTTCTGTCTAGATGTGTGCCTTGTCAACAAAATAAAGATAGCACTCTTAAAATGGGTGGATTGTTGCAGCCCTTACCTATCCCCGAAGGAAAATGGACCCACAATACCATGGATTTCATCACTGGTTTACCTACAACCAAGAAGGGTTGGGATAACATATATGTGGTAGTTGACTGACTCAATAAAGCAGCCCATTTCATCCCTACAAAATCTCAGTTTACAGCATATCAAGTTGCCACTCAGTTTATGAAGCATGTTTTTAAGTTGCATGGCTTACCCCACATCATAGTACATGACTGGGACACCAAATTTATGAGTCAGTTTTGGCAAACAATTTTCAGCTCCATGGGGACCAAATTGGCTCCATCTACAGCCTATCATCCCCAAACAGATGGGCAGATTGAGAGAGTCAATAAGTGGCTTGAAACCTATTTGCGACATTTTTGTCATGACGTACAGAATTCTTGGGATGTATGGTTGCACTTGGCTGAATTTTCTTACAACAACTCTACTCATTCGAGGATTGGAGTTCTCCCTTCGAAGCATTGTATGGTTATCGGGTGCCCCTTCCTACCATGATCTTCAATGAAAAGCTCAACCCCCTTGGAAAAGAAGAGTTGGACTGCATGCAAGCTTTACTTCAACAATGCAAGGTAAACCTCAAAAGGGCTCAAGAGCACATGAAGCTCCATGATGATGCAAAAAGAAGACCCCTTTACTTTCAAGAGGGTGAATTGGTACTCCTCAAGGTCCCCAAGTCCCATTATGCTACACTAAAGGATGGTTCTTGCAACAAGTTGGCACACCGTTACTATGGGCCCTACAAAATCATTAAGAAGGTTGGGGACTTGGCTTACCATCTCCAACTCCCTCCCACTACTAAGATCCATGATGTCTTCCATGTGAGCCAATTGAAACCTTTTATTGGCACTCCCAAAGATCATGTAGAGGAGCTACCACCCATAGATGAGGAGGGCCTTATCTAGTATATTCCTGAAGCGGTCATTGGGCAATGTGAAAAGAAACTCCACACCTGTTCCATACATGAATACCTGATCAAATGGCAAGGCCTACCAATAGAGGAAGCCTCTTGGCGCCCAGCATCTATTTTGGATGAATTTCCACACCTCAAGGAGGCCGTATTGGTTGGAACTTAACCATGACACCTGTTTTGGACTGCAATCTGCATCTGGACAGCCACCTGTTTTGCACCAGTTTTGGCCCTGGTCCATTTTCTGCCCCATCCCCCATACATGGACTGAAAGTACATCTCCTCAAGAGCTCCGTGCCAACACCTTACTTGCCCCGATCGGAGTTCCCTAGAGGAAGTTATGGTTGTTTTTCTCCAGCCATACCATCTGGGACAGCACACTAGTAATTCTTGGACAACCCTCTATTTTGTAACAATTTTGGTCCTGACCTAATTGCAGCCCCGCCCCACCCACATGGGCTGAAAGTACATCTCATGGGCTCCGTAACGACACCTCAATTGTCTCATTCGGAGTTTCTCACACAAAGTTATGGCTGATTTCCTACATCACACCCTCACAGTCCATGACCACATCCCTTGTTTTTTAGGACAAAAACTTTATGAGATGGGATGGTTTCTAATGAACGGGGATCATGGGAACATGGCATGGGAACATACCAGTCACACTGACGGTATATAAGGTGTAAGAGGGTATTTTGAGGCATCACAGAAATTATCAAGAAACTCTCTTTTCACCTTCTCAAGCTTCCATGGCTTCTTCTTCTTCCTCTTCTTCTTCCTTTTTCCCTCTTTCTCTTTCTTCTTCTTGCCTTTCTCTCTCCTCTCCCTCTTCTCCTGCAGTCCTTCTCTCTCTCCTTCCCCTTAGTTAGGACAGTTAGGTCTCTTTCATTACATTGGCATATGTATCAATAACAAGGTGGAGACATACCTCCATCCTTGAAGATACAATCATCAACACATTAGGTTTCCACCTCTTAACCATTAGAAAAAGGCTTTGGGCAATGGATTTGTAATATTCAAAGGCTTGGTTCTCATTTTCTTTGATTTGGTTATGGAAGGGACTCTTCTAAAGGTTTCATTTCCACTTAATCTCCCAATAAAACCACGATTCCCTACAAGAAAACCACCTTAATAAGTGGTTTTGAGAATAAGCGTGATTTTGAGATATAAAGGGGGGGTTGGGGGGGAATATTTTTAAAAAACCATAAACTCAACTTACTCAAAACATATTACTAATAAGCTCCAATTCATACATGGGGAATTCATAATCCTTTTGTAGGCTTTATTTTTTGTAAAGAGTCTATCCAAACATAGAATTATTATTTAATATTGAAAGATTCTATTTTCTTTTAAAAGCTTATTCTTACACAAGGATTATTAACTTCAATTTCTGACCTTCCAATATGGATAAAGTTATAATAAAATCTCCTCTTCCCAAGATATCTCTAGAATAATAAATTGATATTTTTCAACTGGTTAAAGTTACAAAGTTCTTCAAGAGTAGAAATGGCAAAATCCAAATATGCAAGACAAGGATGAACACATTTTTAAATATCCTACAAGGTGTCTTCAAAGTGGAACAAACCACGAATGACTAGAAAATGAGATATAAATCTTTTCAATTTTCTAAACTTGATGGAAAAATGATAGAAATTTAATTATTTTGTATTAATTAAGCTAGTTTGATGAGTACTTCAATAAAAACACTTTTTTGAAAAAAGACAAAATCAAATGTGCTATCAACTACTTGATGGACTAAAGTATTGCTTTGGTAGAACATCCTTCATCATAGCATCAACTAACCAAAAATGAGTAATGAATTTAAAAAAAATCCAAAGATTCATTTCTTATACCTCAATTCCATATCCATGCAAGCCAAAATTAGGGTAACTTACCTTGGCAAGAAAGTGACAACATGGTTAGTTACACCAAAATATTTTGATAGCATCTTCTTCTTTTTAGACATGCTTGAGAATATTCTTGAGAGTTCATTACAACATAAATATGGAGACGGTCTTTAAGCTTGTATCTAAGGTAAGTTAAATTCTCTCAAACATATTACTCCTTAGGATGCTATTTCTTATATGTATGATGTAGAAAAATAATTCCAAACCATTGCATAAATTCTTAGTAGTATGCCAACTTATCCCAACCATGCAATAAGAACAACCAATCGAGGCCATAAATTCTTCATGGTTAATAATCCAACCAATGTTATCCATACAACAACCATTGCAATCCATAGAAATCGTTAAATCCTTATCGCCCTAATTCTTTTCCACTGAATCAATTTCTAAACTTCTAACCTAAAATAAAATGCAAGAAAATACTAGGAGACAATCTTGGGGGGGCACTCATAAACACATAGGTTCAACATAAGGAATTTTACAAGTTGCATTTTTACACATTTTTTATATATAGAAAGGTACCATATGAAGGGGTTACTTATAGATTAAATAGAAAATGATTACTTTTTATTCAAAAACATTCATGGATAAGGATATTTATTGTAACAAGTGGGATACACGCCGACTAGGGTTTGGACACCCCGTCACACTAACCGAGGTATTTAAGGTGTAAGAGCCCCAGATTAGGGCAACCAGTTATTATCAAGATCATAATCTTCACCTTCATCTCTAGCTTCCATGGCTTCCTCCTTCCTTCTCTCCTCGTTTCTCTCTTTCTCTCTCTTCTTCTAGTCTTCTTCCTTCTTCTTCTTGCTCACTCTCTCTCTAGCTCTTCTTCTCTCTCCTCTTAGCTTCTTTCATTACAAGTGGTATCAGAGCTTCAGTCTTTGGTCCTTTTCCTCTTTCCCCTTTCTCCCTTTTCAAATCCAAAAAACCCTAGTTACTCAGCTTACAGGTACAGCAAGAAGGGTTGCCATTAACTTCAGCTTTTTGGAGCAAGTAGGAGCTATGGCTAGAGACTTAGACATATCTGGAGGTAAAACATTTAAAATAGCAGGTCGTCACTTCTTTTCATTCAAATTTGAAGGGTTTCAGGCCAAGTTTAGAGCCCCAGGAGTTGGAAGAGGGCAAAACCTCAGTCACTTTTTGCCCCAACCCTCTCTATCTCTCTTCTCCTACAAGCTACCATGGCTGCCAGCCCAAAGAAACCCCAAGATCTCACCTGAGGGTGCTCCCCAAAATCAACCAGCCCCGAAACTCTTTCCCTGACCCCCCAAGCTACTGATCAAGTAGTAGATTGGGGGGAGTTGCTGCCCAGAAGGCCTGCAGGATAGCCCCACAATTTTTGGTGCATTTTGCACTGGCTGCCCTGCCCCTTCCCAGCCCTCCTACCACTCCTCCACTACTGCCTGGCCACTCCTTGCCACTCCTGGGCATTGATTCATCTAATCTCGCTCTTTCCCCTTGGCACTTTTGATCCCGGGATTCAACCTTCAGGGTAGACTGTTTGACACAGTTTGGGGCAGCCATGGATTCTTCAAGTTGAAGCCATCCCTGACCTTGAGAGCTCATATCCCACAAGCACTTCAACCCATGAATGATTTCTCTTGTCTGGATGAAGACATTGAGTTCAGCATGCATGCGAGCCCTGTGGGCAACCATGAAAGCTTCACTTGAAGATTCCCATTCTTGAAGCTCAAGCTCGAGGATAAGCATGGGAGCCTTCTTCATCAATAGGAGCATTCGAATGCTAAAGTATTCTTCCACGGAGGCTTAACCAACAACCGGACTTGATCAATGGAGCAAGTGGCATCATGATGATTCATGCTTCAACGATCTTCCCAAGCATTAAAGAGGTATGCCATTCTGATCTTAATCTCTCAATTTAGCCACTTGCTGAGCTTAATCCATTGTTGGAGAGACTCAAGATTGCATAGGTTTAATAATTCAATCCTCTTCCTATGCAAGTATTGTACTTCTTCCTAAATTTCATTGTAATGGCTGACATTAATCCCCTATCTTGCCTTGTAATCTTGGATGAAGAATAGCCATTGTAAATTGGGTAAGAAGTAGCCAATGAGTCACTGGACTGCCAAGGTAACCCCTGCCCCAACCTTTATCATTCCTTTCATCTCATGAAAAAGCCCAATGTCTTCTTTCCAATGCATTTCACACTAATTGCTTATTAAAAATGTTTGCCATGTATACTCCGGTTGACAAAACCACTTAAGACCCTGAAGGGGTGCACAACGCGGCCGGGGGGGAGTTACTTCTATGAGCTCCACTCCCCTACCCCAATGATCCTTCTCGGATACCCCACAATGCTAATGGCACCCATGTATGACACTTGAAGTACATGTAGTCAAAGGAGATGTATGGCAGTGAATGTACTTATGCATTAATGGCAGAGCTGATGGGTATGCAATGATGATCGGGATCATGCTCATTATGCTCAAAATTCTATTGATGTGGCTGATCAAGCCCCTTGAACTATGCTCTATCCATGTAAGACCTTGGTACTAACGGAAAGGCAATGTTTTTGGTCACAGTCTTGCAGGACTATCACAAAGATCCCATTTCAGAAAATTTTGTTCCAAACCTGGGGGTAAATCCTATAGCTCACCTCAAAGAGGGCTTCATTCCCTTCGGTTTGAATCAAAAACCTCCCCAATCGGAGCTACGGTGTGAAAGTTATGCCCATTTTTGTGCACTAGGGTCCCTATGGACAGGATGCAGACCGCTCCAAAACAGGCACTGTAAATCCATTATAGAAAATTCTAACAATTTTCTGTCATAAAGGTTAATAGCTCATCTTGAAGAGGCCATTGTCCGCTCTGACTTGAGCCCAAAAATTCATCAATCAGAGTTTTCTACAAAGAGTTATGCCCCTTTTACTCACAGCAGGTCCTGTGGACTGCATCCAGATGGCTGGCCAGAAAGGCAAAAGCAAGGCCCAAGAGGAACTCCAGAGGGAGATTAGAGACTTCTAGACCTCCATGAATGAGGAACCAAGCTCAGCGCAATACTACCATGGTGACATAAAGGAGGAAATTCTTGAAATGGACCCGTATACCCTTCTCAATCACACCCTCTGCCAACATGAGCTCCGTCATATGGAACGACACAATGATATGGTCACCAACCACTGCCAAATGATATCCAAGTTTGATGAAGCGATCGAGCACATGGCTATCTCAAACTCAAAGACTCAATAGACCTTGGAGCAGCTCACTGCTCTTGTTGCTCAATTAGCGACCGCTTTATCCCAAGAAAAGACCAATGACTCTAGACATGAGTCTAGACGTCCTCCACATCAGGAACCCTCGCATGGTCCAAAGGGTATACTTGGCGCTAAGGGAATTTCCCCTTCTACCTATGAGATTGGGGAACCCTCTCATACACATGATGAGCCTCTATTGAATTCCCCCATCCACCATGTCGGCAACATCCATTTGAGGCCTTCTCCCATCTTGGGTCGGAATTCACCCTCTCTACCTAGGAGCCCCCATGCACCCCATATGAATCAGCCTCATTAAGGACAATCTGGTACAAATGGCCAGCCTGGCAATCATGGACAGCATGGTTATAATGGATAACATGGGCTTAATGCACCACAAGGGATGTATGGACAACAGGGCATGTATGGCCACCATGGGCTGCATGGACAGCAAGGATTTCATGGGCAGCATGGCCCCTATGATCTGCATGACAAGGTCATCCTAACAAAGTACAATGGGCAATTGGTGCACAGATCGGACGCAGAATGCTCACGTAGTGAATCCCGGAAGGTCCCCAAGAACAATGAACTCTACCTTTTTGCACAAAAAACAATGTAAAAGCATGCACGACAAGAGGCAAGAGACAAATTGGGTTCAATCTCCCCCATGCCTTGTGTGAGCGCTTCACAAAGCATGTATTTTATGTATATTTCAATCTTCATGCTCAATAATAGCCCAATTTACAAAAATATGACAAGCTTTTAGCTTTTGAGTTTGCTTTCTACAAAAATAGGAAAATAAAGCTAATGGACGGTGCCCATAGAGTCTGGCACGCCCAATCTCAATGTCCAAATAGAAATAACATATCCGTGCCCATAGGCGCATACAAAATAATAATCAATAATCGATGTCTCAATAGACATAACAAAATATAGGCGTGGCGCCTATCAAAATATAATCCAAAGGTCGAATACTCGCTAGACTCCAATCCTTTCCTCCGCCACTGCTGCTATCTCTACACATCAACTGAAGCATTCACAATCGTTAGTAAAATAATACAATTAAACTGACAAAAGTGAATACCTAGCAGTCTTCAGCTACATAAATAAATCAACTGGTTAGAAATAAATCCTAACCTGAATTTATTACGAGTGCGCACTCTAAACTCATAAACGTTTATTAATTTAATATGCATTTTGCGGAATCACCCGCTATGGAATCACCCATGTACACACTAAATTAATGAAACGCCCGAAAAGGACAGGCGTCCCCATCAACTTCTCGCACAAAGAATCCTCTTTGTGTATGAGCCCCGGTCATCTAAGTTTACGGAATCCACCGTAAAACCTCACGGAATCCACCGTGTGATACCACTGGTGCGCAGATCGTACAGAAGCAGTATGCTCAGGACATGTTACAAAAATATGGTATGGCTGATTGCAAGCCTATGGATACGCCTTTAGAGCAGAATGTCAAGTTGCAGATTAATGTTGGAATAGAGATTGAGAATGTTACCATGTACAGACAAATGGTAAGCAGCTTGATCTATCTCACGATAACTAGACTTAACTTGAGTTATGCTGTGGGGCTGATTAGTCAGTTCATGCAGAAGCCTCGCAAACCACACTTGGATACAGTCAGGAGAATTCTGAGATATGTAAAGAGTACCACAGATCATGGGCTGTTTTATGCATATGGGAAACCCCTTGACTTGATGGGGTATAGTGATGCTGACTGGGTTGGTTGCACTTATGACAGGAGGTCAACCAGCGGCTATGCATTTGGATTGGGTAGTAGCATGATCAGTTGCATAGTATGCTCACGTAGTGAATCCCGGAAGGTCCCCAAGAACAATGAACTCTACCTTTTTGCACAAAAAACAATGCAAAAGCATGCACGACAAGAGGCAAGAGACAAATTGGGTTCAATCTCCCCCATGCCTTGTGTGAGCACTTCACAAAGCATGTATTTTATGTATATTTCAATCTTCATGCTCAATAATAGCCCAATTTACAAAAATATGACAAGCTTTTAGCTTTTGAGTTTGCTTTCTACAAAAATAGGAAAATAAAGCTAATGGACGGTGCCCATAGAGTCTGGCACGCCCAATCTCAATGTCCAAATAGAATTAACATATCCGTGCCCATAGGCGCATACAAAATAATAATCAATAATCGATGTCTCAATAGACATAACAAAATATAGGCGTGGCGCCTATCAAAATATAATCCAAAGGTCGAATACTCGCTAGACTCCAATGCTTTCCTCCGCCACTGCTGCTATCTCTACACATCAACTGAAGCATTCACAATCGTTAGTAAAATAATACAATTAAACCGACAAAAGTGAATACCTAGCAGTCTTCATCTACATAAATAAATCAACTGGTTAGAAATAAATCCTAACCTTAATTTATTACGAGTGCGCACTCTAAACTCATAAACGTTTATTAATTTAATATGCATTTTGCGGAATCACCCGCTATGGAATCACCCATGTACACACTAAATTAATGAAACGCCCGAAAAGGACAGGCGTCCCCATCAACTTCTCGCACAAAGAATCCTCTTTGTGTATGAGCCCCGGTCATCTAAGTTTATGGAATCCACCGTAAAACCTCACGGAATCCACCGTGGCACGGAATCCACCGTGGAATATGCCTCCTGGCATCAGCAATCCCCCTTACCATCTGACCTGGAAGAATGGACGTCCAAGTTGGAGTCCTACTTCAACATCTACCCCTGCACTCATGATCAAAAAATACTTTTTGCCTCTCTCCACTTGGAAGATTTTTCCCACACTTGGTGGTGCTATATCAATTGGGAGAATCAGCAGTTCATTGATTGGGAAGATTTCAAAATGCATATGGTCCAAGTTTTTGTGTCCTCTGTGGGGAAAAAGAACGGTTGGCAAGATGATGATACACTCTTGACCAACGTAACCTCACTGTACATGACTATAAAAATTAGTTCATGAACTTGACCATGTATGTGGAGAGCATTAGTGACGGTGCTAAATTGCACAAGTACATCTATGGGTTGGAACCGAGTCTATCGACTAATGTCATGGCCCAAAAACCTACCACACTATTTGATGCAATCGAATTGGCTGAGAGATATGCAAGAAAGTACCATAAGAATGAGCATTTTCAGCAAGGTGTTGGACCTCCCTGCATTCCTTCACGATCAGCCCCATACGGAGGTGGTTTTCGAGGCACTTCTATGCCTAATAACAGCCCCAAAGTACCCACCTACCCTGCCTTCCATGCTGAAAGGAAAATGGGCACTTTTGGGACAGCATCGGGCTCGAATGCTGAAAATAGATATGCTGAAAATAAACAGTCCACTGCATCATCTTCCCATGGATCCAGTAGTCAACGGTTCATCTCTCCACATGTTGTGAAGGAACGGAAAGAAAAGGGCCTATGCTTTAAGTGTGGAGATAAGTACACTGCTGATCATGCCTCCAAATGTCTATACAAGACAGCTAAGGTCAAAGTTCATAGCATGTATGTCATGGAGGATTGGCACACTAAGGAGGATAACCTACCCATTAACCAAGCTGAGTCCCCGGAGGATGTTGATCATGAGCAATTCTATGACCCCGAGGATGGGATTCCCTTTGACCCGGGCAATGCTTGTTGATTTAACATCCCACCTACCTCCCACTTCCCTTTACTCGATCTCCTTGGATGCTTGGACGGGTACTTGCAACCCCAGTACCCTTTGCATTCAAGGCAGTATCAATGGAAAGCATGTTTTCATTCTTGTGGATAGTGGAAGCACTCACAGTTTTGTCAATAAATCAGCCATTGAATGGTTGAAATGTACCCACATGGCATTACAACACCCCTTGAAGGTCCAAGTAGCAAATGGAGAAGAAGAAATCAACATACATGTATGTCCTGCAGTTCCCTTATACCTGGCTGAAAATTATGTGGGAATAGTTGATCTGATTGCCCTAGATATGGGCCCCATTGATGTTGTCTTGGGTTGTGATTGGCTGAAACAATTGGGGAAAATTGCTATGGACTTCTCTAAGCTTTACATGGAATTTATGATGCATGGACAGCTTATCCACCTAGAGGGAGTTCAAGATCATGTTGATTTTCAGTTCATTACAGCAAAGCAATGCAAATGGGAGTTTGAGAAATGCTCACAAATCTTTATTTTGCAATTAAATAAGGACAATTCTGATTAGCCCTCCGCAGTATCTCATGATTCTGTCTTGCAGGCCTTACTTGAGGAATACAATGACTTATTTCAGATGCCTACATCCCTCCCTCCCAAGAGACAAGTGGACCACCCACTTGACCTAGAGCCCCATTCCAAGCCAATGAACAAACCCCCCTATAGACTCTCCAAGTGTGAGCGTGAAGAGGTTGCAAAGCAAATCAAGGAGTTGTTGGAGATGCTAGTGGTTGGGGTATTGGTGCAGTATTGTTGCAAGAGCATGGTCTGATTGCATTTGAAAGCCGCAAGCTTGATGAGAAGGAGATGCAAATGAATGTAAATGACCAAGAGATATTGGCCATTCTCCATGCCATCAAGAAATGGCACCACTATTTGTATGGCAACCGCTTCCAAGTCAAAAGCGATCACCGAGTCCTCCAGTACTTCTTGACTCAGCCTACTTCGACTCCTAAGCAAAGGCCATGGGTGGCAACCTTACAGAACTATGACTTTGTCCTGTGCATATCCCAGAAACACACTCTTCACTACCTTAGGATCCAATTTCTTCCTCTTTTCATCTGGTATATGCACATATGCAATGCTACCAAATACCTTCAAGTGCAAAATATCAGGTTTATGACCATACAGCCTCTCATATGGAGTGACATCATGAATCCCTGTTGTAGGGGTTTGATTCAGTACATAGACAGCAGTCATCACTACTTTAGCCCAATAACCATTTGGCAGACATTTCTCATTCAGCATAGCTCCAGCTGATTCCATCAGGACCCTGTTTTTTCTCTCTGCAACACCGTTTTGCTACGGTGTATAGCTGCAAGTAAGCTGTCTTCTAATCCCATATTTAGCAAGATACCTGTCAAAGTAATTAGAGACATATTCACCTCCTCCATTTGATCTCAAACATGATATGTAGCAACCCAACTCATTCTTTGCATGCTTCTTGAAATCTTTGAATGCATCAAACACATCATCTTTATGCTTCAAAATATAAAGCCAAGTGTACCTACTGAAATCATCGATAAATGAGACATAATACCGTGCACCTCCAAATGAAGCATTATGTGAAGGACCCCAGACATCAGAGTGCACCAACTGTAAAGGCCTAGTGCTGTTTTTTACATGTCTCATGAACGAAAACCGTGCCTACTTCCCAAACTGACTTGTAGGGCATACATGACCAAAGTCATTATACTTGAATTTAGGTAATCCAAGTACTACTTCCTTCTGCTGCATAGATTTCAGCTTTTGTACATTGACATGTCCAATCCGCTTGTGCCAAATCTCTACATCCCGAATGGCACTCTCATCATGAGCAAACATGGCTGCCTTAAGTCCCGGAATGGTTGCATCCAAAGTAAACATCCTGCCATCTCTTTTTCCCTTGGCAATTAGCTTGCAGCCATTTCCATACTCCTCAATGAAACATCCATCTTTGTTAAATCTTACTTGCAGATTCTGTTCTGCCATTTGACCCACAGACAAAAGATTCTTTGTTATGGTCGGTACATGTAATACATCATGCAGGCCTTTCTTCTTGCCATCAGGCATCATGAGAGGAACAATCCCTTTATGCTTTATGTCATGTTGGGTGTCATCCCCAATACATACATGACCATGTGTACCTGCAACCATCTCATCAAACCACTCTCCATGTGGTGTCATGTGGTTCGACGCTCCAGAGTCAATGTACCATCTATCATCTCTATTATGTCTTGATGCATTTTTGGATACATGCTGCATGGCAAATAGTCTATCAACTTGCTCATCATGATCACCACTGGAAGATGCATAGTGCCCATGTTGTCTGCCCTTTGCTTTGATATCTCCCTACTTATTGTAGCAATCCTTTGCAATGTGCCCATACTTGCCACAATAATGGCAATCCTTGTCCCTGTTGGACTAATCAGATGACTACCATGAACCAGATCCACCACCTCTACCTCAGGGTGATCTCCCCCTACCTCTAAACCCGCCAGATCCACGCTTGCCTTGTGTATTTGCACCATGCCAATCACCCTGCTGTTGCTGCTGTCCATAAGCATTACTAGTGTCACCACGACCTCGAAATGAACCACAACCTCTAAGTCCTCTACCACACTGGCTAGAGTATAACACAGTGTCTCTACTCTGAGATACACTGGAACCTGTATTCAAACCAAGCTTGACCTCCTCATGTAGCAGCAAAGCAACTAGCTCTTCCCAGGTAGGGGGCTCTTCTCTAACAGAAATGGATGTGTCAAAAGCTTTGTACTCTTTCCCTAATCCATTCAAGGCAACAGCAATCATATCATCTTTTGATACACTTGAGCCAATGGTAGCAAGTTGATCAGCTATGGTCTTAATCTCCGTGGTATACACCTGGATGCTCCTGCCATTCCTAGACATGTTGTTGAACTGCTGTTTCAACTAGATCTTTCGTGCATGTTTCATGGTTCCATAAATATTCATCAGTATGTCCCAAGCATCCTTCGGAGTCTCACATCCAATGATTTGAATTACCATAGCATCAGATATACATAGAGAAAACCAATGCAGCACCTTGCATGCTCTCTCATTCCATAGCCTATGAGCTCTTTTATGTTCATTAGTTGGATTCATTGTAGGCAATTCAAGAGCAGCCTCATCTCCTGTACATAGATCCCAATAACCCCTGCCAACTAGAAAGTTCTTCATTCTGAATTTCCATAATGCAAAGTTCTTGTTGTCTAACTTCTCTCCAAATATTTGGGTGATATTATCAGTCACATGTGCATTAGCCATGATGCAATAGACTGTCTGTCAGATGTTTAACTACCTGCAAACCAATAAGTATGACTGACCAAGTTCAGTCCACAACAGTTTACGACATTTTTCTACAACTAATTGTAGTAAAAAACCAGGGTATTTCAGCCCACTGATAACCGAAAAAAATCCCAAAACAAATGATCTAACCCGTAGGTAAAACGGTCAATACATATGCTATGTATTTGCTTCAGTTAAAACTCCTGCAACCTCACTACCAGGGACCAAAGATGCAGTTTGAAAACTGTAAACTGTGTATAACCAGCAACAATTTCAAGTCCAAAAACAACATGCATACATGTCATACATGTCCCAAGACTTCCCAGATGGCTACTAGTACATGTGTCAAGCCATACATAGGCATAGAAGCACAAAGCAGTGCATAACTAGCAAGTACAAATGTCAACTAGTTTGGTTGTAGGTTGCAAGTTGTAGTCAACCAAAAATCAGCATAACAAGCTTTAAGCAGCTCCAAAAATTCTTCAAATCATGTCATACATTCACTTTGAAGTGATGGGTTCAATATATGAGCATTTGGGTGGGCATAGATAACCTATCTTCATTAATCACTGTCAAGGAATACATGGCTGTTCATAACCAGCCCAAGCATTGTCAAAGCAATTATTTCAGGTCCAGATCTGAGTATTCAGCAACATCCAATGCTTTCCACAATCCTCCCTACATTCAACATGCATATGTCAGTTCATATAGGTGATAGAAGCTCCAAGGTGACATGTATTGCTTCAGCAAGATACAATGCTTGCTATTCACTGTGTATGACAGTTTTCAGCCTATCAATGATTTTCAAATCAGAGTGTTCCGAGCAAGAAATCTCAGCTCCAAGACATTTGATCCAATGTATGCATGCTTTGACACATTCTTGTGCTTCAAAGATGCCTTCTGAGTGTAGTACAAGGCTCTTGTATGTCAATAATGATTGAATGCATGCTGTCCATTCATGTTCACAGCAGTTCAGAACTGATTATAGATCTATGTCTATTACTCCAGCTCATAACAGAGCTCCCACACAAGCATTTACCTCTTGTACTGTTCAAATACCTTCAAGAGTGAGCATACATGCCTTATGAGTTTTGTCCAAGTGCCCCATTGATGTTTGACAGGTTGCAGTTCATCCAGCTCAACAGGTGCAGTTCACACTGATTCAACAGGGGTTGTTGCTGTATACAATGGCTGATCTAAGCCTATACAAGGCTTGCATAGGCTCAATAGAGCCTTTCAGATGCTCCAGTAGGATCTCCAACAGCTTCTTGACCAATGGCTACTCTCCTTCAACAATGCATACCTCTGTGTGACCAAAATAGTGAAAATGACAGTCAGTCCTCTTCTTTTTCCAGCCCTTCAGGTCAGTCTTGAAGTCTTCTTCTACAGTGCTCTACTCCACAGAGCCCAGTCTTGTGGATGCTCTGATACCATGTTCAAATATGAGAGAGAGTGAGACAGGGAAACACCATATCCATGAGCCTTCAGACTCTCAAAGTCTTTTCTTCATTATTCAGAATGACACACCACCACACAATACAATGTAAAGTAAACTAGAGACTAACTAACTCTAGTCAAGTCACTGACTAACTACTAACCCGACTTATTTAAGGTAGTCACATGGAGACAGCTGTACATAGTAGTTGTCACAGATGTTGGTTACACACTAAGACAAACTGACGGCGGGTGGAGCTTGATTTTTAACAAAGAAAGCTTCATAAGATGAAAGAGACTTTGTATAATGCTAACTAATGAAAAAAATAAGTCTCTTACATCCTATATACTTATGTCATCATAGTTGCTATATTCTACTTATCATTAAAATAATATTATATTTTTCCCTTCATTACAATCTATCCCTATGCAAAGGTTTTCACCCTAAAAAACAAATATGAAGGACTTACTATAAATTTCTCCAAGTAGTGGAGATGAATAGGGTACTATATTTTGAGCATTAGAAGAATCTAATAATCCTAAAAGATGTGCATAGAATGGATTGGATTTGGATCCTAGAATGAAGTACAACCTATAATACATCCATTTAGATCTTTAAAATGATTGCTAGCATACATGAAGCCTCACAAGTTGTAGACCATGCTACTTGATCAAATATTGTCAAATAGATTGAGATCTAGGCTTCTTTTCACTTACTTTATGATACTCTCAAGCATGTACTAGATCAAACGCTCTTCATCATCGATGGTAGCTCTTTGAAATATTCTATTTATGTTAAAATGAAGGGTTCTAGCTGACATGGGGAGAAGTATTGGCCAATGTTTCCCTCTCTTTGATACATTGTACTTTCTTTGGGTTAGCCTTAATGCCTTCTTTCCTAATGATTTGCCCTAAGTACTTGACTTCCATTTGCATGAATGAGCACTTGCTCTCCATAGCAAAAGGATGAACCTCTCTTTATATGTTAAACAGCCTCCTTATGTGCATAAGATGATCCTTTAATGACCTACTATAAATGAGGATGCCATCAAAGAACACTAGCACAAACTTGAAGAGGAAGGGATGCAAAATCTTGCTCATTAATCTTTGAAAGATATCTCAAGCACTAGTTAATAGAAATGGCATAACAAGGAAATGGTAGAGACCTCGATCAGTTCTAAAAGACATCTTGATTTCACCATCTCTTTCTAATTTCAATCTCAAGTCTACCTTTGTGAAGTATTTGGATCCCTTCAACTCATCCAATAAATCATCAAATCTTAAAATGGGATACCTATTTTTTATCTAATCTTATTTAGAAACCAATAATTAATGCACATCTAAAACATACCATCTTTCTTCTTTACCAATAATATCAATGAGGTGTATGATAAAGAACTTGGCTCTATGAATCACATTCCTAGGAAATCATTTATCTTATTGGACACTTTCTCCCTTATTAGGTGCCTGTGCCTTACCCATAAGTCCTATGTAGATACCTGTGTGGCATGCAACCATGTCTAATTCTTCAAGAACCAATTTTAAGAGTCCATAGGGAGGTTCATTGATTATCTTTGAGTTAGACTCTAACTCTATAGGATGGTAAAATAATCTCTTAGGAGGAAGGTTATTAGTACTTGAAATAGATATTTGCACTCCTCCAATAATTCTGTAATGACAATTGATTCCTTTGATAAATTCTTGAATCTATCTCCATGTTATTTGTTGAGATATAAGACAAATATTTGGGACCTCTTCTTGAACTCCTTTTTGAGTTGGTTGGCTGTTTCTCTATTTTGGACTCCCTCAAGATATATTAGTTGTCCTTCTCTCATAAATTCTATGTATGGTTGCAAGGACTCCATAGTAATTTTATCAAATGTTTGAAGCTAATTACAACCCAAAGCAACATCAATGGGATTCATTTCCAATGCTATTAAATCCACCATCACCACATACTTTTCAATCATATAAAGAAACTTTTTGAGCTTGGGTGCTTATTTTCTCATCCCCATTTTCTACTTGCACTTTGATGGGCTATGAAAACTTTTTGTACTCCCACTCCCACTACAAACCAAGATATAAACAAATTTTCCATGAATATTTCCCTAAATTCTAAGATTGAGCTCCTTGAACATGTGAAGCATGCATGGAGATGGAATGGGCTACAATACGAATGGCATGTCATACTCTTTTTCACTTTGATCAAAGGTTATTTTACCACGTAGGTCAAAAGAAAATCTATCATTGGATCATAAAACTTGTATTGGTGATTTACATCCTCATGGTCTTTAACTTTACTATGGTTATCATCCAACTCTTCAAAAATAAGCATACTATTCAATTTACCTTTCTTATGGATACATTTTCTTACATGATTAGGTGTAAACTTCTTTCTACACTTAACACATAACCCCTTTTCCTTCCTTTCTTTGATTATATCCTTTGGTATGAACTTTTCATTGTCTTGAGATGAAGAAATTCTTGGCTATTCTAGGGCTAAATCTAGCCCTAGAATTTCTTTTGGCACATTGAGTGGAGTGTATGTAGGTACTCTTAGGCTAGTAGTAGATATGTTGGATGCACTAAAATCTTCCCCATATTACCTCTATTTTAAAATGGTCCTTACCTATCCATAAGGCTACTAGACATTAATATTCCTCCTATATTTGCATGCATATCTCTTAATAAGCTCAATTTCTTTGAGAAGGGTGGTGGAGTTATGTCCTAGGGGGTGCACCTTATAGAACATGTAAGATACCATGTAATTTTAAAAGAAAGGGTATTTTATTTAGTAAAATTTATAGGATTATATTTATACAAAGTATTTTCTACTTACAATTCAAAAAGAATATGTAAGTTTATAAAGTAAAAGGGGTCATTTTATAACATTGTAGCATATAAAGAAAGGTTATTTCTTAATACCCATTGAACACACATTATATAAAAGTTTTCTTATAGGTGCACCCCCCAAGAATTATGTGCCATGGCATCCACCAACAATCTAGGCCCTAGGAAATAAATATACTTATATATCATTACTTTTTCACTTACACTCTTCACATTTATGATTAGGTTCAAGAATTGTTTTGTGTACCTCCTTACCATGTAAAGGCTTCTTTACTCTAGGGTATACTACCCTCTTGTTGATTATTCTTCCTCGATAGAGAGACAAAAATTTGAACCACTTGAGCTATAAAATCTTCCAAACCATTTATTAGATAATTTCATCTTTTTACATATCTCCACCATGTGTTCAAATCCTTCCAAATTAAGAGTTGCAAAATGTATATTTTCCTCATCCATCCTTGGGTAGATATTACAGTAGGACTTAAGCTTGGTGGCCTATTATTCCAACTTAGATAGTAATGGTGACTTTTTGTTGTGCTTTGAAAGAACTATTTTATCTTGAAATTCTCTCACACTTAAGTATGTTTGAGCACTTTTTTATTGATCATAAAATGCACCAACTTTGTCTCAATTATTTAAGAAGCTTCTTTTAAAACGATCCAAATCTACCCATAGGTGCTTGGCTGCTTGGTCCTTGAGAATTCATACTATGAATGCCTCCAAATTGCTCTTCCCTTCTTTGAAAGGGTTCCCTATCTTCATATTCATTGTTTGGTATATCTCTCCTACCAATAATGCCTTGTTGTGAGTGAGTGTTCAATGATTGAAATAGTTTCCTTTTCATGGAAGCTTGAGATAATTCTTTGTTTTCCTTCTCTATTACTAAGAGTACAACCAATTGAGAAATTTTTGTTGTCAATTTGTAAATCATATCTTTGATTTGGAAAATGGATGAATGAGAATGGAAGCTTGAGATAGAGAGTATGCCTTTGATCAATGACTCATTCATTCATCATATACACTTACTCTCTTTATTGGATTTTCAAAAAGGGAAATAATTAGAGATTGGAGATTTAGATTCAAAATTTCATGGACATTCCATTCTTGTAAAATTCCAACATGTACGCTTATTAAAGAGGCCTTTCAATTCACTCATTCAAAGTAATTATAACAAAAAGTGCACTCTAGATTGAGGTCTAAGGATTGAGTCTTTCTTAACAAATGGATAATGTCTTAGCAATTCGATATCAAGAGACATTAAATAATGAATAGGAATACCTCTTTAATAATCCCAATGAAGAGTAACAAGCTGAATGTACTCCATGGAATACTACGATGATCAAGATAGCTTTCAAGACAACTTCAATGTTCATCTTGAATACTCTAAAATAATCATTCAGACTTAGAGATGAAGGCATCATCCAACTCAACCATTTTTCCAAAATCTTGATCCATAATGCTCACTTGAAATTATTCTCTACAAGATCAATTTGGAACCATTGGACACATCCTTATTATTTCAAGGGCTTGATATACAAAACCTACAACTATCTCTCACCTAGTCTACTCACATGTAGAAGAACCATGAACTAACCCACTAAAAGATAAATTAATTTGAGGTAAATGTATTAATTACACTTACCAAATCTTGCCACGTTATAATCTTGTTATGCTAACAAGTCTCAATCCATGATCCACATGGAAAAAAATTTAATTTTTCACCTTTCTATTAGACATCAACGCAACAAGGGTTTAGAGCCATAGAAATGGAGGTTGGTGATGTTTTTTTTAAGCATCATTATCTCTATTGCTATTATTGTCTATATTAATATCTCTATATAGCGATGCTAATACTGAGGATAATAGTGACAGAGATAGAGATGCACTTCCCAATGTCGATATCCACACAAATAGTGATGGCATACTAGGGGGAAGTGCCAAACACAGAACACAGTAGATTTTCCTTCAATGAGCATGAAGAAAGAAAAGAAAGAAAGAAAGAAAGAGAGAGCACAAAAAAAAGCAAGAGAGATAGAGAGAGAGAGAGAGAGAGAGAGAGAGAGAGAGAGAGAGAGAGAGAGAGAGAGAGAGAGAGAGAGAGAGAGAGAGAGAGAGAGAGAGAGAGAATGTGTGTGTGTGTGTGAAGGGGTGCCATCTGTGAAGAAGGAGGAGATGCCCAGGAAGAAGGCAAAGAAGATGAGGAGGGAGGCCACAAAGGAGAAGAAGAAGAATGTCATGAAGAATTTCCTCTTTGAGCTTTGAGGGAAGTGCATTCTTCTCTTGTCACTTTATTTTTCTCTCTTTCATCTATTCTCTCTTTGTTTATCCTTTTACAGAGAGAGAATGAGAGAGAGAGGGAGGGAGAGGGAAGGAGAGAGGGAGGAATATAGAGAGGGACAAACACAAGTGTGTGTGTGAGAGAGAAATAGATACAGTGAGGGAGAGAGAAATAAAGAGAGAAAGAATGGGAGAGAGAGAAAAAAAGAAAAAAGAGAGAGGGAAGGAGAGAGAGAGAGATCAAGGGAGAGAGAGGGGAGAGAGAAATAGATGGGGAGAGAGGGAGGGCAAGACAGAAATAGAGAGAGGGGGAGGGAGAGAAAGAGAGAGGGGGAGAGAGGGGGAGGAGAGAGAGAAATAGAGAGAGTGAGAGTGAGCTAGGGAGGGAGAGAGAAATGGAGATAGAAATTGAGAGAAGGAAATAGAGAGAGAAAAGGGGAGAGCGGGAGAGAGGGAGAGAGGGAGAGGAAGGAAAGGAGAGAAACACAGAAGAGGGGGAGAGAGGGAGGGAGAAAGGGATGGAGAGGGAGGAAGGGATAGAGGGACAAAGAGGGAGGGAGGGATAGAAAGAGGGAAAGAGAGAGGAATAGAGAAAGAGAGGGAGGGAGAGAGGGAAAGAGAGATAGGGATCGACATGGATTGACCAATGGTATGAGAAGAATTGATTCTTAGCGTGAACAAATCAAAATACCAAAAATAGAAACATTCACTACCCTATGAATGAAAAACCCACTTTCCTATCATTGAATTCTAGAGTTTTTGGTGAAAATCTATAAAATTTGTTGATTTCTATTTGGTTTAGGATGGGTGATCTATGTTGAGATGGCAAGATCAACACGTGTGGATATTGATGATGAACCACCTAGCTAAATGGGTCTGCACATCTACACTTTGCATGTCGGTACTCATTATGATCATCACATGGCCACTAACTTATCACTTATTATATTTTGTTTGTTGCACCTACCTACAACTGGCATAGTTATAGCGTCAGTCGATTAGTATAGCCAATAACGCACTATTTGACTTAGCAGGCCACTTTCCTTTATGTTGTATATTATCTATACTTTGTGTATACTATATTGTGTGTAAAAGAAGAAGTAAAAACTAGAAAATAAATTTTTTGGCTGCCATCTCTCTTCTTGTGTTCTTGAGTGAGTTTCCTCTTATGTGTATAGTGTGTGTTTGGCACAGTAGCTCAAGCAAGTCCCCCCACCATGCAATTCTTGACATGGTATTAGAGCAGCACCATTTAAAGAGACTAGTTTTGAAGGAAAAGATGAAGGAGAAGAAGAAAGTATTCGGGCAACAAGCAATGGGTAAGAAGCTCTCCCATTCTTCCACTCTTTCTCTTGGATAGTGCCTGTGGAGGCACCGGAACAGAGTGAAAATCTTAGATTGCTGTCAGATTTAGTGTGCAAGAAAAGCACTATATATTTTGTAGATAATCCCTTTAGGGCTTACCCACCATTGCATTTTTGGGCATTTGAGGTCATTTTAGAACCCCATTTTAGAGCCATTGTTGAGAGTGGAAAAAGACTGAAATTTTGACTGATTTTTGTTGTTTTTGAGGTCTGAATGATGGGTTTTTGATAGATTTAGAGTGATGTATGGTTGTTAATGCAAGTTTTTGAGAGTTTTTTGGATGATATTGATTATGTTTTGGAAGTTCATGATGATTCTTAGTGGAGATATAAAGCTTTGTGATGTTCTAATAGGTTCTGTTGAGGTTCCGATTGGTTCTGTATACCTTCTGTACAGCCTCTATTTTGTTCTGATTTTCTTCTGTATGAAGTATGGATTGATTATTGATGAATATTGAAATATTTTGGAAGCTTATTGAATAGTTTTTGATAGTTTGGAATGGTTTTAGTATGAGTTATGAGGATTTGATGTTCTCTGATAACCTTCTATAACCCTCTGTAAACCTTCTGTAGAGCCTTTGTCTCTATTCTGTCTGTTTTGTCTCTGCTCTGGTCCCTTACTGTATTATTTTGTAGATCTTCTGTAAGTGTTCTTTAGAATGTATGTGTGACTTTGAGAAAGTTTTTTAACTTTTGGAAAGGATGAATCTAAGTTCAAAAGAGCTAAAACAAATGGAAGAAGCAACTGTTGAAGACTGAGTGACAGTGACAGTAGTGAGTTGTGAAGAGGCACTGTAGTGGCCCTGGTGCCTCTTCGCATCAGACATACCTCTTGGGAGGTGCATTCACGACCTAAGAAGGATTATTGAGAGTCACTATGAGAGTATTGTAGTGAGGATATGATGTATTATTTTGTGTGTATGTGTGTGTGTGTGTGTGTGAGCTAGAGATAGTCAAATTCTATCAAAACAGTGTAACTGTATATGAGAGATTGAGAGAGCAAACTATGAAGACATTGAAGATGAATACTATGTGATTTATTTCCATTCAAAAATGGTGTATTCTTTTATGTTCCTTGTTCTATTGATGGATTCTATGAAGAAGTTGAAGATTATGGTTGATTCTATCAAATCCGTGGGAGATATCTACTATGATGCTACGTGAAGAATTGTTGTTTTCTTTGTTATGGTTATCAAAAGAATGAAATAAAAGATTGTTGATGTTACAAGATAGATTTTCTTGCAGTAGAATCCCCTTTTCCTTGGTGTTCCTCTTGGGGCTCCATGTTTTTGGTACACAGCCGGGGAAACTTGCCATCAACAAGCATCAGAAGAGGTTGAGAAAGAAGGAAGTGGCATTGCCAAGAAGAGGAGAATTAAATGGATGCTTGCAAAGTTCCTTCTTCCATTGAAGAGTTGGAGATTCTTATTACCAAAGCCACTTTCCACAAGAATTTCATCCCACAATGGCAGAAACATATTACCATCATGATGCAAGCTCTATGCAGTGGACTGTTTCCTCTTCCTATTGAAGCAGCAGAAACTTGCATCTTGGTGGAAAATTGTTTGGGAACAAACTGAAGAGCAGAAGTAGAGAGAATGACTATCCATGGAAGATTTGGTATTCATTGAGAAATTTCCAGACATCATCAAGTGGGAGATTGTAAAGAAGCTTCAGGAGTCGTGGTCTGTGGAGGTTCACGAAAACAATAAGGAAAAGAGTTGAAATTTGTTCGTGGATGCTCAACAGCAAGATATGTGGGATGCTTGGTGCACTGAAAATCTTTTGTTTGTCCAATTAGCAACCCACTGGAAGTTGGTAGACAGAGTGTTTTTCACAATATACACTGTTGAAACCCTCAGAAGCTAGCATTATTATTATTATGGCACAACAACGATCCTAAGAAGAATGAGTTTTGATACTTTTAGAACGGAATATCTCCCCCTCTGTAGTGGTTTGAAAGCTGAATTCAAAGATGTTAAAAAGAAGAAAGTAGAAGAGATGTTGGCCAGAGAATAGATTGAATCCCCTCTCTGATTCTATTCTGTTGAGTACTGAAGAACTGGTTGGAGCCAATCCCCTAATGAATGATGCAATCAAGAGGCAAGCGTTAGAATGAGTATAAAGGTACGTGAGAAGAGATAAGGCAAGAATCAAAGCTGAGAACGAGCAGCAAAAGCCTCCTTTGATGCCCTAAAAGAACTCTTTACAGAAGTCCCCATGGCGACTCAAGGTCCCCTTCTTAGTCAGTTTCGTCCTGGAAATATTGATGACATGCCAGCAAATGTAGTCCCATTACCAGTTTTTAAGGGAGAGTACAATGAAGACCCTAATCCTCATGTAGCATAATTTATGGTAGCATGTGTGGCTAACAATGCCAGAACCCCTGAGCATTGGTTGGCAATATTCCCTGCCACTTTCAAAGGAGCGGCATTTCAGTGGTATGAGAGACAAGAAGCAGGAACTTTTGGCACTTGGGACAATCTGAAGTTGGCCTTCCTCACTAAATGTAGGCATGAAGGTTTTGAAGAGCGGATGCAAGAGGAGTTTATGAACCTAAGTCAGTTCTCTGGAGAAAGAGTAGAAGCTTATGTCTCGCGAATGGAATCCATCCTGAAGAGATGGACCAACCATCATTTGGACGAAGGCATTCAGGAAGGAGTGTTTCTCAGAGGCCTACAATTAGAAGTTTGCAAGTTCGTAGAATTGAGAAGACCAGTCAATCTGCAAGATGCAGTGGAAGGTGCAAGATTGTATGACGAAGTTGAAGCAATGTTGTCAATGACTTTAGGAAGAGGAGTCTTACCTCCTTCTATGCCAAGAATGGTAAACCCATCAAATGCAGTCCCAGGGATAGTTCCCTACCCCTATTCCCAAATGCAAACAATGCCGCAGTATAATGCACCTAATCCACTGTAGTCACCACAGACGACAGTGCCTCAAATGATAGTTCAACCGCAACAACAGTGGCCTCATAAAATTCGTCCAATGCCGACTCAACAACAGTGGAACCCTACCAACTGGAATCAACAACCCCAAGTCTCAACAGGAGCTCTGAATTAGAATCAGAATAGAGGACCTTCTAGATCAACCCAACCAGTGTATCCAATATTTACAGAAGCTTCCCAAAACCCTACTATAAGTACTTCAGGAGGTGAAAATATGAAGGACTACTTATCCAACTCAGTTTGCAAGTATCAAGAAAGAGCTTATGAATGTGATTACAGAGCAGCTACAAATGCTAAAGGTGAATACCGCCAATATATCCACTCCTACAGGAGCTGGGAGAGATGTGATGTGTTCTAATACATGGTGTAGAAAGTGTCATCAAGAGGGACATTTAGCCACTGAATGTACTAAAAAATAAACCATTTCTGGAGCCTTCTGTTCCTACTGTTTGCAGAAGAACCATACAGAGGATATTTTCTCTCTGAAAGAGTTGCATGAACGAAGACAGAAGGATGAAAATGCAAGATTCAACTTGCTAGAATCCAAAATGACAACACAAGATATTGAACAGTGCAGTACAGAGCATTGTAGTGCCACAGAGAGTTACAGAGACAGTCCCAGAAACAGGAACAGAGGTCCAGGAGATAGATGGTACATAAGCACCTCCAGAAATAGAGGAAGTGCTGATGCTACAATTATTAGAAGAAAAAGGAAAGATAAAAATGGATGTAGCCCCATTCCCGAGCCGGCTGGAGAAGTCTGTGGATCCTATCAAAGAGTATGACTTGGTCAAAGACCTAGACACTTTTAAACCAAACTTAACATTTCGATAGTTACTGATGCTGTCTCCTAGCTGTTGAAAGAAATTCAAAAGCATCTTGACAAGAAGACATGAACTAAGGATTGCTCCTTCAACAGCGACCAAGACCAATAAGGCCCCAGATCCTGTAAAGGAAGTAGATGTGGCTAACACCTTCCTAGATCCTGGAACCCCAGAGATTAGTGTATGGATAGAAGAATTCTTTATTTCAGATGCATTGATTGATGAAGGCTCATCAGTAAACATAATGACGGATGTGACAATGAAGGACTTAGGGTTGCAAGGAATTTAACCTATACAGTGGCTTATCAGATTGGCAGACCAAAGCAGAATTAAACTGTTGGGCATCCTCCCATACGTAAAAACAACCCTTGCAGGAAGAGACTATTGGCTGACATATTTGGTGCTCAAACCAAATTATTATGGAACCTCATACCCTCTACTGTTGGGAAGACCTTGGATTTTTGAAGCAAAATCCAGGACAGACTGGTTCAAAGGAACCCTAACCCTAGGTAGAGGACCTAACAAAGTGGTGTTAAAGTTGTATGGATCGCAAAAAGGCAATGGATCCACATCCATCGAAGTCATAACTGACTCCTCCAATGAGGTAATAGATGGTACATCATGAGACAAAGAGGCTGTTAAATAGATCTTTCCCAAGAAAATAGAGCCGCAGTCCCTAATAGTGGGCACTATAAGCCAACTACCAAGGGAAGAAAAGTCCTTGTCCATAGGAGAATACCTCCTGTCTCAAATTGGAATTGACTTCTGAAATCACCTCTGACAATGAAATAGAAGCATGGATGTACTGTTCTCCCTGTTACATGGCAGTCGCAGAGATAGTAACAAAGACAGAGCCATAGACAGAGGCAAAAGCAGAATCAGAAGTAGTAACAGAGATAGAAGCAGAAGCAAAAGCAGACGCTGAGGTAGAAGATCTATTCTTCTCCTAAAAAGCCTCTACAGAAGCAGAGAGAGAGCCTCCAAAGGAAGAGGATGAAAATGCTGAGGAAGAAAACGAATCAAGTTATGAAAGTTCAGTTGAAGAAGACCCTCTGATAGTGGATGATCTTGTTGATGTCCCTACAGAGACCTCAGAGACCGAAGATCTCAGGGTGTTGGATGGAATGACCATGGTTCCATTTGTGTTGGCCAATGGACCACAAAGAATGCAGAATATGCATAAGCAATGGATCAAAGGCATAAAAATTAAGTTCACCAGTGGCTCCTATCACCCTAACTGTTCAGTACAGAGAAAAGATGATGATGATGCCCCTTGTCAACAGAAGCTAGAGCTATCAGAGCCACAACTTCTAGAAGGTCTGTGCTATGTGATATTCCTGGACACATCCTCTGAAGATGAATCCCTAAGTCTAGAAGAAATTTACACTCACATAGAAGCAAACAAAGCTCTAATACCCTTCCAGCAATCTCAACAGACAAATGAGTCATCTGTTCAAAAGGAGGACACTGGTTCTAGTGGAACATCAGACGAGGACACGACTCCCTTGAAAGAGTCAGACCTCTATCTAGAAGCAATCCGTGGGACTTTCATCTGCCAAGTGGAAGGTGAAAGACAAGTAACGATCTTGGATACTGACGATACTGAACGTCACCTGAAAGTGTGCCTCAATCTTCTAGAAGAAGAACTATTGGTCCTGCGAGACTTATTAAAGGAGAACTTAGACATGTTTGCTTGGTCATATAAAGATCTAAAGGGGATTGATCCCATAGTATGCCATCATCACATTGACCTAGAGCCTGATGCCAAACTTGTAAGGCAAAGACAAAGGTGTATGAATCCTAATTATTCTGCTTTGGTGAAGGTTGGATTATTAAAACTTCTTGAAGCCGAGTTCATTTATCCCATGGCTAACAGTGAATGGGTTTCGCCCATTGTGGTTGTACCCAAGAAGAATGGGAAACTTTGAATATGCGTGGAATTTCGAAAGCTAAACTCAAAGACGAAGAAGGATCATTTCCATATCCCTTTTACAGACCAACTGTTGGACACAGTGGCAGGCCATGAGCTGTATTCCCTCTTGGATGGATTCAGTGGATATAACTAAGTCCAAATTGCATAAGAGGACCAATCCAAAACAACCTTCACCACAGAATGGGGGACCTATGCCTATAGAGTGATGCCATTTGGGCTCTGTAATGCTCCTACCACCTTCCAATGAGTAATGATGGTTGCCTTCTAGAATCATCTTCATGATTTCATTGAGGTGTGTCTTGATGACTTTTGTGTCTATATTGTGATCCGTGAGCATTGGGGACACCTAGAGCAATGTTTTGACAGATGCCGAGAGTATGGGATTTTTCTCAACCCCAACAAATGTGTCTTTGGCATCTCATCAGGAGTTCTTTTGGGCCATATTGTCTCTGCACAAGGAATTGCAACAAACCCAACGAAGATTGAGAAGATTGCCACCTTAACAGCACCAACAAACCTCAAGCAATTGAGAGGATTTATTGGCCATGTGGGCTACTACAGAATATTTATTGCACATTTTGCAACCAAGGCAACCCCTCTGCACAAGCTGCTAAGAAAAGATGTGGATTTTCTTTGGACTGATGATTGTGAATAAGCCTTTAATACCCTGAAACAATGCCTTATCCAAGCACCTATCTTACAGCCTCCTGACTGGACGAAGGAGTTCCATGTGCACACAGATGCATCAATTGAAGGCTAGGTGTTGTCCTATGTCAAAAGGGCCCCTCTAAATTAGATCAGCCAATATATTATGCAAGCCGAAAGGTCACTGATAGGGAACGGAACTATACAGTGACAGAGCTTGAATGCTTAGCAATGGTGTTTTCACTAGAGAAGTTTAGACACTATCCACTATCAACTCATTTCAAGTTCTATGTGGATCATGAAGCCTTGTCCTTCCTGATGAACAAAGTATATGTTAAAGGAGGACTAATGAGATGGTTACTCCTATTCCAGGAGTTCAACTTTGAAGTGGCCACTAAGCCTGGTCGTTCCCATGTCCTAGCCAATCATCTATCACGAATCCCTCAAACTGCAGAAGAGGAACAGGATGATCCAGACCTTCTTGATGCTTCCTTGTTTCTAGTTGAAACAGTTACTCCCTACTATGCAGACATAGCCAACCTCCTGGAAACTCAACAGTATCCTCCTAGCATCTCAAGCCATGAGAAGAAGAAGCTTCTGTTAGAATCAGCCCCCTACACTTTGCTAGTGGTGCACTTTACAAGAGAGGCAAAGATGAAGTATTGAGAAGATGTGTTGTAGGGGATGGAATCGGCATAGTATTGAAAGAATGCCATGATGAACCATGTGGTGGAAACTTCACAGGAGAAACAATAACCAGGAAGGCTCTGTTAGCAGGATATTGGTGGTTGACCCTCCACAAGGATGCACATGACTACTGCAAGAGATGTGATGCTTGTCAACGAATGGGGAAACCCACCAAAACAAGTGCCATGTCACTACAACCTATTCTTCCCCTAAAGTCGTTCAAGAAGTGGGGGATTGATTTTGTGGGTCCAATTGATCCACCTACTAGACGGAAGTAGAACAGATACATCTTAGTATGTACGGATTATATCACAAAGCGGTGTAAAGCTAAAGCCCTGAAGCGGGACGATGGTAACAACGTAGCCCTGTTCATGTACGAGAATATTATACCCGTTTTGGCAGTCCCCTCGAGTTGGTAAGTGACAGAGGTACTCATTTCTTTAACAAAATCATGGAGGAGCTGACAGAGCTGTATTAGATCTGCCATCATAAGTCTACTCTCTACTATCCCAGAGCCAATGGCCAAGTTGAAGTCACCAATCGCATCTTTGCTCGATCTTGATAAGAATGATTGCCACACATCGTCGCGACTGGGACGATCGACTTATAGAGGCCCTCTGGGCATACAAAACCTCCTATAAGGCAGCTACAGGACAGCTAGTGTATGGTATAGAAGCCATCTTCCTTGTCGAACTAGAATTGCCCTCTTTGCGAGTGGCAGTTAAAGAATGCTTGGGAGATGATGAGTCACTACAATGCCGCCTCTTTCATTTGGAATGTTTGGATGAGATACGGTGGATGACCCTACAGTGCATGGAAACCACTCAAGCGCGACGCAAGGCCTATCATGACAGTTTCATCAAGCACAAGGAGTTCAAAGAAGGTGATCTTGTCCTAGCCTATGATTTGAGATTTGGCAAGTTTCTTGGCAAGCTTCAACAATGGTGAATGGGCCTGTACAAGGTACTTGCTATCAATCCTAACAGCTCTGTTCAGCTGTAGACCCTTGATGCCTCTGATGATCCTTTCCTAATCAACGGCTATCGTCTGAAGAAGTACTTCCCTCCCTAGGGATCTTGACAATCACAATTGACCTATCCTCTCCCTTTTAGGCATCGCACTATCCTTCTCGTCGTGCTTCTGATAGCCCTTATGATTCTCTTCATGAGGCGGTCTCGTTCTGCTAGCCCCTCACAGATACCTCTCAACCTGACCTTTTTCTCTTCTCATCTGATCCAACAACGATGGTGAGGTTGGTCCTAATACATGGTATTTCTACCATTCTCTTTCTTAACGAAAAAATAAATAAATAAATTGTTATGGGATAAAAGGAAGAAATTCCCTGTCATAACAGGCCTTGTTCCAAGAAAAGGTGGCAACACCCTTGGGCGGGAAGCTGACTGTGGAAAAGGTGGTAATGCCCCGCAATTCAGGATAACTAATCCATCAGCAGAACCTTTCCACCAAGTAATTTGAAGCCACCTCCCTTGGTGTGTTGTCTCTGCAATATCAGTCCGTTTGTCCTTCTTAACAGACAACCATTCTTACAAATCATTGAAGTATGAGACTTGTTGGCTGCCTCCCTGGGTATGCCTCATATTCAAGATCTTGATGAAAACAATAGTCGACATGATCTTCATCACCAACCCCTTGAGTGATGTGAGCTTTCATCCTAACAGGATGGGGATGTGAGTATGGACTACCCTCTGTATCTATCAGTGAGCGTGAGACAGAGGGTGGGGTGAGTGACTAGTTTTTCCCTTCAAATCAAATGAGAGGTGAGATGTGTGAACGGAGTGTTGCATGCACGGGTTGGGCCTCTCAATGCACAACGCACAATTTGCTACTGTGCACTGCACCATAAGGCTCCCTGGCCTTCCTTCTTGCACTGTATGCTGCGGCACAGGGTGGGATGCACAGTTGCACTATCAAAAGCGCACAAGGCATACAACCTCTGCACAAGGTGACAGTGAGGATTACATCAATGGGTTTCAAGAATGGACTGTCCTCTATATCTTTCAATCGAGTGTGAGATAGAGGGTGAGCTCAGTGTGACGGACGTTTCTTCAATCACTTATTAAGAGGTGAGGATTGAGGGATGTTATGACCATTGGAGTCAGGTATGTTTCTGTTTCCCTCTGCACCAACAGGATGGATCTCTGCCATCAGCACAGGACATGTCACTCTGTTCTGTACACTGCACTACAAGGCTCCCTAGCCTTTCTCCTTGCACCTATGCCAGACGGGTTGGACGTACTAATGCACCATTAATTATGCACCCTGGCATACTCTCTCTACACCACCCCTTGTTGATTCCTAAACTGGGTGTGAGATCTGGGTTCCATCATTATTTCCTCGAGCGATGTTAGTAATGGGGCGAGTGACAGTTCTCTCATTCCATTTGAGTGCCCGTGAGTTGAGTGACTCTCCTTCATCAATGATACCTTCCACGACAGGCTTTATCAATCAGTGTTACGCGAGCGGTGATCGAGAGCAAGCCTCACTCACAACCCGATAATGAGACATTAAGGAGTGCCGGTTGGGGTAATTGACTTTGTTGAATGCACAACACAACTTTAAAAATTCAATTATTCGATCATATACCACAAACCACACAAAAACAAAACAAAGCCTCTTATAGCTCAAAAATTTAAAACCCGTATGTGGGTAGAGCATCATACAACCATAACACAACAAAAATAACAACAATTCGAAAAAAACCAAGTGATATATATTTTCGTACCTTAACAACCTTTAGCCAATGCTCGGTGCTTTGACACCCAAAAGCTCCAACTTCCAAATTGGCATGACAAGAGCTCACTCTAGCATGCAACCCTCCACTCTTCTCTCTCACAAAATACAATTATAATTAAGGGGAAAGGCCCTTAACTCTCCATTCTCATCTCCTTATGTAGTTTTCTATCCACACTCACACACATTAGGCTTTTTGCTTTTAGCTTTCAGCTTTTGCTTTTCTACTGCTTTTCACTATTTTCGTTTTTTCTACTCTATGCCTCTTTGCAACTTGTTTGGATCATAACTTCGTCATTTGAACTCCAAATATAGTTGTTTGGGTACTCAAAACGATTGGAACACATCTGGTCGACAGGCCGTTGTAGGAAGAATTACGAAAATCCCTAAAAAATGGGCAAAAATGCTAATTTTTGTAAATCGTATCATTTTTCTCCATCTTTTATCTTGGACGACTTATTCCCTTCCTTGGCCTATTGTTCTTGTAATTGCACACACTTTCAGCACACATGTCATCTTTTTCTTCAAGAAATACTCGTTGACGATGTAAAGCGTATGATCTTTTCCTTTGATCCTTGAGTCTTCAAAATAAACATTCTCTAGATATGAACCTATTTTTTTATGCAGTGTGCCCTAGCAGGAATATGCTATGAAAAAGAACTCCGTGCCAAACATACATGATTTGATAAAGCATGCAATTAATCGAATCCATGACATGCTACCATTCAAACAATGCTCACACAAAAATATGGATGCACTAAAGATATTTGTGCCTAGCCTATCTAGAGGTGATTGTGCGTCATGCAAGATGCAAACAAAATTCCTTGTTAATTTAAAATTCCTTATCCTCACCTCTCAACTCTCATAAAAAGGATATGATATACTCCGCTCCACCCATCCAAAAAATCTCACAATCACTCTAGAAAATGATGGTCCTCAAGATGTTGACCAAATATGAACAACCCTTCTCACAATTGATGGCATCCTTCACGACCCTCGAACTCTCCCAACCACCTTACACTCTCAACCAGAGGTTCCTAACTTTGTGATGAGCATTCCAAATATCGTACATGCAAGAAATGTGCGTGCTCAATGACAGGTGCTCTCTCATGTGCGCGTGCATCTAAAATTTATTGCATATAGTTGCAGCGGAGCTCATGCCGTGCTAGTGCTCAATGATGGTGCAAAACGTGCACAATCGCAACCCATGGCATGGAAGTATTTGATAAGAATGGGAGACGACCCCCGAGTGCAGTGCATCAACAAGTGTAACGTGAAGTGCGTGTGAACCCATAGTCCCTCTGATGTGCAAGAGTCTCGACAAGAATACATACCTAGCTCCTCAATGTTCAGTAGCTAATAGCAAACTCCAACTTCAACCTGTCCAAAAAAATACCAAGCTCGACCAAGGCTATCAAGTTTCACACTCAACAAATCAAACAAAATGACAAAAACAAATCTTAAACTAAACAAACACAAGAAATCCAATTGGGAAACAACAATACAAACAGTCATGCAAACAACTAAGCTAACAAAAATCAAACCTAACTACAGTTTGACTAGGGTTTTTCAGTTTTCAAAAAAACACTTGACATATTTAGCCCTTCCCCTAGTCTGCAAACATTCATGTGTAGCAGTTGATTTCATAAAACGACGCAACATTTATGAGCCAATCAAAAATCATATCCAATGATCTATCCACAATCTTCTCAACAAACACAAATGGCACATTTCTCTCAAACAACTCCTTTACAGGTAGACAAAACTCATTCATGAAATTTTTATTAAAATCCTTGAGACAATCCTCTCCATCTAAGGAAAATACATCATCCTTCAATTCTTCAAATCCCAATCATAATCCAAAATCTTCATATCCCACCCATCCTCCCTAGGAAAAACCATGTTACTTTTAGAGTCTCTAAATAAAGTTTTGACCCTTTCTTTGTTGCCAATCTCAAATCCATCCACTAATTCATCTACAACTTCTCCTAAAGATACTATGTAAGGATCTCCCAACTCAATATCCAAATTAAACACAACATCAAAATGAGTCAACTCTAGACTCATAACACCACAATAACCAACAACATCTACAAATGGGGTCACTCCAGGACACCCAACCACATCACTTAACTCATCAATAATACAAGACTCCATCGAGTCTTTCACACACAAAGAGTGGTAAACACCTTCCATAGTATCCTTACAAGCAACCTCACAAGAAACATCATCATTACAAGTAACATCTTCACAATGCAACAACTTCGGGTCAATAACCTCAACCAAAGACTCCTCAACTACCAAATCCTTAACTTCCTCCTCACAAATACCTTCCAACTCTATTTCCTTGGTTTTAAATCTTTCTTCCCTCAAATTTTCAATTCTTTTCAAAGCCTTACTCAAATTCTCTCTTACATTCTCATCAATGTCACTCTCAAGATCCTCAAAACCCCAATCAGAATCATCACAAACCTTAGGAGAACTCAAAGAAACTGAAAGACTATCAAATGAAGTTTTCTCTTCGCCATTGTTGCCTAAATCAACCAAAAAATCATCATCACAACTATCAAGGAGTAAGAGATTAGGTCTACTCAAAACCACATCATCAACACCACAAACAAAAGCCTCTCCAAGGCTACTCAAAACATCACCAACCAACTCACAAGACTCAATTGAGTCAACAACACCAACACCAAAATCACAATATGAGCCAGAATCTAAAACCTCCATACTCTCTTGATCAACAAACTCATAACCAAACTCACAACAAATCTCCACAAACTCATTAGGAAACAAATTCGAATCCTTAACTTCATCTTGAAAACTTACAGTTTCTAAGCCCTCCCCCTTATGGTCTTCTAACAAACTCAAAAATTCATCCTCTATTCTCTCTTCTTCTTTTAAACACTCAGGTCAATCAAGGCAAATACACTCATTCTCAAAGCTATTACTACTCTCTTGAATACTTCCAAGACTTTCAGAACTTCCATCACTCCTTTTCTCATAAAAAATATCAAAAATTTCTTGACTCTCATCCTCACTTAAAGAACATAAAAAATCTTGGTCTTTAAAACAATCAGATCTCTCCTTTTCTTCCTTACAACTCAGATCCATCTCTCGCTCATCTCTATAGTCCTCAAGCTCCAAAGTAGCATAAGTCAATCCCTCTTCTTTAGTTAAATCACTAATCACTGGACTAGAAGTATCCCTGATCAATGGGTATGAATTCACACTCCTAGACTCTTCACTCCAATTAGTCAAACGAGTATTTTTCTCCTCAACCACCCTAGGGAGTTTCTCCTCATAGACTTCAATTGATTTCTCACAAGTCAACTCATCTCTCCTAAATAGAGAATATAGTATACCTCTCTCAAGATAGGCATAACTAACTCTCTTCTCCTCAAAAACTTCTCTCTCAACTCGCCTTGAACTCAATCTTTCCCTTGGTTCATCAAACCCTAACTCTTTTTTTCTTTTGGTCTTCCTCTCTTGATATTGAGCTATCTTCACCGCTTCCTCAAAAGTCTTAGGGTTTTTAACCTCTAATTTCACTCTCCAATCTTCTAATTTCAACCCATTTACAAAATACATTATCTTCAACATATCTGGGACTATCTCACCTTCTAACAATGTTAAACTCCATCGATTCCACAATCTTTCAAACTCCCTAGCAAAATCCTCAACACACTGATCATCTTTTTGAACACAAGTTTCTATTTTTGTCCAATCTCACTTTGACTTTCTCTTTTTTTAAACCTAGATAGAAAAGCATTTTTAATGGTCTCATAGTCCAAATTTTGTCTCTTAAATTTTAAGCTTCTCTCAAAGTCAAGCAACCAATTTCGTGCTTCTCCCTGCAATTGATATCTAAAAATCTGGAGTTTATCCTCAAGATTAGTCACTCTCTCTATCAAACAACACAGCTCTATTTTTTCTAAAAATCTTTCGGGATCTTCACTATGATTACCATGGAACTCAGGAAAATTATCAACCATTTTCAACAATCACAAGAAATCAAAACAAACTCACATTAAAAATAACAACAATGTCAATTTCGGCACTCCTCAGTGGGGGCACCAAAAAAGAGATGTTATGCGAGCGGTGATCGAGAGCAAGCCTCACTCACAACCCGATAACGAGACGTTAAGGAGTGCCGGTTGGGGTAATTGACTTTGTTGAATGCACAACACAACTTAAAAAATTTAATTATTTGATCATATACCACAAGCCACACAAAAACAAAACAAAGCCTCTTATAGCTCAAAAATTTAAAACCCGTATGCGGGTAGAGCATCACACAACCATAACACAACAAAAATAACAACAATTCGAAAACAACCAAGTGATATATATTTTCGTACCTTAACAACCTTTAGTCGATGCTCGGTGCTTTGACACCCAAAAGCTCCAATTTCCAAATTGGCATGACAAGAGCTCACTCTAGCATGCGACCCTCCACTCTCCTCTCTCACAAAATACAATTATAATCAAGGGGGAAGGCCCTTAACTCTCCATTCTCATCTCCTTATATAGTTTTCTATCCACACTCATACACATTAGGCTTTTTACTTTCAGCTTTCAGCTTTTGCTTTTCTACTGCTTTTCACTATTTTCGTTTTTTCTGCTCTATGCCTGTTTGCAACTTGCTTGGATCATAACTTCGTCATTTGAACTCCGAATATAGTTATTCGGGTACTCAAAACGATCGGAATGCATTTGGTCGACAAGCCAGCGTAGGCAGAATTACGAAAACCCCTCAAAAATGGGAAAAAATGCTAATTTTCGTAAATCATATGATTTTTCTCCATCTTTTATCTTGAACGATTTATTCCCTTCCTTGGCCTATTGTTCTTGTGATTGCACACACTTTCAGCGCACGTCCTCTTTTCCTTCAAGAAATACTCACACTGACGATGTAAAGTGTATACGATCTTTTCCTTTGATCCTTGACTCTTCAAAATAAACATTCTCTGGATATGAACCTGTTTTTTTATATAGTGTGCCCTAGCAGGAATATGCTATGAAAAAGAACTCCGTGCCAAACATACATGATTTGATAAAGCATGCAATTAATCGAATCCATGACATGCTGCCATTCAAACAATGCTCACACAAAAATATGGATGCACTAAAGATATTTGTGCCTAGCCTATGTAGAGGTGATTGTGCGTCATGCAAGATGCAAACAAAATTCCTTGTTAATTTAAAATTCCTTATCCTTACCTCTCAACTCTCATAAAAAAGATATGATATACTTCGCTCCATCCATCCAAAAAATCTCACAATCACTCTAGAAAATGATGGTCCTCAAGATGTTGACCAAATATGAACAACCCTTCTCACAATTGATGGCGTTCTTCACGACCCTCGAACTCTCCCAACCACCTTACACTCTCAACCAGAGGTTCCTAACTTTGTGATGAGCATTACAAATATCGTGCGTGCAAGAAATGTGCGTGCTCAATGACAGGTGCTCTCTCATGTGCGCGTGCATCTAAAATTTATTGCATATAGTTGCAGCGGACCTCATGCCGTGCTAGTGCTCAATGATGGTGCAAAACGTGCACACTCCCAATCCATGTATTTGATAAGAACAGAAGATGACCCCCGAGTGCAGTGCATCAACAAGTGTAACGTGAAGTGCTCGTGAACCCATAGTCCCTCTGATGTGCAAGAGTCTTGACAAGAATACATACCTAGCTCCTCAATGTTCAGTAACTAATAGCAAACTCCAACTTCAATCTGTCCAAAAAAATACCAAGCTTGACCAAGTCTATCAAGTTTCACACTCAACAAATCAAACAAAATGACAGAAACAAATCCTAAACTAAACAAATACAAGAAATCCAATTGGGAAATAACAAAACAAACAGTCACGCAAACAAGTAAGCTAACAAAAATCAAACCTAACTACAGTTTGACTAGGGTTTTTCAGTTTTCAGAAAAACACTTGACACCAGCTATCTCCCTGGGTGCTGCTGCATGGTCCCTGCTATGCTGGCTGAATGCTAGAGTGAACTGTGGTACCTTCTGCAGCCAACTCCAACCCTTCTGTAGCAGTGACGGTTCCTTCGACCACACGCAAAATGGGCAAAGTCTTTCTAACCTTATCCTTACGATTGCAAGTGTACGTTATGTTTTAAGTGTCGGGAGGCCAACGTCCAGTCAGTTGATGAGTCCTAGGTTATGTTGTTGCATCTAACCCTGCCCGAAGAGGTCTTAAGTGTGGGGACGCATCCCTGCGCATCAGTTCTGTATATCATCATGGAAATACATCTATCTACCTCCAAACACGGAAATTCATTTTTTGTGCTCTAATGGGGTCCCTTCCCGACTCCTCCATTCTATTTCACCCTATCCCCGGGTTTGTTCCTTGATAGTTTGCCTTTATCCTTTGTTTTGTCATTTTTCCATGTGAACGTATGCTACGTTCACTGAAACTCACATCCAACCTTACAACCCTGTTTGTCCCTTTGTAATGCCAATTTTTCCTTTTTACCAACCCCTGTTCCGATAGACGGTTCTAAAGTTATTAATTTTTGAAGCCATTTTTATAAATTGGATGGTTTTCCATGTGAACGCATCTTTATTGCTTCGGAACACTGATCTGATGTGCCAGCCCTACCCTACCCATTTCTCCTGACATTTTTCCTTTTTACACCCTATCATTCCCATGCATGGTTGGTCCACTATAAATTTTTGCGGGTTTTAGGGCCCTTTTTGTGCCCATTTTTTACATTTTTCCATGTGAACATGCCCTATGTTCACCAGAATTCTAATTTCATTTGACAGCCGTGACCCACCAGCCTTTCCCCCACTTTTTCCTTTTTCTTCCCTCCTCTTCCGACTATCGGATTTTTAGTTATTAATTTTTCTTAGTGTTTTTGGGTGTGTTTTTGGGGTTTTTTCCATGTGAACCCCTCCTAATCCCCCCAATTGAGTTTTGATGCGCCAACCGTGTGAATCCCTTTCTTCTGGACATTTTTCCTATTTATCACACTTCGTTCTGGCAATTGGTTCTTCTCATATTAATTTTCGAGTCCATTTTCAGATCCGTTTTTGGGGTTTCTTCCATGTGAACGCATCCTATCTTGATCGGAACCGTGTTTTGCCATGATAACATTGTTGGACACATTGTTCTGCACATTTTTCCTTCTTTCTGCACTTCGTTCTGACGCACGGATTTTCCGGTATTAATATACGTAAGTGTTTTCGGATTTGTTTTTTATGTTTTTCTCATGTGAAGATCCTGATGTTGCCCCGCAAAGTGTCGCATTTTTCCATCATTTTTCTCTCGTCTTTTGGCACCTTTTTCCTGTTTACGATTTTTCAATTTGATCTGCGGTTTGAGTTTTATTAATTTTTCTTATTTTTTGTTGTGTGGCCGCGTTTCTCGTGTCGCGCGTGAACGCATCTGTCTTTGGTTTTAAGCGCCTTGGGACGCCCTTGTGACATCGATGACTCGCGTGTCGCCATCCTTGCCCTGTCTGATCTTGCAGCTGCAAATTTTTTTACCCTCGCCCCGCTCATGTACGCGGGACGAGGGTGCGCTCATTTTTTCTAACCATAATAACCATGAAAACCACAAATACCCACAAAAACAAAAACAAATGAGAAAAAAAAATCATAACAATTAACAAATTAAAAAAAAACTCCCAACGCACATAAATAATTTTTTTTAAAAAAACACAACCACAACTCACACAACAAAAATAAAACAAAAAACCAAAAAACAAAAACAACAAAATCAAAACAATTAAAAAAATAAAACAATCCCCCACACAAATCACAATTAAAAAAAAAATACACACACAAAACAATAATAAATACTTAAACAACAAAAAAAAAACCACAAAGAAACACACGAACTTTAAAAAAAAAACAACAAAATAAAAAGACAAAAAAGAAACACAACAAACAAAAATACAAAGAAAAAGAAAAAAAAAGAAAAAAAGAAAAAAGAAAAAGAAAAAGAAAAAGAAAAACAAACGAACGGTCTTACCTGCGCCCACGGCCCCTCCTCATCTTCTTCCTTCCCCTGCGTCCTTCCATCCTTCCCCTCCACCTCGTCCTCCTACGGCCTACCCTCCCGTCTACCTCCTCGCCACAGCCACCCCCCATGTCTTCTGCCCTCCTCCACCTCTCCTGCCCGCGCTGCCTCCTCTCTCTTCCACGGTGCCGCCAGTGCCCCCCCCATGTCTTCCACCCTCCTCCACCCTCTCCTGCCTTCGCCACCCTCCTCCCTCTCCTCCACCACCTACTCTGGCCGCCTGCACCTCCCCTTCTCCCTCTCCTCCACCACCTACTCCCGCCCCCGCCACCATCTCCTCCACTCTCCTCCCTCTCCTCCACCACCTACTCTCGGCCCTGTCACCTCCTCCTACCGCCCTCCTCCTCCCCACCTTCCTAGCCCTGTCTCCCCTCCTACCCACCCGGCCACCCCTTCTTTGGCTCCCCACACCAAATTGACCCCCCCTCTCCCCCCCCCCCCCAACCAAATTGACAAACCCCCCTCCCCCCCAACATTTGGCCAACCTACCCCCAGTTACCCTAACCCTTAACCCACACACCCACTCGCAGAAACCCTCCCCTCTCCCTTCCCTGTTCCCACGCCGTGCGGATCTTTTGGTGTGCGTGTGTGTATGGGTGTGGCTAGCGAGCGTTCACGCGTGCGGACGCGCTTTCGACTTGTCTGTGCAGTGTGTTGCAGTCAGCCGTTAACACGCAGTCATTATCAGCTGTTCACACGCAGCTCGTGTACCAACTTTTAATTTCAAAACCTGAAAAACCCTAAAAATATATTTTTAAAAAAACTTCCAAAAATTATTAAAATTCATTTAAAATCTAAATAAATTGCAAAAAAATTCCTTAAAAATTCCAACATTGCTGAAATCATTTGCAATATTTTCTAAAGTGGGAATTCAAGAAAATAAATTGCAAAAAATTCAAAACTTCAAAATTCTTTCATAAATACATGCAAAATTAGTAAAATTCATTAAAAATTAGTAAAATTTCAAAAATATTTTCAGAAAAAATTCAAAAAATTTCACAAACCCCCTTGCCCCTTTTTTCAATAATTTCTCAATTGGAAATGCTTCCATAAATGGCCAAAGTATTATTTGAAGCCAAAACCCTAAATTTAATCCCTCATCTCATGAAAATTCATTTTAAATTCCAAAAATCAGTTGAAAAATCATGGATAAATTCACACGTATTGTTGAAACTTGTTGGATTGCTAAAATTCCACCCTGACACTTCACAACATTTTCATGTGTCATATATCCCGTTTTAATCATTTAAAAAAACAAAAAGAAGAAGAAAAAAAATGAAAAAACAACCAAAACCAAACACTATACACAATATAAATACACCTAAATTACAGTTAAATAAAAAAACAAAATAATAATCATAATAATTAAAATAAATAAATTTAAAAAATAAAAATAAAACAAAAACACTAAGGTGCTTTATTTTTTCCAGTCAGCGGTTTTACTTTTTTGACTGGATTCCTTACATTTGGGACTACTCAGTGCGCCTTTAGTTTTTTGCATACACACCCCTACCAAGTTTTTTTTTTTTGAGCTTCATTTATTTTGGTCATCCCTTAACCACAGTTAATTGTTAAAATAAAATTTATTCACCCACTTTTTCACTCGCGTTCGCGCTAAACACACATTTTTCTAATAATTAAAAATCAATCAACCGTTCACTTTGCACGTGCTACGCATGCTTTAGAGGCACCTTAATTTTTAATAAAAAATGAACCAGTCGGCACAAAAAAAAGCACGCGCTAGCAAAAAAGCACTCCACATCACTATTAATTTCTAATTAATGAATTTGCATTTAGAGACCCCAATCTAGGTATCGAAGTTCGGGTTTCGTTTGAGCATCGTTTCACCCTAATAAAGTGTAATTAAATTTTAAAAAAGAACAATCGTTTTCTTATTAAGGTTTATAACCTAATAAAATTTCACCCATTGTTAATAATTTCTTAAAATAAACCCTTCATTAAAATCATTCCCCTCACTGCACTTTTTTCCCATTTTTAATAAACACGCTTCATAGAATGGACACGTATAGTCCTTTAAGTTGAAATTGTTGGTCAAAGTTATGGTTAGGTCCTGATTAGGTTTTTAAGGTATTATGGTTTGCTTGTGTGATACAATTACGGGTGGGGTTTGTAGTTTTGTTTTCTTTTTTGTCTGATACGAGGTTTTGGATGCCTGCTTTTGTTGCATCGCATGAAGTTTTTGGTTGCATATGTGTAGAGGTCATGCCGAATTTTTTCTAGGATATGGGTTGTTTGGGGTGGTCAATTGGTTAGTTACGTATGTGTGTGTACTTCTTTTGATCGATTTCTTTTTTATAGCTCTTCGGTTGTTTTGTAGGCATTCTTTGTGATTGTCTGTGTTTGTGGTGTGTGTATTTTCCATCTGAATGGCGCCTCACGCTCCTCCTCCTATCCATTATGTCCCGTTGATCCGTAGGGATTATTCTTCCCTACTGGCTTTTGAGCCTATAGCGAAAGCATGACTTGCAACTTTTGTGGCTGCTTCACTCCCATTGATTCCAGATGATCCAGCTATGTGTGATGAGTTTCTTGCATCATACAGTAAGAAATCGAGCTTGGTTCGTGGTGCTTCCATGGTATTGACACCCCAAGGGTTAGGGAATGTTTTGTCTCTTCCCTACAAAGGAGAATCGTTTGTTACAGCCAGACAATTATTCTCCAATGATGAGATTCTCAAGCTGTTACAAAAGCAGACCAAAGAGGTTCTGGATGTTAAGAAAGTGATTAATACTTCAGGAGTGTCTTTTTCCATGATCATTGATTCTCTTTGGAAGCTAGTCTGCCAATTTTCCCAAGATAGGTTTATGCCTGCTAAAACACCATCAAATGTGACCAACATTTTGCAAAGTGACCAGAGGGAATGTCACAAATGTCACTTATGGTTCCTATTTATATGCTTTCTTGACATACTCAGGCCTTAAGCAGGGTGTGCTACCACCTTCTCCATCTGATCCAGTTTCTCCCCCTCCACCTTCAGAGGATTCAGAACCTATTGATATAGAGGACCTTGATTCCCCTCCTTCATTGGTCATTCAGTGGAAGCACTTGAAGCGTGTGGCTGATAAAACTCCCCCAGTCATTCCTTCAGTCATAGTTCCTGCTACCTCTAGCAGTGACCTCCTGCCTACCTCACATGTAACAATTTATTCAAGGCACATAGAGAGGGTTCTTTGGAAATATCAGTTCCTTCACTGAACAGTTTAGTGTCAGGAGATGCTATTCCATTCCTTTGTAATGACATCCAGAGTTCTATTGAACTCTCAGTAACAGCTTGTGTTCAACAGTTATATGCTTCTTTCTATGAAGAATTGATGCACTCGAAAGACCAGTTGCATAAGGCAACCAAATAGTTAGCCTCTGCTAAAGACACTCTTGCTGATCTGTTTAAGCAAATGGAGCAGTAGACCCAAATGATTGAGACCTAGAGAGAAGAAATATATTCTTTGAAGATTCAGTTAGCAGAAGCTCAGTTAGAGGTCACTAGAGTCTCAAAAGAGAAAGAGAAAATGTCAAAAGAAGCTCAAGAGTTTCAGAATCTTTTAGATGCAAAACTGTCAGCTTTGCAGACTGCTCATAATACAGTGGCATCGCAAGCTTTCCAGATTAAGTAGTTGTAGGACCAACTGGCACAGTCACGGTCCATTCCTCCAAGCCCCAGTGTTCCTATGATTCCTTCTATCTCTCAACAGGACTTGGCAACTCTCCAGAGACAGGCCACATTATGTCTATTATTTCAAGATAAAGTGGAAGGATTGCAGTCCAAGATGGATTTGTTATGGTCTACATTTGAGTACTTTCAAGAGTATGTTCCTCCAGACCATTCCTTTTTTGTCCACTATCAGTTGCAGAAGTTGGCCTTCTATATGAAGCTTTCAACGATGGATCTCCCTCTTCCAAAGGATGGTTGGAGTGGGGCTTGGTCTTCTGATTTGCTGACAGAAGTTGTCCGTATGGTTTTTGAAGATTCTGTGAACGACGGATACCATGTTGTTGTCTTACATGTATCTACGAGGTGATCCGTTAATCTCAGATGATGTAGATCTGGCTTGGTATGTGGGGGATATGGTCTTACAAGTTGTCTTATATGTCAACTATTTGGAGTTGAGGATAGATGACATGTTCTAGTGTTATTATTCTAAAGTGGCTACTTGTCCTGACACTTCATGGCATTCAATGATTGATTCTGTGGTCCTAAATCAACGTCAGAATACAGCTTTTACTTATGTGCAGAGCACTAACCAACTGAGGGTGGATTTGATGCCAGGAGGCATATTTCAGGATGGATTCTGTGAGGTTTTGCAGTGGATTCCATAAAATTTTATTATCGGGGCTCATACACAAGGTGGATTCTTTGTGCGAAAAGTCGATGGGGATGCCTATCCTTTTCGAAAATTTTGTTAATTTAATGTGTAAGTGGGTGATTCCATAGCGGGTGATTCCGCAAAATACATATTTAAATTAATAAACATTTATGAGTTTAGAGTGCGCACTCGTAATAAATTAAGGTTAGGATTGAGTTCTAACCAATTTATTTTTGTAGCTGAAGACTGCTAGGTATTCACTTTTGTCAATTTAATTGCATTATTTTTCTAACAATTGTGAATGCTTCAGTTGATGTGTAGAGCAAGCAGCGGTGGCATTAGGAAGCATTGGAGGATAGCGTGTATTCAAATTTTGATGGGCACGTATCTTAGGCATGGCGTCCATATTTTGTCGCGCTTATTTACTAAAGTGCTTGATATTTATTTATTATGTTTGTATGCGCATGGGCGCACGATTTAAGTATTTGTATTGGACATTGTATTTGGGTACCGCCTGACTCTTTGGGCACCCAATAGCTTTAATTCTTTAGTGGCACAAAAGCAAACACAAAAACTAAAGCGTGCTAATTATAAATTGGGCTATTTCTTGAGCTTGAAGAGGAATAAAAAATAAAATACATGCTTTGTGGAGCGCTCACACAAGGCATGGGTGGAGATTGCACCCAATTTGTCTCTTGCTTCATGTCGTGCAAGCTTTCTTCATTATTTTTTGTGCAAAAAGTAGAGTTCTTTTGTTCTTGAGGATCTTCTGACACTCACTACGCACGCATACGGTGTCCGATCTGCGCATCAGTAGTATCAGAGCGAAGTTGAGATCGAGAGCTTCCAATCGCTTACCATCTCGCGCGAAGGCGGAGCTCCTAAAACGATCGAGCTCTACAGTCAGTCTCGTGGCAAACGGTCGATACCAGCGTGTTTCTGGCAGTCAAGAATCCCCTGTTGTACACTCAGATCGTGAGGGACTGGTCTCTGCAGACGGAGGACCACGCGGGAAGATCCTTCAAGAAGTCGTTGGTTTTTTCTTCATAGATAAGAAATTCCTTACCGTATCTTTTCAAGCTTTAAGGATAAGCTATAAGGCTTCAAAAGAAGCTTAATAAAAAGCTTCAATCTTCAAATTCACACGTCGGTGGCGGCAGCACGTACTGCCCGTCGCCGAATCTAGCGAAAATCTCCTGAAGTCCTCCAAATTCACGATTAGTCTAAAAGACTAAAAACCTCCAAGTACTCTAAGTAATCCAAGTCACTAAGGTCCTAAAGGTCATCTTCAACAACTATCATAAAGGCAGTTCATACTCAGCAGCACACGACTCAGTTTACTACCCTCTGGAAGCCCCTGTTCACACCTGTGAACTGATAGAAGCAGATTACAGCAAACAATCATCAAGACGTAGTCTATACACAAACTATACACAAAATTATTTTCTTGGAAGATGATTATGACATCGAATTTCGCAATCGTAAAGGAGAAATACTACAAAAGTCAAACTTAAAAAAAATATACAAGCCCTGTAAACCCGCCTTTGAGCTACGCTCATCCCGCTAACAAGGATTCGAGTGTGTGAGGTCTTTTGGAATTTTGCAGGATGACTGATCAAACCATAGAAGATTTTATGGTTGAAGGTGATCTACGAATAATCGTAGCCATTTCCATACACCACTTGTTATGGAAATGAGAAAATCTATGATCTAGAGAAAGAAGAATAATGAGAAAATCTATAATCTAGAATAATCTAGAGAGAAAAATATAGAACTTTTCTCTCCCTCTCTCTTTCCTTTTCTCTCTTTCTCTCCCTCTATCATTTCCTCTCCCTCCCTCACCCTCACCCTCTTTTTCTCTCTTTCTCTATTAGGTTTAATGATTTTTTCTCTTTTTATCTCTCCTCTCCTTCTCTCATTTTTTCTCTCTCCTCTCCCTCTCTCATTTTCTTTTCTCTCTTTCTCTCCCTCTCTCATTTTCTCTCCCTCCCTCGCCCTGACCCTCCCTTTCTCTCTTTTCCTATTAGGTTTAATGATTTTTCTCTCTTTTTCTCTCTCCCCTCTCTCTCTCATTTATTTTTCTCTCTCCTCTCCCTCTCTCATTCCCTCACCCTCACCCTCACCCTCACCCTCTCTTTCTCTCTTTCCCTATTATGTTTAACATCTTTTCTCGCTTTTTCTCTCTCCTCTCATTCTCTCATTTTTTTCTCTTTCCTCTCCCTCTCTCATTTCCCTATTATGTTGAATGTCTCCCTCCCTCTCCCTCTCCCTCTCCCTCTTTCATTTCCCTATTGTGTTTAATGTCTCCCTCTCCCTCTCCCTCCCCCTCTCTCATTTCCTCTCCCTCTCTCATTTTCCTATCATGGTTAATGTCTCCCTGTCCTTGTCCCTCTCCCTCTCCCTCTCTCATTTCCTCTCCCTCCCTCTCCCTCTCCCTCCCCCTCTCCTTCTCTCTCTCTCCCTCTTTCTTTCCCATTTCCTCCCTCTCTCCCTCTTCCTCTCTTTCTATCTCTCTCCCTCCCTCTCCCTCTCTCATTTCCTCCCTCTCCCTCTCTTTCTCTCTCTCTCTCCCTCCCTCTCTCTCTCTCATTTTCTCCCCCTCCCCCTCCCTCTCCCATTTCCTCCCTCTCCCTTGTCAAGAATCGTGTGCAGGGGGACTTGCTCAAGATGCTGCGCCGAACACACATAGAATGCACAAGGAGAAGCTCACTCAAGAGACAAGAAGAGAGATGGAGGCCAAAACGTTTTCTTGCTGGTCTCTTCTTTTTCTTCCACACATTTTACAATGTACACAAAGTATAGATAAGATACAACATAAAGGAAAGTGGCCTACAAAGTCAAACAATGCATAACCGACTACACTAGTCGACTGGCGCTATAACTATGCCAGCTGTAAATAGGTGTAACAACCTGAATATAATAAGTAATGAGTCAGTGGCCATGTGAGAGTCATAATGACCACCGACGTGCTAAGTGTAGATGTGTGGACCCATCTAACCAGGTGGTCCACTTGTCATCTCAACACTCCCCCTCAAGCTCAACTGTATCTCTGCAACTCCAAGTAAGCTTCGAAACTTTTGAAGCTTCTCTGTACCCAATGCCTTCGTGAAGATGCCAGCTATCTGATCCTGTGTGCTGACATACACCAAGTCAATCTCACCTGCTAGTACCTTCTCTCTCACAAAGTGGTAGTGTACCTCAATATGTTTTGTCTTGGCATGGAACATAGGGTTCCTAGCCAACTGTATACTGCTCATGTTGTCACAATAAATGACAACTGGACCTTCCACCTGCACATCTAAATCAGCCAATAACTTTCGTAGCCATACTACCTCACATACTGCAATAGCAGCACCTCTATACTCAGCCTCTATACTCGACAAAGCAACTATAGATTGCTTTTTGCTGCTCCAAGCAACTGCTGCACTACCAAGAGAGAACATGTATCCGCTGGTAGATCTTCTATCAGACATACTACCAGCCCAATCTGCATCTGTGTATCCAAACACTTGTACATCTGTACCTGTCTCATAGAAAAGTCCATAATGTAATGTGGACTTCACATATCTCAATATGCGTCTGACTGCATCCAAATGTGGCTTTCTAGGTACTTGCATAAACTGACTCACAAGACCAACATCGTAGCTCAAGTCTGGCCTTGTAATGGTCATGTAGATCAAACTCCCCACTATCCTCTTGAACATAGTAGGGTCTTCTATCTCATCCCCAACATCAGCACTCAACTTTACATTCTGCTCCAATGGGACTGAAAGTGGTTTGCATGTTGTCATACCATACTTCGACAACATATCCAAGCCATACCGTCTTTGGGACAGCCATATACCATCATCACATCTGATCACCTCAATGCCAAGGAAGTACCTTAGCTCACCTAAATCCTTCATCTCAAACTTCTTCTTCAAAAAGTCCTTGACTTCAGCAATCCCACTATCAATATCACCTGTAATAATCAAGTCATCCACACAGATGACTATGATGACCAAACCTGCATCTCCCTTTCTCACATAAAGTGAGTGATCAGCACCAGAAACATAAAAGCCAATATTGGCAAGATAGGCTTTGATCTTGTCAGACCATACTCTAGGTGCTTGCTTGAGCCCATAGAATGCCTTCTTCAACCTGCACACATACGTGCGATGCTCTAAATCTTCATAACCTAATGGCTGATCCATATACACTTCTTCCTTCAAATCACCATGCAAGAAGGCATTCTTCACATCCATTTTCTGCAACCTCTAACCTTTGGCTACTACCAAAGCAATCACACATATGACAGTTGCCATCCTAGCAACTGGACTGAAGGTTTCATCATAATCTATGCCATATGTCTGGGCATAGCCTTTTGCAACCAGCCTAGCTTTGTACCTACTAATAGAACCATTTGCATTGTGCTTAATCTTATAAACCCACTTACATCCAATAGCTTTCTTGCCCTTCGGCAATGATACTAGATCCCAAGTCTTATTGGCCTCTAATGCAGCCATCTCCTCATCCATTGCTGCATCCTAATGAGTATGACCAACAGCATCCTTAAAAAAAAGTGGGCTCAACATCCTCAACTAGTTTCACCATATAAGCATAATGGTGAGCTACATAACCTTCAAAACCAAATCTTTTAATAGGGTATCTGACCCTGCTAGATCTGCGTACCACCGGATCACTCAATGGAGCCTTTACATTACTATGAGCTCTCTGTACACCTGATGTCCTAACAGAAGGAATGGCAAGCTCATCATCCAAGCTCTCTGAGCCACTGGAGTCTCCCATCAAGAACTGCATCAATGCCATCTGACACTTTATTCTTTCCTTTGTCTTTACCTGAAGTGCTACTAGATGCACCTGAAGATGTAGAGATACTCCTTAGTCTCCCAGACCAAGGACTACCAGATGATGTCTCTAGTCCACTAAGAGTCCGCGATTCTTGCTTTTCATCCTACACATGAGTGTTATGATCATCATCATCATCCAATGCATCACCACTAGATGTATACCAACTGCTCATTTCATCAAAGATGACATCCCTGGTCACGCTAAACTTACATGTGATAGGGTTATAGCAACGATATCCTTTCTGCTCTAAAGAGTATCCAATAAAGACACATTTTTCTGCCTTTGGATTAAGCTTCTTCCGTAGCTCATCTAGCACATGAACATATGCAACACAACCAAATACCTTCAAGTGTGATACATCAGGCTTCTTGCCAATAAAGCATTCTTCAGGAGTCATCCCATGAACTGCAGCTGTGGGAGTTCTATTCATAATATAAACAACAGTATGAACAGCCTCAGACAAAAAATGCCTAGGCATATTCTTCATATGCTGCATAACAAACAGACGTTCATTTTTATCTTCATTCTGTCGTGAAGACGATGCATAGTTTCTTTGCTGCAACTTACCATTGCGAATATCATCCTTCTTAGAATAACATTGGGCTGCAATATGACCTGTTTTGCCACAGTAGTGACACACAATATCAAAGTTGTTAGAACCTCTGTTCTGCCATCCACCTCTTCCTCTAAAGCTTCCCTTGCCTCTAAAGTTACCACGACCTCCTGAAACCTGCAGATCGCCAAATTGCTGATTCAATCTGTTTTGCTGGTTGTCACTACCACGTCCTGTACCACGGCCTCTTGAAGAGAATCTGCCACGTTCCCTTCTTGAAGTGGAGTAGAAAGCTTGGACCTGTTCACCACTTCTTTCATATGTCTCACTCTACATGTTGATCTCTTTAGTGATCATAAGGGAGACCAACTCATCGAAATCTGGAAATGGCTTTTTGACATATAGAAAGTTACAAAAGGCTTCCAAGCCTTTTCATTGTTAAGTCCACCCAAGGTAGACGACACCAAATCATCATCATCGGGCATTGCATCAATCCTGCCAAGGCATCTGCACAATGCTCCTTATCTTCAGTGCATACTCATTGATAGGCATCTTCTCTTTCTTCAATGTATTCAACTCTTGCTTTAGTTGAATCTTTCGTGCCTTCATATTTACGAAAAACATACTTTCAAGTATGGTCCAAGCTGCATATGAATTCTTTGCATTTCTGATATGTCCCAGTATATTATTGTCAATTACTGCAGACAGCCAATACATGACCTTTTTGTCTTTTCCATTCCATTCCTTCCGTGCCTTTGTCTCTTCTGCAATTGGAGGATCACTCACCTCTGGCTCCTTTTCTTCACCTGACACAAACTTGTAGAGGCCTTTTCCAATAAGTTCGTGACACGGAACTTCCATGAAGGGTAGTTGTTCTTGTCGAGCTTCTCAATGATGGGGTTTCCACTGTTCTCTGCCATTAACACAAAACTAATACCAAACATCAAGCAAATCTTCTACAACCCTCGACCTGTAGTACACATCAATACACTAGACAGCCTTTTTCACTGTCTGCTTAACAATACATGCAATCTGCAACTAGTTTGCAAATAAACCTTGTGTTTATTCGTTGGTAAACACCTTTGAACTTAAGATCTAAAATCTATAAGCTGTGCACCTGTATATGGCAAACATAGCTAAAATTGCAGGGTATCTCGAACTGCTGTCCGCAACCTTACGACTCCAAACCAGAGTTTAAAATGACATTGGATAGCCAATATAGCAACGGGATAGCCCTAAAGGGCTAATCTGCAGAATACACAGTGTTCTTCGCGCACACCAAATCTCACTACAATCTGAGATCTTTGCTCTGTCCTACTTCTGGTGCCTCCACAGGCACTGTCCAAGAGAAAGAGTGGAAGAATGGGAGAGCTTCTTACCCGTGGCTTGCTTGCTCGAACCTTGCTCCTTATCCTTCACTTCAGCCTTAGAAATCAACCTCTCTCAATGGTGTGGCTCTGATACCATGTCAAGAATCGTGTGGAGGGGGGACTTGCTCAAGATGCTGCGTCGAACACACACAGAATGCACAAGGAGAAGCTCACTCAAGAGACAAGAAGAGAGATGGAGGCCAAAACGTTTTCTTGTTGGTTTCTTCTTTTTCTTCCACACACTTTACAATGTACACAAAGTATAGATAAGATACAACATAAAGAAAAGTGACCTACAAAGTCAAACAATGCATAACCGACTACACTAGTCGATTGGCGCTATAACTATGCCAACTGTAAATAGGTGTAACAACCTGAATATAATAAGTAATGAGTCAGTGGCCATGTGAGAGTCATAATGACCACGACGTGCTAAGTGTAGACGTGTGGACCCATCTAACCAGCCAATCCATCATTAATTTCCACATGTGTTGAGCTTGTCATCTCAACATCCCTCTCCCTCTCTTTCTCTCTCTCTCTCCCTCCCTCTCCCTCTCTCATTTCCTTCCCCTCCCTCTCCCTCTCTCTCTCGCTTTCTCTCTCATTTCCTCTCCCTCTCTCAAAATACACAAATTAAACCCTAAACAAGTAAAAGAGAGAGAGAATACACTCATTGTTAAAGGCTCGAAGAAGGTTTTGGTGGCTCCTCTTGGTGCACAGATCGATCGCCGTATGCACGCGTAGTGAGCATCAGAAGGTCCCCAAGAACAAAAGAACTCTACTTTTTGCACACAAATCAATGAAGAAAGCTTGCACGACATGAACAAGAGACCAATTGGGTGCAATCTCCCCCCATGCCTTGTGTGAGCGCTCCACAAAGCATGTATTTAATATATTATTCATCTTCAAGCTCAAATAATAGCCTAAATTAGAAAATAGCATGCTTTAGCTTTTGAGTTTGCTTTTGTGTCAATAAAGAATTAAAGCTAATGGGTGCCCAAGAAGTCAGGCGGTTCCCAAATACAATGTTGAATACAAATATTTAAATCGTGCATCCATACGCATACAGAAATAATAAATAAATATCAAATGCTTTGATAAATAAGCGCGTCAAAATATAGGCGCCATGCCTAAGATACGCGCCCATTAAAAATTGACGAAACTTGAATACACGCTATCCTCCAATGCTTTCCAATGCCACAGTTGCTTGCTCTACACATCAACTGAAGCATTCACAATTGTTAGAAAAATAATACAATTAAACCAATAAAAGTGAATACCTGGCAGTCTTCATCTACATAAATAAATTGGTTAGAAATCAATCCTAACCTTAATTTACCACGAGTGCGCACTCTAAACTCATAAATGTTTATTAATTTAAATATGCATTTTGCAGAATCACCCGTTATGGAATCACCCATGTACACATAAAATTAACAAAACGCCCGAAAAGGATAGGCGTCCCCATCGATTTCTCGAACAAAGAATCCACTTTGTGTATGAGCCCCAGTAATAAAATTTTACGGAATCCACCGTGGAATATGCACCCTGGCATCACCTCTTCGTGACGGTGGCTCCTCTTCGCCCTCCGTACACCTCCTCCTCTTCTTTGCGAGCGGCGACAGCAGCGGCGGTGGCGGCGGTAGTGGTGAGAAGCCTTCTTTCTCTCTTTCTCTCCCTCTAAGAAAAATGGTCACTCTCTTTCTCGCTCTCCCTCTCGAAAACTTTCGTGAATGTGCAAAATGAAACGCTGTCAAAGAGTTTACTGTCCATGATATAAATCATGGGATTCTTATGAACTCAGAAGAGTTTCATTGGGAATTATATGAGATATTTTCAGGCATTGTTATCCAATATCTACCTTAGTTATACAAGTTCTTTTGTATTTAGCATATAATTTGCAGATATACCATGTATATTTAAGAAAAATAAGTCTATGGGAACCTAAAACTTGGACATCTGGAAGTAATTGACAGTCTGCTGGATAAATCACATTAATTCAGGTACAAAAATATGGACAAAAATCCAAAAATATTGCCAAAAACTGTCAAAAGTCCACTAGGTCCACACGGGACCAAAAGTAACTGACTAAGGTGACCAGCAGGTGACCTAGGCTGGTCAAAAAGTGACCAGGGTTGGAGCAGAGAGCAGCCCGCGTTTTTCGGTGCAAAATGCGGGCTGCTCTGCCTGAGGGAAACTGGGAGAAATCATGAGCTGAGATGCATGGAATGGAGCATGCAAACTGAAGATTAACAGGCCAACAACTGAAGATGTTAACTTGGTGAGAGCTCCACTTCTCTACCTCTTTGGTTTGACGAAAATGCATGCTGAAACTGTCTATAAAAGAGGGGAAATCTGAGAGAAGAGTATTCAGCCTGCTCTTATGCACGACTTCTCTCATATTCTCTACCTTATTCTTGGTCCAATGAAGCCCGACTTGTGCCCAAGTACTTGAGTGACTTTGGGGCAAGCAAAGGGTGAGGATATTGAAGACTTATGGACTATTATGGGCTGGAATAACCAGTCATAAACAGGGCAGCCCACTATTTTGATCCATTTTTATGAGCAAACATGGGTTTTTTATGATTGTAATAGAGGAAAATGACCTCTTTTCTTCAAGACATTGTTCATAAATGATCAAGAGTGCTTCTTCTTGAGTTTATGCACTCATTTTGAATATGTTTATGGGCTGGAATTTTCTGTTTTAAAATAGGGCTGAAGCTAAAATTATTCCTTTTCAATCCATTTCATGCATCTTTGGCCCAAATCTTGGATGTATTTGATTCTAGCATCAATATACTTGTCCCAAAGGATTGAAATCCATCTTTGTACATGTAATAAATGCCATTAGAGCTTGCATTTGACATTCATAAATGAATTGGAAATCTAAAGATATCCTTTATGAAATGATGTACGTATCCTGAAGCATTTAATGTATTCAAGTTAGTCTTATCCCTTCTGTTCATGTATGCTAAGTACAAACTAAGAAGGCTTGAATTCCTCTTCCGTACCTAAATTATTTCTAATTCCCGAATCTTATTAAAACCCAATCCATTTTTCCTTTCTGAATCTTGAATCCCAAACCCTTCTTCTGCACTAGAAGCCCCGGTGGTAGACCTTCAAATCTTAACGCGACGACAGTGGTGAACCCGACGTGAAAGTCCGCTGCAGAAGAAGAAGTCCAATGGGAGAATCATCAAGCTCGGGAGGAGATGCTTTGCAACAGTTGGTTCGTCTAATGCAAGAGAGCCAACAACAACAACTGCAATTTCAGCAGCAGTTGCAATTGCAATAACAACGGAGACAAGAAAAAGAACGGATTGATACTGCTGCCATTAAGGCCTTAGAAGCAGTTGGGCATGAGCTCAAGCAATTTAATGGGCAAAATGTGTCCTTTTTTATCCATCTCTACACTGACAAAATGGTCTTCTTTGGAGTTCCTCAACATGCCTGGAGCCGTTACTTTGCCCGCCTAGCTGTGCATGGCCTCCAGGACCGAATGCATGGTCTTTCCCAAAAAGATGCTGGATGGATTGTGTTCAAGAAGGCTCTTCGAGAAGATTTTTTCCTTGAAGATTCTGGCCTTATGACAAAGAAAATCTTCACCGAATGGGTTGAAAGGCCCAATAAGGGTCTAACTGCTACTGCTCTTCATCGAGAGTTTGAAAGCAAATTTGCCCAACTAGATCCTGATGACCAACAAGGTATGGAAAGTCAAAAGATTGAGTTATTTTTAAAAGCTGCAGATTCTTCTCTTCAGGAGAAATTGACGGATCGACTTGAAGACCCTAACTCTGAGTTGGGACTAAAGACTGCTTGGAGTGATGTCACTGAAGCAGTTAATATGATTGCTCGAAGAGAGCGATTGCGCCTAAGATGGGGTTCAACCCCTGTAACAACTGATTCTATGAAGGAGCCTGTTCCAGCCTCTCGACCTCCTGTCTCTATGGCCGAGCAACCAAGAAATTCTGATGTTTATTCTCCAAAGAAGGATGTCATGGATGAGTTAATTAAAAGCATGCGGGATCTCTATCTTAATTAAACAGAAATTAATTCTAAAGTAGAAAGGCTAGATGTTAAAGTAGAAGAAAGGGGTCGGTCATCCGCCCAAAGACCTGCACGAGAAGGCTTTAAAAGACGTTGCATTTGGTGTGATAGCCTTCAGCATGACAAGAGGGAGTGTGGAGCATTCCGTGAAGCCGAAGCACAAAAATTAGTCTTTTGGAAGGATGGCAAAATTCATGCAACCGAAACCGGGCTTCCTCTTGAGCCAAACTTCGGTAACGGCAGCATGAAGAAAAGATTGGAGGATTTGGCAACAAGAACAGCCTATGCAGCTAATGATGCTGCAACTTATGGGTTGCAAATTGAGCCGACTAATGAAATTGTTAAAGCATGTAAAACTAATGCAAAATCTAAAGTGTGGACGCAAGCCTTGGAATGCATGGAGCAAGGCAAGGCAACTAAGGATGATTTAACCACTGCCAGCTAATGTATTCGAGGAAGAACCGGATGGTCTGAGCCTGTGGATTCATTTTCAGCTTTTGCCCAGCTAGCTGAAATTAATAATCAAGACGCCATGATAGAAGAAAAGAGAAGAAGAGAAGAAGATGTTGCTAGTCCTTCTTCTTCAAGACCGACTAAACGCATAACAAGAAGCAAACCATACCAACAAAAGGCTGCTGAAAATCCACCACCACCAAAATTTGATATGGGAGATGCCCCTCAAGCAAAGAAGACAAAAGAAAAAAGAAAAAGCAAACATCCTAGTTACAAGTTGCAGTTAGACATAGAGACCGCAACGGATCTTAAACGGATCCTAGAAGAAATGATTCTTGGAAGTAGAATTGAACTACTAGGTGAAATTCTCGGTATTGCAAAATGAGGATTTCATGATGTAATAATTGATGTAATTAAACGAAAAAGACAATATGTTGGTGAGGAAATTGAAGAATCTGTACATGCTTTTTTGCAAGTATTTCATGTGTATTTGCAGGATGAAGAAAAGATGAAAACTCAAGGGATTCGTTTGGAGGCAATCAAAGAATTGATTGCAGCCATAGAAGCCAAAGATGAAGACATTTATGAAGCTGAAGCTGAAGAAGCCATAATGGTGGAAACTTCTCAATCTAAAGTGCAGCCCATGCAAAAGAAAGAGACTTTTCTTCACAACATGCAGGAAGAAAGTGAAACTCACTTTATTCCAAGTAGTCACTATTCCTGTACCCATTGGGCAAGGGCGACTTCTGAAACTGTTGTTAAAATCAGTGAGAAAGAAACTCCATGCATTGCCCTTATAGACCATGGTTCAGAAATTAATGTTATGTCAAGAAGTCTCTATGAGAATGGTGGATGGCCCATTGACGTGGACCCAGGGTGGCGCATGAAGGCAGCCAATAACTCTTCTGGCAATCTTTATGCAGCGTGTCCTTGTGTACAAGTTACTATTGGTAACGTAAAAGATGAATTTCATTTCTTTGTTCAAGATTCTTGCAGTTATCCAATCATTCTTGGACAACCATTTATTTCTGAGTCTTGTTTAGAGACAAAGGCTCTTGATGATGGTTCATCATATGCTCGGATAAGAAGCAAGGATAATGATAAGGCTGTTCAATTCCTAACTGTCTGTGTTAATCACCATCGGAATAGGGATCGATTGAGAGATCATCCCGTTCCTCCTAATGCCCGAGAATTTAAGGGTTTTCGAGTAGCGCTGCTATAAATGGAGGCTATGGCAATGCATCATGTCATAAACAATTGCCTCCACATATGAAGGAGGCAAGGTCTAAAGTTGATTTGCAGGTTTTTTCAGCCAATAGAGTGGGCTGTTATAAACAATTTTCAGCCATGAACAGGGCTGAAAGAAAGTATTTGAGCCATATGGAGAAAGAATTGAAGAAATTTGATGTTTTACCTAAAGATGAAGAAATTTCAGGTCTATTTTATGGGCTGAATTATAATGATACAATGGCTGAAATTTATACAACCGTTCATGCAGAAAATCAAGCTGAAAATCAGTCCATACAGGTATGTACATTAGATATGTATGACATAATTCAAGAATTTGCAGATTATGAAGCCTTTGGACAGGCAAACAAGGATGAAGCAAGAGTAGAAACAAAATATAAAATAGTTGATAAGAAGGTCAAGCCGGTAGCTACTCCTCTACCACCTGAAAGCGAAGGATTGGAAGAAAGGGTATCCAAACAACCAAGCCTTCGTGATCCTAAAGATATTGGCCATCAATTTACAGCTGAAAGTCTACAAAAGTTGAAAATTGGTGAAGACTCTTTCCTCTTGCCGGCTGAAAAACAAATTTTCATGCAGATGTTAAAGAACCATGGTAAAGCCTTTTCATTTCAGCCACATGAAATCGGCTGTGTGGATCCAATCATTGTGGCTCCAATGGTAGTTTTTACGGTCCCACATGTGCCTTGGAATCTTAAACCAATTCCGGTTCCAAGGGCTCATTTGCCTAAGTTATTGGAACTTTTAAATGAAAAGATAAAAATGCGAATATTGGAGCCATCTTCAGCTCCATATTCCAACCGATGGTTTACTATACCTAAGAAGAATGGATCTTTACGATTCATTCAAGATTTGCAACCCGTTAATAAAGTCACTATTAGAAATGTTGGATCAGGACCAATTGTGGATGAATTTGCTGAAGCTTTTGCAAGAAGGGCAATCTATTCCATAGGAACGACAAAGAAGGTATGCTCAAATTAAAAGAGAGCTTTGGGGAGTAGTAACTGCATTAAAATGTGACAGGGAGTACTTCATGGGCGCACATGTTATAGTTGAGACAAATTGCCTACCACTCTTGGGCATGATAGCCAACTGTTCCACTCCTGACATAGCCATGCTAAGATGGATAGCCTATATTAAATCCTTAAATCCTGATTTGAAACATATTGCAGGAAAAGATAATCCAGTTGCTGACATGCTTTCACGTGCCAGATATATGGATGAAGAAGAATCAGAGTTTATAAATGAAGCTGTTAATGCAGGTACAACAAAAAGTACATCAAGAACAACAGGTTCAGCTGATAATATAACTTTTACATCAGCCAGGATGGATGAATCAACTAAAGAAGGACAATGGACAGCTAGTAAACAACATATTCCATGTTTTGTTACGGTTTGTTCACACTTTAAAGAAGAATATTATGCAGATGATTGGCTAAAAATCGGCCAATTTTTGAGCACTATGACAAAGAAGGAAGAATGGACTCATGAAGAGTTCAAGAGAATTAAGAGAAAAGCCTATGGTTTTTTTCTTAAAGATGGCTACCTTTGGAGGCATGCAAAGAAGAAAGGAAGAGCGCCTGTTCGTGTCTTAGGTGACAAAAAGACACTAAGACTGGTCATGCAAGAATTCTATGAAAGCCTATTGGCTGGTCATAGAGGTATATGGGGTACTTTTGCCAAAATAAAAGAGAAATTTTGGTGGCAAAACATGTATAAAGACATTGAGCATTTTGTTGAGTCCTGTCATGCTTGTCAAATGTATTCCATGGTAAAACATAGAGATGGGATTCAGCCTACCTATCCATTATCTATTCACTATAGATGGGTTATTGATTTATAACCATGCCTACAGGAATTTGGAACATGAGATATCTAGTACTTGCTAGAGAAGATCTCACAAATCAAGTGGAAGGAAAGGCCTTGACAACAAAGTCCACTCATGCTGTTTGCAGATTTTTACTTGAAGAAGTATTTTGCAGGTATGGATGTGTTGCTAAAGTAACTGCTGATAGAGGAGAATTGGATGCCGATGAAGCTCACCATTTCTTTGCTCAATTAGGGATTAAGCTATCTCTTACTTCAGCCTATAACCCTGAAGGCAATGGTAAGAGTGAAAGAGGTCATCAACCAATTCTTAAAGCTTTAGCAAAATCATGCAAAGGAAAGTTGAGGGAATGGCCTAAAATGCTACCATTCGCATTATGGGCTGATAGAACAACCCATAGTGCAGTGACAGGATATATGCTAGCTGAACTCATGTATGGACAGCCACCTATTATGCCAATTGAGGAATCCATTGTCACATGGAGTATCTTGCCTTGGGATGAAGGCATAAATAGGGAAGAATTGCTGTCTTTACGCATAAGGCAACTTGAAAGAAGGCCAGAGGATGTTAAAATAGCCATTGAAAGGCTAAAAACAGCAAGATTAAAGAATAAGAAGAGGTTTGATAAGCACCATCAACTCCGTCCAAGAGCTATTCAAGAGAATGACTTGGTTCTTGTTTATGATAGTAGCATGGATAATCAATATAGTGCTCATAGGAAGTTAGCCAAGCGATGGTTTGGACCATATATTGTAAAAGTAGTATATAATAATGCTACTTACTCTTTGGCTGAAATGGATGGGACCATGATAAAGACTCCAATAGTTGGGAAACAAATCAAACTCTTCAAACGAAGAGAATCTTCAACTTATGAACTTGATGACTTTGATACAAGCCCTTTACTTGAAAACATGCAGGAAGACGAAGACTCAAAGAATGAAGATGAAGAAGAAGAAGACCCTCCTTGACCTGTAACCTTATGAAATAGCACATGCCGGAGGATGTGTAGGTTAGGAGGGGGTGAATGTCAAAGAGTTTACTGTCCATGATATAAATCATGGGATTCTTATGAACTCAGAAGAGTTTCACTGGGAATTATATGAGATATTTTCAGGCATTGTTATCCAATATCTACCTTAGTTATACAAGTTCTTTTGTATTTAGCATATAATTTGCAGATATACCATGTACATTTATGAAAAATAAGTCTATGGGAACCTAAAACTTGGACATCTGGAAGTAATTGATAGTCTGCTGGATAAATCACATTAATTCAGGTAAAAAAATATGGACAAAAACCCAAAAATGTTGCCAAAAACCGTCAAAAGTCCACTAGGTCCACACGGGACCAAAAGTAACTTACTAAGGTGACCAGGAGGTGACCTAGGCTGGTTAAAAAGTGACCAAGGTTGGAGTAGAGAGCAGTCCGCATTTTTCGGCGCAAAATGCGGGCTGCTCTGCCTAAGGGAAACTGGGAGAAAGCTGGAGTTGAGATGCATGGAATGGAGCATGCAAACTGAAGATGTTAACTTGGTGAGAGCTCCACTTCTCTGCCTCTTTGGTCTGACGAAAATGCATGCTGAAACTGTCTATAAAAGAGGGAAAATCTGAGAGAAGAGTATTCAGCCTGCTCTTATGCACGACTTCTCTCATCTTCTCTACCTTATTCTTGGTCCAATGAAGCCCGCGACTTGTGCCCAAGTACTTGAGTGACTTTGGGGCAAGCAAAGGGTGAGGATATTGAAGACTTATGGACTGTTATGGGCTGGAATAACCAGTCATAAACAGGGCAGCCCACTATTTTGATCCATTTTTATGAGCAAACATTGGTTTTTTATGATTGTAATATAGGAAAATGACCTCTTTTCTTCAGGACATTATTCATAGATGATCAAGAGTGCTTCTTCTTGAGTTTATGCACTCATTTTGAATATGTTTATGGGCTGGAATTTTCTGTTTTAAAACAGGGCTGAAGCTAAAATTATTCCTTTTCAATCCATTTCATGCATCTTTGGCCCAAATCTTGGATGTATTTGATTCTAGCATCAATATACTTGTCCCAAAGGATTGAAATCCATCTTTGTACATGTAATAAATGCCATTAGATCTTGCATTTGACATTCATAAATGAATTGGAAATCTGAAAATATCCTTTATGAAATGATGTACGTATCCTAAAGCATTTGATGTATTCAAGTTAGTCTTATCCCTTCTGTTCATGTATGCTAAGTACAAAGTGAGAAGGCTTGAATTCCTCTTCCGTACCTAAATTATTTCTAATTCTCGAATCTTATTAAAACCCAATCCATTTTTCCTTTCTGAATCTTGAATCCCAAATCCTTCTTCTGCACTAAAAGCCCCGGTGGTAGACCTTCAACTCTTAACGCGACGACAACGCGCTCGGCTTTCAGCCCGCGTTTTTTTTCTCTGAGTACTATTGCTATTGGCGTCACTATTAGCGTCGCATTTGCGATGCTAATAGCGACGCAAATAGCGACGCTGCTATTTATCGTCGCTAATCGGTGTCGCTATGGCCTGATATCCTTGTAGTGGTAGTTTTTTTTCTTTTCTTGTTTATTGTTTTTTAGTTTTCTTATTTTGCTGTTGTTGTTGTTGTTTGTTTTTTTTCTTCTTCTTCTTCTTCTTCTTCTTTTCTTGTTTATTGTTATTGAAGTAGTAGTAGTTATTGTTGTTGTTGTTTCTTATTTTCTTGTTTATTATAGTGGTAGTGGTAGTGGTAGTGGTAGTGGTAGTGGTAGTGGTAGTGGTAGTGGTAGTGGTAGTGGTAGTGGTAGTGGTTTGTCGTAGTCGTAGTCATAGTCGTAGTCATCGTAGTCGTGGTTGTAGTACTAGTACCGGTTTTCTTGTTTATTGTTGTTATTGTTGTTGTTGTTTTTGTAGTAATAGTTTTTTTTGTTTTCTTATTTATTGTTATTTAGTTTTCTTGTTTGTAGTAGTCGTAGTAGTAGTAGTAGTTTTTTCTTCTTTTCTTGTTTGTTGTTGTTGTAGTAGTAGTAGTAGTAGTTGTTTTTTTTTTCTTCTTTTCTTGTTTATTGTAGTAATAGTGATAGTGGTAATGGTAGAGAGAGAGAGATGTTTTGTTAAAGGAAATGAGAGAGGGAGAGGAAGAGAAAAGGAAGAAGGAACGAGAGAGAGAGAATAAACATACAACATAATAAAGAAAGAGAAAAAGAGAGAGATGGAAGGAGAGGAGAGAATGAATGGATAAAAAACAAAAAGAGAGTGGCGGCGAGGTCCGGTGCAATACCATGACACAAGAAACACTCGTGACATACGTTAATTTGTGGGTGGGTGGAAACTTTACATACGTTAATTTTTGCTGAGTTACAAGAGAAGAAATCCCTTCTCAAACAATTTAAGAAAGAAAAAAAGAATGATAACAAAAACAAATTGTTTGTTGTAATGTAGACAAAATGGAAACGATGAAGGTCCTGATGTTTAAGATTGCGAGGCATATCTTAATCAGCATGTCCCATGTCCTTGCTCTCAATGTAAGCTGGCAATTAGACGAAAACATCGATTGTCTATAGAACATGTACGACGCTTTGGTGAGTTTCAATCTGAGATCATTGTTCAGGCGATCTCATATTTTGAGCAAATGGTAATAAAGTGTATATCAATCATGCATTGTATTTGCAAGCTAATTGAATACCATATACAAAAACATTGGGTGTGACTGGAAAATTTTCTACCCAGGGAGGTGACGTCTCGTCCCAAGGAGGAGTGTACCCTTTGTGGCTAGTTAGAAAAGTTCGTAGGCATGCGATGGATGGAGTGCCTGAGCCAATCCACCACTTGGAAGGTACTACCCAATTTATACCATTAATACTGGAGGAGACAGGCAGCCTTCGAGACTTACCTACAATCTTGGAGCCTGAGATGGAGGCAATGATTGATGCATTGATGCCCATGGATATCGAGACTTCTGATCCGCTTAGAGAGGAAGCATCCATACCATTATATGATGGGTGCCAAGTATCTCGCCCGAAGACACTACTTGCATTCCTAAGTGTACAAGCATAATACGACGATGCGAGTGTGACCGAGTTGTTTAGGTAGCTTGTACGTATGCTTTGTTGATTTCTTTTTGGCACTATCATTAAAAACATTTGTGCTTTTTCAAGGTGTTTTATGATTTGTTTTCAAGTTACTGAATTTTATCATATACTACCACTTACAAATACCATGCCCGAGTCTCGTGATGATGCATGACATGTTTTACGAAAGCTTGGCATGGACTACAACAGCATCCATGCATGTATCTATGATTGCATACTGTTTTGAGGAGAATACGAGACAATGGAAACATGTCCAAAGTGTGGTTCTCACAGGTATCGACAGGACTTGCAAGGGCAAACCATCCCTCAAAAAGTTATTAGACACTTTTCGCTTATCCCTCACATAAACCACATGTTTCGTACATCCGGCATGGCGAGCTTGACAACATGGCATGCGCAGTATAGGTCCATAGATGGAGTTCAATGAATATCAGCGGATTCAGCGCATAGAGTCACATTGACTCTACCTTCCCAGGCTTTGCCCGAGAGCCAAGGAATCTTCGGCTCGGTCTTACTATGGATGGCATGAACCCATTCGATCTGTACTCAACTTCTTACAGTGTGTGGCCTATAGTCCTTGTCAACTACAATATTCCTCCATGGCTTTCTATGAAGAAAGGACATCTCATCTCGTTCTCGGCCGCTACAAAGTCAAAAATATGGACGTGTATCTTCGTCCATTAGTCGATGAGCTTAAGATTTTTTGGGAGGAGGGGGTCACCGTGCAAGATATGAGCAAGCGCGATGGTCGACGATCCGCCAATATTCGAGCCATTCTCATGTGGACGATGCATGACTTTCCCGGATTCGGAGTGTGCTTAGGTAAGTAGACTTCCGTTTTCGTTGGTAATATCTATCATAGCTCATTCAAGTTTGTATTCACTAGATAGAGGTGTTGGGACAGGTCTGGTTACCTTAGGTTATCATGTATGTCCATTGTGCGGGACATAGTTAGACTCCCAAAGGTCACGAACCATGAAGAAGATGGTATATCAAGGACACACAACATTCTTGCCAGAGGGTTATGAACTCGGGGAAGGTTTTCTTGGATGATCTCCAGCACCTATGAATGCCCAAAGCTAGTACGAGCTGAAAATGGTCCACACGGAGTCACATCCAAACAGAATGCGATGGTTCTCAGTTTTCTACAAGTTGTCATATTGGACTCACTTACAGATCAACCACTTGTTAGATCACATGCATATTTTCAAGAACGTGGGTAGCTTGCTATGGGACCACATCATAGGAAAAAGAGACACTATAAGGACACGAATGGATTTGAAGGAGGTAGGCAAGATGGAGGCGCTTTGGCCGCAGTCGAGTGTTGATGGTCACTTGCAGCTACCTCACACTCCTTGGTTTTTTCCCACTAAAGAAGAGCGCATTGTGAAGCAAATAGTCAAGTCTATCCGCACTCCGACGGGTATGATGCGTTCTCTCATGTCTGCATGTTCTAAAGATGACCAATTATCAGGGCTAAAATCCCATGATTGGCATAAGATATGACAGATTTATACTACGAATGGATTGTAAGTGGCCTGCATATTTTGCTATTTGGAGTGTAGTCATTTTTCATAATGCTTTCTCGTTTGTGGCAGTTTGTAATACCAATCGCGATTGCATGATGCCTTACTCCAGAAATACGTGGGGCAATTTACAGATTGTCGAGTTTAGTGCAATGGATCTCACAGAAGGAGATTAAGACGTACTCTATTGAATCCGCGAGGCAAGGAGCAGTGGAGACGGTCTGTCTCTTTGAGAAATACCTGCCTACCAGTATGCTCACGATACAAATCCACCTTCTTGTGCATCTTATAGATGAAGTGGAGATTGTTGGACCTATCCATACGCAATGGATGTTCTTCTTGGAGCGCTTCATGAAAACCCTGAAAGGCTTTGTGTGACAACGAGCTCGTACTACCTCGATAGGTACACCAGATGTACATGGGTCTCTTGGATAGCGTAGTCGCAGGTAGGAGATGACTCATCTTAGGCATAGCCCAGAGGGGTATGCCTACCTTGTAGATGATAGGTCAGGAGCGTGCCAACAAGTTTTTCGGGGCAATTTCTTGGATCATTGGAAGAACATACCGGAGGGAAGCAAGGTGACCGGCCAATGACCAAGCCACTTTTAACTGAGTTGTCAAGCCAACTCATAAGAGTTGTTGCACTAGATAGGTGATTTTTACTACTAACTGCAATAACTTTGCCTAACCTTCCAAATATTTATGATAACCCTTCACTATAGATAGTCCAACTAGTACTCTCTCAATGTTTACAAATTAAACAAGTTACTTAATTATTCTATTTTCCCAATAAATTTTATATTTGACTTTAGAAATATTATTTCACAACATAGATTCAATAGAGTCTATAAGTATATCTCGGTTTCAGTTCCTTCTTAAATGTTTCCTTCTCCACCTTTTATAAAATTATTTCCTTGTATTGTTTTAATCAGCAAACATTCAAAACAAATCAACTAACGTGCGATAAACTCATAAACTTTAATTCCCCTTTTAAAACGTTTCCCTTCTTTGTTTTGCACAATTCGTCCTTTGCTATTAATGTTTAGACAATTAATTGGTTTTTTTTATTTTCCAATGGTAACGTCTTTTCTTTCTTCTTCTCTAACTAGACATCAATCAAGACAAAAACAAGTTCTTTCCACACTCTTATACGTCCACATACACAACTCATTTTAAAACCCCAACGTATCCCCTCAGTTTATCAATTATCCTAATGGCCCTCCACTCTTAACTCTTTTGATCGCTCAAAAAATATTTATAGAAGAATAAAATATAGAATTTCAACTTAGATACTGAGGCTTCCCCCTTATGCCATCAGATAATTGTTTTATTAAATTTTTTGATATTCATAGTTTAAATTTAGGAGTATAGTTTTTTTTCCCTGACATAAGCAATTATTATAAAAGACTATTACATTTCTTATTTTTACCCCTCCCTATGTTATTGAACAGCACACCACATATCTTTTAATTTTCTCAAAATAAAAACATCATGTTTTTCAATGTAAACATCTTTTAAAGACAATATAATTAAATTGTTTCCCTTTTCCTTAAATTTGCAAAAACTCCATTAACATATCAGAAATTATCTTTTCAATTCTCCATGAATAGCATAAATTTTTTATTGATAGAAAATCCATTTTTTAAATATGGAAACTGTTACTTTTCTTTTAAAAATAACTATTTTTGAATTTTAAATATACTGAATAGTCTTTAAACATCATGAAAAAAATTCAGTAAATTTCCAAAATTATTATCTTTATGGAAAAAATATCATAACTTATAATGTTTCAATCAACAATTTTATAAAAATTTATTTGTAACATGTTTAAACCTTTTTCAAGCATTTTGACTATTTTCTATTTTTAGAAAATACAAACAGGTCCACATAAATACAAGTAACCATTCAGCATAGGAAAATAGGTTTCAAAATATTTTCTAAAAATAATAAATTGAAGTTTTACTCATGCTATAAACTCTATTTTTGTTAAACATTTTAGGCGCATACTTGTAAAATTCGTGGGTTGTCGTCGTGTCTTTGGAAGCCGTATCCTCTTTCTGTCTGATCATGTAAAGTCTAGCTTCCAGCCAGTCGTCCTGACCGCGAGCTCTTCATATCGCCCTTGCTCTCCTTCAACTTCTTGCACGCTATTGATTTTAACAATGAAAACTGCCCTTTAGGGGGTTTAAAAGAATTAAACTCTTAATTAAGAGTTTATTGGCCATGGCTTTTTGTATTCTTCATGTCAACGACTTAAGAGAAGATAATGTAATTACGGATCTTGGATATCTGATCACGGATTTCTGCGCAAAGCCAAGCGATTGGAAGAGGGGAAATCCTGCTCTAGACCTACAATCTCAGTCTACCCAAGTGTATTGAGGCTCCGAATTGGTCTTTAGACATGGCAATGGAGGAGAAGAACCAAGATTTGCATTGCATCTTGCTGTAGCATAGTTGTTTTCCTTATCCAAGCTCTCCTAGACTTTGATTTTTTTCTCCTCATGCAATCTAACCCACTCAGAGAAGGCGCCCCATCTCCCTCTCTCTTTTTTCCAAGATGGCGCCCCTTCATCTCTCCATCTCTCCTCTCTCACACTTGGCACAACTTCTTTCTTAATTCTTGTTCTCTGCTCCTTGTGCTCTACTGCAAGATCAATGGAGAGTGAGGGTAAAGATGGGGATGACTTTCATGTATTCCTTTTGCGTGCCAGAACCTATTGTGTGGAACAGGATGCATAGATCTTCAGTTTTGCCATGGAAGCATGTTGGATCTGAGAAGAGGAGCACGATGTTGTTCAATGGTGGAACCTGCGAAGATTTCGCAAATGGCAAATGGAAGGTGCTAATTTTTCATGAGGACATCACAAAGAAAACGAGAAGCAAATCTATGAGCATTGAGGACGAATCTGTTGCAAAGGAAGGTATGGCGCTGATACACTGCATGAGTGCCCATGTTCTCTGTGATTCCCATAGCATATCAATCTTGGAGACAAGATCATTCAAATCCTGGACCATTTTTTAAGAGCCATAATCGACAAGGAAGGAGAAACATAGATATTAAAATGAAAATGCACTGCGTCAATTCTGATCCTTCAATTTTCCACAAGGGCACTTCTGAATCTGCAGTGGTGGAGTCTCATCATGCATCAGCTAATTGGCAAGATTGCCTCCTCTCCCCATTTTGCTGACTGAATGGCGTTCCCTCTCTCTCTCTCACAGACACGTGCACTCCCTTCTTCTCACGACGTTACTTTTCCAACTGCTCTCTCACACATAATGTTCTTTATCTCCTCCCTCTCACGACATTACAGAAAAACAAATAATGACACTCCCCCTTTTCTCTTCCTTGGCAACCGTCTCCATGTTGCCACTTTTGAATTTTGCTTGCAAGGAAAGGGGGTAGAGTCATGGGGCACCATGCCCTCAACAAAACAAAATAACCCACACACACGACTGTCATGCAAAGAAAAGAAGAGAGACAATGAATCGTAACTGCCATCCTTTATTCATGCCGATTACAAGAATTTATGCCTTTTTAAAGAACCATCGCTACTGCCTCATAAATGACACTTAGGCGCAACCTTATACACTCGGCACGCACGAGGTAATAGTTGTGTAGCAATTGAGAACCCACAAATGCCCTTGGGAGAGGTCAAATGCCTTATCCATTAGGGTTTACATTGAATAATGAAAATATCTTTTGGCAATGATTCACCAAAAGACTCTTCCATAAGCTTGCCCAAGATTGTGTCTTACAAGCTCCATGTCTCTAGGTAGTAAATATGGTCTTCTCTTTTCGTGGTATGCTCCCTTTGAATCACTTCATCCTTGCAGAAATCATCCTCTTGAATCTACTTCAGAAATACACCTTCTAGTGTCTATGCCTTGATCTTCATTGATGGTTTAATTTTTATATTGGGACGACATGGAGATAATGACGTTTCTTTAGGCGTAGAGGGATACTACAATTGGAGGGTGGAAGGACAAATGGGACTATGGGTCGACGCCCCATTCTTGCTCCCGTAAGAAATACAACGGCCTCCTTTTCTTTTCTTTTCATTTTACTCGCTCTAAAATCTTTCAATTAATTAACCTATATTCAAAAGAACATCTCCAATTTGCAAACCTCATGCAATTCTTTAGACTTTCAATTCTTCACATGTTATTCTCGGTCAAGTAAAGAATCCTCAAACATGGGCAATGATGAAGACCCTCAATGCAAGAGATATTCTGCTACACTAATGATAGGGATACGAACCAAAAGTCCCCTAATACTCTTAGCCTTGAGAATTTGACTGTCTCATTGAAAAAATCTTATGTTGATTTGCAGAAAAGTTCAAGCTTTCCAATTACCTAATATTCAACACCTCCCCAAAGGGATCTCCATAATAATCACCAATGATCTAACGATCACCCCTTAATCATCATGGCAGTATTACTGTAGACAATAATCACAATCATGATGATGTGTGTTCTTCATAAGTAATTTAATCCTTGGAAGGTAGGAGGTAGCATAACTGGTGAAATCCCCCATCCCTTAAATTAATACTAAGATATCCTATCAACTTGTTCAGACCTTGCCAAGTCTAAAATTCCCCTGAAAACTCCTAATTTATAACAAGGTCTTATCTCCTCTAAGTGATACTTAATCCCTACGGGAAAATTTTAAATAGTCCTAGCTGAGATTCACTAAGTAAATCTATCAAATTTTGTCTAAAACTCCACCTTCCTCTCATACAAGAACTTCCTTGTACCAACATCTCCTGGCTAGACTGCAAGGACACGGCCTCCAAAGACAACAACTACGAACACCGCATCTGCATTAAATTAATGTAAAAAGATGGTAGTAGTGTATCAGATGTATACAATGTTGTTGAAAATTTTTGCAATATGTGACATATTTTTAGGTGTTGTCACAAGGACTAGAAAGTAGCATCCTTGCATGAAGAGTTTCCAGTACCAGCCATAGCACATAGGTTTTCTATGGGCTGGATGAACATGCGTGCATATATGTCACACAGATGATGGAACGCACGCAAGGCACTCAAGAGTGGGGCTTGAAAGATCGAGTGGCTAGACGCAGACGACTGGCGCCAACTAAGGGAGGAGGCTACAGATTCTCTAGGATGTTGAAGATAACAGTGCGAGACGGCGCGACTAGAGGCCGGAGTAGTCCACCATCTTGGGAGTGGCGGCCACAGGGCATATCTGGAGGACTTTGTAAGTTTTTCTTTTGTTTTGCTTGCTTATTTTTCTTCAAAATCCTTTGTGCTGACAATCATGTTTCTAACAGTTGTATTTTGTTTTCTTTGCAGCACTCCATTACAAATCCCGATCCCACCAGCCTTGAGACTCGATATGCAGAGAGGTACGATCTCACTGCATTGATCGACCGATTGTATGGATGCAGCGGCCCTGTAAGTCACTCATCTTTCTTGTCTATAGTTACCATGTTTAATTAGAATGCATTATTGTATGGTGGACTGATGTGTAGTTGTTTCTTTTTTTGCAGAGTCCGTTCGATGCTCCTTTGCGGCAGGACGAGGCTTTGGATGGCGATGATCTATAACTCACCCTTGGATCCCTGGAGCTCACATACCCTTCTTTTTTGGTCACGTAATCTGTGTAGACATTTTTTATGTAGTAGTTGTTGAGATATCGAGCTCCACTCATGATACGCCAGGGTGATCGTTGTGTATTTATATCACCGACTTGTCAGTTGCAGACGCGGTTGGTACACCGCCCATGAATAATAGCTACATGATAGCTATCCTTATCTACTCTAGTTCGTGGCTCAGTTAGTATGCCACCTTAGTTAGTTGAGTTTGGTTTGAGACCCATATATAGGGTTCTTCTATTTCTTTGTATGAGAGTTCTTTTTGGCTTACACAACTAAGAAGAGGAAAACTGTTTTCAGCCTCCACCCTTATGTGTATTCCCCCATTGTGCAAGCAAGAAAGCTACAAGTGAGACTCCTTCCTTCTCTCCCACAATCTTGACATGGTATCAGAGCCTTGTTCGTGGTAAGGAGCTCAAGAAAGCAAGCCAAGCTCGCGGTGGTCTGGTAAGAGGAGCAGTGTTGCTTTCATTTTCTATTTTGGGAGCAGATCTCTGCAGGTAGCACAGCCGGGAATTGCAAGAGTGCATTGTCTCAGGTTGAGACGCCCTTCGCGGTGAAGCAAGAGGGCACTATATGCTGTGGAAAGGGCTTTAGCCCTTGGCGACCCTGTTTTTTTTATTTGAGGCCATTTCGGGGCCTGTTTTGGAGGTGGAAGTTTTCTGCATGCACTCAGGAAAAGGCCCAGTTTTATGCTGTGCAGCCACTGTTCTACAGGTCGGTGAAAAGTTTCTGTAGAAATTGCATCGTATGCTTGTGCACAGAGACATTGGGAGTTACAGAATCATCCCTGTTGCCTGTTGATGCAAAATCGTCACTAGGAAGTGACTGTGTGGTCAAATACCACTTTCGCCAGTTTTGCAGATTTACCCTTGTGAGGGTGAAGCTGTGTTTTTTGCAGTGACAGAATTTTTTGCAGTGTTCTGTAATGGCGTCTGATTCTCTTTCACAGATTGTCACTGAAAAGCTTGACAAGAACAACTTCTAAGCATGGAAGTTTAGAATGACGAATTTCCTTATGGGAAAAGGATATTGGAAATTTGTTGCAGGAAATGAAGAAGAACCAGTTCTTCTTGATGTTCCCAATCAACAGCAAATGCAGGCATTCAAAGCATGGCATGAGAGAGCCAGGAAAGTTATGTACTGGCTGTCTATCAGCATTTCAGACTCTATGATTGTGCATATTCAGGATGCAAGTACGCCAAAGGAGGCATGGGATACTTTGTCAAAAATGTACAGCACAAATACGCAAGCCAGGAAAATGTAGCTCAAGCAAGAGTTGCATAATGTGCAAAGAGAAAGTATGAGCATCAATGACTACCACATGAAGGTGAAGAAGATTGCAGATGCACTTGCTTCCATTGGGTCGCCAGTGGAAGATGATGATTTAGTTTCTGTGACCTTGAATGGTCTAGGAAAGGATTATGCATAGTTTCGGACATCCATTTCAGTTCGTGAAAGATTTCCTGATTTTGAGGAGTTGATTGCTCTTCTAATTTCTGAGGAGCAGAGAAATGGTGGTGCATCTTCTTCAGGAGGAACCTCAAAAGAAACTGTCTTCTACTCAAATGCTGGAAGAGGTAGAGGCAGAGGTAGAGGAGGCCGATTTGGAGGCCGTGGTAGAAATCAGAATATGCAACAAACTCAAGAAAACCAGTCCTATGGAGGAGGATGTGGTAACTCTAGAGGTAGGGAGAGCCAAAGAGGTCGTGGTGGATGGCAAAGAGATCAAAATGCAAACAGTAATGTTGAATGCTACTACTGTGGTAAAATGGGTCATATGGCTAAAGACTGCTATAAAAAGCAGAATGACATCATGAATGGAAAACTGCAACAAGGGAATTATGCATCTTCTAGTAGACAGGGTGATGACAGAAATGAGCATTTGTTCATGGTACAGGACATGAACAATTCTGTGACAAGTGCAGAAGAAAGCAATGATGTATGGTATGTTGACTCAGGTGCATCAAACCACATGACAGGTCATGCAGAATGGATGGAGGATGCAAGGAAAATGAAAAAACCAGGATTTGTGGAGACTGGTGATGATACTGCACATCCTATTGTGCAGATTGGAAAAATTCCTTTGTCTATGCAGGATGGGAAAAAGAAATACCTGTTCGATGTATTTCATGTCCCGAATATCACCAAGAATCTGGTTTCTGTTGGTCAAATGGTTGAACAGGGCTTGCAGGTCAGATTTAATCCTCATGGATGCTTTGTTGAGGATATGAAAAATAAAGGTCGCTTGATAGCAAAAGGAAAGAAGAAGGGCAGAATGTTTACGTTGGATGCAGACATGTCTGAATTGAGTGCAGCAATGTTTGCACATGGGACCGGTGTAGTTGCAGATATTGATATCTGGCATAAACGCATTGGTCATGTTAATGTACAGCGACTTAAATCAATGCAGGCCCAAAATATTGTTGCAGGATTGCCTAAATTCAAGGTTGCAGAAATGCATAAGGTATGTGAAGCCTGTCAGTTTGGAAAACAGGCAAGGAAACCATTTCCTAGACATGTTCAAGAGAGTAAGAAGCCATTGGAATTAATCCACTCTGATGTGTGGACTACTAAAGCTGCATCTCTTGGAGGCTGTCATTATTTTGTCAGTTTTATTGATGACTATAGCAGAAAAATTTGGGTGTATTTTATGAAAAAGAAAAGTGAAGTTTTTGGGCATTTCAAAACTCTTAAAGCTATGGTTGAAAAAGAAACAGGCCTGCAAATAAAATGCCTAAGGTCAGATGGAGGGGGAGAGTACCTCTCAAATGAGTTTGCAAGGTTCTTGCAGGAGCATGGCATAAAGCAGCAATATTCATGCAGTCATACCCCACAGCAAAATGGAATTGCAGAAAGAAAAAACAGACATGTTGGAGAGGTGTCTCGTGCCATGCTCAATGAAAAAGACCTGCCAGATTTTTATTGGGCTGAAGCAGTTGCTACAGCAGTCTACATAATGAACAGGACTCCCACTGCAGCAATACATGGAATGACTCCAGAGGAGAGGTATACTGGTAGGAAACCAGATATTTCTCATTTGAAAATTTTTGGTTGCATTGCCTATGTACATGTGCCAGATGAGTTGAGATCCAAGTTGGATCCAAAAGCTGAGAAGTGCATCTTTATTGGTTACTCTCTGCAGCAAAAAGGGTATAGATGCTATAACCCTTCTACTCGTAAGTTTACAGTGAGCAGAGATGTTGTTTTTGATGAGATGAGTAGCTGGTATAAATTAGTAAATGTGTTTGATGATGTAGATGCACAAAATGGTAATGCTGCACAGAATTCACAGCAGCAGTCACAAAATATTAGTGGACCTGGAGCGTCCTCTAGCAGTGGTTCACATTCTTCGCCATGGACAGGCAGATTGAGATAAGGAGAATCTTCTCAAAGTAATGCAGATAGTGGTATGCAGGTATCACGAAAAGGAAAAGAGAAGGTTGATCAGCCCATGTTTGATGTAAATGCAGGTCACTCTTATGTGGATGGTGAATCCAGTGGCTCAGAACAGAGCATTGATGATGAGTTGGGTATTCCTTCTATTGTTACACCTGGAGTAAGGAAGACCAGGGATGTTTTGAGAGCACCTGGGAGTGAACCCACTTTGCGCAGGTCTACCAGAGTTAGGTATCCTGTGGATAGGCTGAAATATGATGGATTTACAGCCATTCACTATGCATATATGGTCAAGGTGATACAGGAACCAGAACCCACTTCTTTTGAGCAAGCCATGGGAAAAGAAAAATGGGAGAAAGCCATGGATGAAGAAATGGATGCCTTGGAAGCAAATGCTACATGGGAATTGGTACCTTTGCCTAAAGGTAAGAATGCAATTGGCTGTAAGTGGGTTTATAAGGTGAAGCACAATGCAGATGGTTCTGTGAACAGATACAAGGCAAGATTAGTAGTCAAGGGGTATGCACAAACATATGGCATTGACTATGAAGAAACATTCAGTCCGGTTGCAAGGATGGCAACCGTAAGAGCAGTCATTGCTATGGCTGCATCAAAGGGATGGTCTTTACATCAGATGGATGTAAAGAATGTTAGAATATCAAGCTCATTTAGTGTGTGTTGACCGACATGAGCTGGACACAGCTAGTCTAGCCATAGTAGTTAGATACATTAAATAAGTCGGTGCCTTTGGTGTGAATGGTCTTATGACCGTAGGTTGTATCTTTCACTATTGTGTGGTATGAATAATTGAGTGTAAGAGAGGAAGCTAGTTGCTTCACTCTGTCCGTCATCTATCTGCCTCTTTGGAGTTGAACATGGTATCAGAGCCATGAATGGGCTCACTGATGGAATGCACTCAATAAGAAGACTTAAAGAGTGAACTGAAGAGCTGGAAAAAGAAGAGGACTGACTGCCATTTCCATCAAAGGTCACACTAGAGGTATGTACAGTGAAGCATTGGAGTCTTCTGACTTGAAGAAGGGTTGTTGCTTGCTGAGAGGTCCTCCAAGGACTGATTGAGCATCAGTGAGTGTATCATTGTCATGGTAATGAGCAAGATGTGCAGCAGCACAGATCTGTCCAGCCAGCGTGTTTGCACCTGTTTCCAGGCTGAACTCCATGGCTGAGATTCAGCACATGGACTGCTTACCAAGGCTCTATTGAGCATTACCAGGAGTGTAGCTTGTCTGGAGATTCACCAAAGCTCCGTTGAGCATCAACAAGTGGGCAAATCTGATCTGAATGTACTCTGAACAGTCTGTGTGGACTGTGCCTATGAACAGGCTGCTCTCATTGGCTGAGATTCAAGGAGTATAATACTTGTCAGGTGGCATAGAGCTTGGATGCATACCAAGGAAGGTTCTTGAAGGGTCTATCCTACTATTGCTCTTGTGGGAGCTCATGTGGGAGCTGTAATAGAGGTGTACAGATCTGAATACACAGGGCTGAACTGTCAGTGAACTTACAGTGACATTGTACACTTGGGAAGCCTGCATATTTGGATGCTCTTTGGCATGTACATTGAACTTGGATGTAGCACTTGATGCTTGGTAGAAGACATGTCATACTTCTTGGGTATTTTGACATAAACTTGGAGCTTGAAATGGCCTGATCTGAGAGCCTGTGATAGGCTGAAAAATTGAAAAATTTGCAGACATAAAGCACAAATTGGTTATTTCTGAAGAACTAGTTGGCTGGGTTTGTTCCACAGGTACTTGAAGACTCGGTCTATGACTGTTGAATGCTTGAGCATTGGAAACAGAAGTAATGCAAATGGTTTATGGATATTTGGGACTGAAATTAATCCCTGTTGGCAGTGCATTGGCTATTTGAAATCTGGGAATTTATTTACAATATTCATATATGCTGGTTATATACTATTTTGAGGTTCTATGCCTATGCATGGCTTGACACATGTACCCGCAGTCAACTAAGCAGTTTTTGGAACATGCATTACGTGTATCCAGGTAGAGTTTGAATTTGGAAAGGCTGCTGTAATTGCAGCTTACAGGTTTGGACTGCATGCTTTTGGACCCTGGCAGTGGGTCTGCAGGAGTTAAATCTGAATCGAACATCAGGCATATGTATTGGCAGGTGTCTTTATGAGTTGGATCAACCGATTGTGACTTTGTTTGGGCTGATATTTGACTGAAATTTACTGGTTTTTTTCTGCAATTAATTGCAGAAAACTGTCATAAACAGTTCCGGACTGAAGTTGAACTGTTAAGAAGATCTTGGTTTGCATGTAGCCAGGCAAGGTCTGCAACATGGCAAATGCTGATAGAACTGATAATGTAACCCAAATTGTGGGAGAAAAGCTTGATAGTAACAATTATGCAATATGGAAGTTCCGCATGGAGAACTTTCTGATAGGCAAAGGATACTGGGACTTAGTGACAGGTATTGAGGCTGAACCTGAAGTTCCAGATAGGAATCCTACCGTTGATCAAAGACGAGTGCATCGAGCTTGGACGGAAAGAGCTCGCAGAGTTTTACATTGGCTGTCATTATGTATCTCGGATGCTATGGTGATGCAGATCATGAACTGTAAATCCCCAGCAGATGCATGGAACATATTGGTCAGGTACTATGGCACAACTACGAGTGCCAGGAAGATACAACTGAAGCAAAAATTCAACAACATAGAGAGGAAGAACAGATCCATACAGGACTATGTCACGGAGATTAAAACCTTAGCAGATCAGCTCGCATCTGTTGGCTCACAGGTAGAAGATGAGGATATGGTTGCAGTGACCTTAAATGGCTTGGGTCCGGAGTACAAGTCTTTTGACACTTCAGTATCTGTGCGGGCTGAGATGCCTGATTTTAATGAGCTGGTTGCATTATTGATTCATGAAGAGGTAAAGCTTGGCTTAGCTACAGGGTCAAGCAGCTCAAGGAATAAGGATGCAGTTTTTTATTCAAATCAGCGTGGTCGTGGTAGCCGTGGTAGAGGCTATGGATCTGGCAGAGGAGGCCAGCAGAATGCATCCTATAGTAATAGCAATCAGCATTCATCAAATGCAAGAGGTAGTGGCAACTTTCGAGGCAGGGGGAGATCTAACTCCCGTGGCAGAGGCTCATGGCAGCAGCACCGTCAGTCAGACAATCCAAATAAGGACAAGGATTGTCACTACTGCGGAAAGTATGGGCATATTGCAAAGGATTGCTGGAAGAAGCAGGGAAATCAGAAGGGCAAGCAGCATGGACATTATGCTACGTCCAGTCATGCAGATGACTCTGGTGATAGACTGTTTGCCATGCAATATGTCAAAGATAAGGCTGCTGAAAAATCATCTGATGATGTAGTGTGGTACATTGACTCGGGGGCGTCGAATCACATGACCCCTCATGGTGATTGGTTCACGGATATGGTGGCTGAAAAGCATGGCTATGTATGCACAGGTGATGACACGCAGCATAGCATTGAGCATAAAGGCAAAGTGCCTCTGGTTGTACATGATGGCAGGAAGAAGAATCTTCATGATGTTTTACATGTCCCTTCGATTACGAAGAACTTATTGTCTGTGGGCCAAATGACAGAGCAGAACTTGCAGGTTCGCTTCAATAAGCATGGCTGCTTTATTGAAGAGTTTGGCAATGGATGCAAGTTGATCGCGAAAGGCCACAGAAATGGAAGAATGTTCACTCTTGATGCTACACTGCCAGAGCTGAATTCCGCTATGTTTGCTCAGGGTTCTGGCACTATCAGGGACTTAGAGATTTGGCACAAGAGAGTGGAGCATGTCAATTTGCAGAGGCTGTAGACCATGCAGAAGAAGCAGCCGGTAACAAGGTTACCTAGATTTCAATATTCAGATATTGGTCATGTATGCGAGGCTTGCCAGTTTGGTAAGCAGTCACGATTGCAGTTTGTCAGGCATGTAAGACAGAGTACACGACCACTGCAGTTAGTGCACTCTGATGTTTGGGGACCAGCTCATAATGCATCTATGGGGGGTTCCAGATACTATGTATCTTTCATTGATGACTACAGTCGATATACATGGCTTTACATATTGAAAACAAAAGATGAGGTCTTTGCTGTTTTTCAGAAATTTAAGGCACTGGTTGAGAAGGAATTTGAGTGTTACATCTCTTGCTTGAGATCTGATAGCGGTGGGGAGTATGTCTCCAATGAATTTGCTGATTTTTTGGCTGAAAATGGCATTCGAAGGCAGCTAACCTGCAGCTACACTCCGCAGCAAAACGGAGTAGCTGAAAGGAAGAACAGGGTTCTGATGGAAGCTGCTAGGGCCATGATGAATGAGAAGCATATGCCACTTTACTATTGGGCAGAGGCTGTTGTGACAGCCACGTATATTCTGAACAGGACTCCCACTGCAGCCATTCATGACATGACACCGTTTGAGAGGATCTATGGCTATAAGCCGGATGTAAGACACATGAAGGTCTTTGGCTGTCTTGCTTATGTGCACACTCCAGATGAGAAAAGGAAAAAGCTGGATCCCAAAGCGCATAAGAGTGTGTTCATTGGATACTCGCAGGAGAAGAAGGCATACAAATGTTATGATCCCTCTACCAGGGAGACTTTGGTAAGCAGGGATGTCATCTTTGATGAGCTGGGCTCTTGGTATGTCTCACCAGTTGCAGTGCCATCCGATCTGCCTTCCACTCATGTCTCTACAGTTGATATGCAGCAGAGCACTGCTATGACAGGACCTATCAGTCAGACAATATCCCCATGGACAGGGAGATTGAGGAGCTCACCGTCCACTGACACGGGTATGTCAGTGAGGGGGAGACATGATGTCTTGGACAGCAAAGGAAAAGAGAAAGTTATTGAGGATGGTATGATGACACCTGGCAGAATGACTTCGGGCTATGAGTCTAGTGATACTTTAGACAGCGAACTTGGTATTCCAACTGTCTATACGCCTGGCACGAGGCAGAACAGGTACATTCCGCCTCATGAGAGAGGTGAATCGAGTAGTGCACCACAGCCTAGACGATCGCAGAGGGTCAGATACCCTGTTGACAGGTTGACATACTCTGGTTATTCTACAAAGCATTATGCATACATGACAAAAGTGATGGAGATCAAAGAACCAGGTACTTATGCTGAAGCAGCAAAGGATGAAAATTGGTGCATGGCTATGGACGAAGAGATGAAAGCCTTGGCTGAAAATCAGACTTGGGATTTGGTACCACTGCCTGAAGGGAAAAAGCTTGTTGGCTGCAAATGGGTTTATAAAATCAAATGTAAGTCTGATGGCAGTGTGGAAAGGTACAAAGCAAGGCTGGTCGCTAAAGGATATGCTCAGCAGTATGGCTTGGATTATGATGAAACATTCAGCCCGGTTGCAAAAATGGCAACCATACGAACTGTTATTGCCTTGGCCGCTGCAAAAGGCTGGAAATTGCAGCAGATGGATGTTAAGAATGCATTCCTCAATGGTGATTTAGCAGAGGATGTATACATGGTTCAGCCGGAAGGGTATGAGCACCCTGATTTCCAGCATTATGTGTGCAGGCTGAAAAAGGCACTGTATGGACTGAAGCAGGCTCCGAGAGCCTGGCATGCTAGGATCAGCAGTTACTTGCAGAGTCTTGGATTTGTTGTTGGCAGGGCTGATCACAGCCTGTTTACAAAGAAGACTGACTGTGGCTTGGTAGTACTGGTCATATATGTTGACGACCTGATAATCACTGGAGATGATGACATGGGAATTCAGCATGCTATGAAGATGCTGAAATCTGAATTTGACATGAAAGATCTGGGAGATCTGAAGTATTTCTTGGGTATTGAGATCGTACCAGCTGAAAATGGCTCATGGCTGATGCAGAAGCACTATGCCATGGAAATGCTTAAGAAGTATGGCATGGCCGAATGCAAACCACTAGATACACCTCTGGACCAGAATGTAAAGCTAGACATGAACACTGGGGCTGAAGTAGAAGATGTGACTATGTACAGGCAGATGGTCGGCAGTCTGATTTACTTGACCATCACTAGGCCTGACTTGAGCTATGCAGTAGGGCTGATAAGCCAGTTTATGCAGAAGCCGAGAAAGCCGCACTTGGATGCAGTTAGACGCATCATGAGGTATATTAAGTCCACTGTAGACTATGGGCTGTTCTATGTCAGAGATAAGCCCTTGACACTGATTGGATACACAGATGCAGATTGGGCAGGATGCTCAACTGACAGACGATCTACGAGTGGCTATGCCTTTGGCTTTGGTAGCGGCATGATCAGTTGGAGCAGCAAGAAGCAGCCTACGGTTGCTTTATCTAGTACTGAGGCAGAGTACAGGGGGGCTGCATTGGCAGCATGTGAGATTGCTTGGCTGCTCAAGCTTATGGCTGACTTGGATATTCAGGTTGATGCTCCAGTGAAACTGTTATGTGATAATCTGAGTAGTGTACTCCTGGCCATGAATCCAGTTTACCATGCCAGGACAAAACACATAGAGGTACACTACCACTTTATTCGTGAGATGGTCCTTGCAGGAAAGGTTGATCTTATGCATGTGAGGACTGATGAGCAGGTAGCAGATATCTTTACCAAGTCTCTGGGTAAAGATAAGTTCTGTGGTTTTAGACAGCTACTTGGAGTACATATGCTGTCTTGAGCTTGAGGGGGAGTGTTAGAATATCAAGCTCATTTAGTGTGTGTTGACCGACATGAGCTGGACACAGCTAGTCTAGCCATAGTAGTTAGATACATTAAATAAGTCGGTGCCTTTGGTGTGAATGGTCTTATGACCGTAGGTTGTATCTTTCACTATTGTGTGGTATGAATAATTGAGTGTAAGAGAGGAAGCTAGTTGCTTCACTCTGTCCGTCATCTATCTGCCTCTTTGGAGTTGAACAAAGAATGCCTTCTTGCATGGTGATTTGCAAGAAGAGGTCTATATGGAGCAGCCACCAGGTTATGTGCATGCTGTTCATCCTGAGTTTGTTTGTAGATTGAAGAAAGCTTTGTATGGCTTGAAGCAAGCACCTAGAGCATGGTCTGACAAGATAGGACAGTATCTTGTCACTATTGGCTTTCAGATTTCCAAGGCAGATTTCTCACTTTATGTGAGAAAAACAGAGAAAGGTATTATGCTACTTGTCATTTATGTTGATGATTTGATTATGACAGGTGACAGTGATGAAGATATCCTTCATGTGAAAATGATATTGAAGTAGAAGTTTGAGATGAAGGATTTGGGAGAGCTGCGTTATTTCTTGGGCATTGAGGTGATTAGATCACCAAGTGGGATACAGCTCTTGCAGAGGCAGTATGGATTGGACATGCTGTCCAAATATGGGATGACAGGCTGTAAGCCTATTTCAGTTCCTTTGGAGCAGAATGTGAAGCTGAGCACAGATGCAGGTGAGCTTCTGGAAGACCCTACTATGTACAGACGCATAGTAGGAAGCTTGATTTATATGACTATTACCAGGCCAGATTTGAGCTATGCTGTTGGATTGGTAAGTCAGTTTATGCAGGCTCCAAGGAAATCGCATTTGGATGCGGCTAGACGCATACTCAGGTATGTGAAGTCCACATTGCAGTATGGACTATTTTATGAGACTGGGGTTCAGATACAGCTGCATGGATACACTGATGCTGATTGGGCTGGTAGTATTTCTGATAGACGATCTACCAGTGGATATGTGTTCTCTTTTGGGAGTGCTGCAGTCACTTGGAGCAGCAAGAAACAGCCTACAGTTGCCTTGTCGAGCACAGAGGCTGAGTACAGGGGTGCAACAATGGCTGCATGTGAGGTAGCTTGGTTGCATAAGCTACTTTATGATATGCATCAGTCTACAGATGGGCCAGTTGTCATTTATTGTGACAACATGAGTAGTATACACTTAGCAAATAACCCAGTCTATCATGCTAGAACAAAGCACATTGAGGTGCATTATCACTATGTGTGGGAGAGGGTTTTACTAGGTCTTATTGATCTAGTTTATGTCAGCACAGAGGATCAGGTAGCTGACATATTTACGAAGGCATTGGGCGCAGAGAAGCTGCGCAAGTTCAGAGACCTGCTTGGTGTGCAGGAATTGGGATTGAGCTCGAGGGGGAGTGTTGAGATATCGAGCTCCACTCGTGATACGCCAGGGTGACCGTTGTGTATTTATGTCACCGACTTGTCAGTTGCAGACGCGGTTGGTACACCGCCCATGAATAATAGCTACATGATAGCTATCCTTATCTACTCTAGTTCATGGCTCAGTTAGTATGCCACCTTAGTTAGTTGAGTTTGGTTTGAGACCCATATATAGGGTTCTTCTATTTCTTTGTATGAGAGTTCTTTTTGGCTTACACAACTAAGAAGAGGAAAACTGTTTTCAGCCTCCACCCTTGTGTGTATTCCCCCATTGTGCAAGCAAGAAAGCTACAAGTGAGACTCCTTCCTTCTCTTCCACAATCTTGACAGTAGTAGTATCTTGTCACGATTGTACCGATCACTTTCATTATGTGATCATGTATTTATTTCATGTATTAGTGTTATGATTTAAGTACACTTTGCCTTTATTTACACGAGCATTATACACATTACTGAAACTATTTTGTATGGCAAAAATAAAGCACATAGTGCTATATCTACCCTGCCACAAAATTTTTTTTTCCCTGTTACCATTGCTATTAGCGTCACAAATTTACTACACACGTCGCTATTAGCATCACAAAATGCGTCACAAAAGCGTCGTTATAAGCATTGTTATTTGTGTCAGTATCAGAGGTGCTAATACCAACGTAAATAGTGATGCTGATAATGACGCTGATACCGGCTATTCTATGGTGTTACCAATAACAACGCTTTTTGCGACGATGGGAAAAAATTTCTTTATGAACATTTTCGTCACTTTTAACGTCAGTATAAGGCCTATATCTTGTAGTGATGGGTTTCCTTTTGACCCGGGCCATCATGGATACGTGATCTGGCATCCCATCCACCTATTACTACCCTTTGTTCTATCTCCTTGGATGCTTGGATGGGTTCCCGAAGCCCTAAGGCCCTATGCATTCAAGAAAGTATCCGTGGAAAGCATGTCTTCATCCTTGTGAACAATGGTAGTACTCATAGTTTTGTCAATAAATTAGTCCTTGATAGGTTGAAATGCACCCTCGCGGAAGTTACTATACGTATATCATCTACATCAGGTGCGTTCAAGGCCTATTTATAAATATCATCAAGGTCAATGTCTTCATCATAAGTTTTTTCTTCCTCTTTCAACCTCCATAGCTTCTGCATCTATCAAGGTATCAGAGCTCAATTGGGTATGGCACTACCTCTCAAGCCTCTCTTGGTCCCTCTCAATCTCTGCGCCCAACTCACATCTAGCTCAGGATCAATGTATGACTTCATTTTTTCAACTTCATCTTCAGAGCACCTTGTGGCAGCCATAGCCCCAGCCTGCATATCCTCGCCTTTAAGCTTCTATAACTTCCTATGGAGGGCATATCTCTCCAGGCTCTCTTCTGGAGATTTATTCTTTGACTTCCAAGGGTTCTCTGTATCACATAAGATCTTGACATTACCCTATATTTTTCTTGAATAAAATATAACCCTTTTCTATTCAATCTATAAATAACCCCTTTATATTATACCCTTCTGTATATAAAAACTATATAAAAAAAGTATTTTAAAAATACCTTATTTTGAACCCACGTGATGCACACATATATTCATGAGTAACTTACCCAAGAATACACCCCTATGGAATTACACCACCCCTTGAAGCTCCAAGTAGCAAATGGAGAAGAAGAAATCAGCACACATGTATGTTGCGCAGTCCCTTATGCTAGGCTAGAAATTATGTGGCACTAGTTGATCTAATTGCCCTAGATATAGAACCCATTGATGTTGTCTTAGGTTGTGATTGGCTGAAACAATTGGGAAATTTTTCTATGGACTTCTCTCAGCTCTACATGGAGTTTTTGATGCATAGACAACCCATCTACCTAGAGGGATTTCAAGATCATGCTGATTTTCAGCTCATTAGAGCAAAGCAACTCAAACAGAAGTTTAAGAAATGCTCACAAATCTTTGTTTTGCAATTGAATAAGGGAAATTCCGGTCAGCCCTTTGCACTATCTAATGATTCAACCTTGTAGGCCCTCCTTGTGATGTATAGTTGTTGAGATTCAGCAATCACACTCATTGACAGCCTCTTTGTATGGAGCTTCAGGGACTGGGACATGCAGGCTAACCTATCCCATATGCACAGTGGTGCCTACTGCAGTTTCCTACTTTCCTATAAAGCATTGTACTTGCTTCCTTTTCTTAATGCAATGATAGTACTCTTTTCTTTTCAGTGAAGTGTCAGTGTCATTGTCCACATACACAAGATTGTGTTTATGAGTCCAAGTCTCAATCTTGGAACCTAATTCACTTGTCTAACAAACAGTGTCTTTGTCTTCTCCATCATGAGTCCACACTTCTCCTTCCATCCACCATAACTCACTGCCATGTCCTAGATCCCGCATCTTTCACATGGTATCAGAGCACAGATGGACATGGCACTACTCCTTCAGCTCCATTTCACTTTCATCTAGCTCAGCTTGAGCTCAGTCTAGCTCAAGACTTCATCTTCTACTCTTTTTTTTCTCACTACCCTGTTTGGCAGCCATAGCCAAACCTGCACCTACCTACCTTTGAGCTCTTAGATCTCTTGAACCAGGCAATATCTCCCCAAGCTCTCTTCTGGAGGATTGTTCCTAAACTCCCTGAGCTTCTCTCTGTTGCATAAGAATCCAACATTGGGCTGCTCATATAGCTCCAACATTGTCATTCTTCTGTGTTTCAGTCCTGTGGCCACCATAGCCAGCCTAGACATACCTCTGATAGAGGGCTGAGATCTCCCTCTACAGATCAAATCAGCCTATGACCTCTTCTTGGAAGATGTTCCCCAATACTAGGCGCAACTCCCTATCACAATAACTGATGACATTGTTGCTCTCTGGCCCCGGTATTACAGAAATCGACTGCACCTGTCCTGAACTGCGCTGATTCTGATCGAGTGCTCTGCGTGCACCATACAGCCCGCGATCTGGTTGATCTCCATGGGGCTTTGATAGTCCTTGACATAAGCTTCCTATACATGTAAAAAGTTTTGAAAATGATCAAGTATTGAGGTCACAGCAGCTGAAAAACCAGGCCCCTGTCTCAGTAACCCTAATTCCACCATAGCCAAAATCTCCCAAGCTCATTTTTTCTCTCATTTTCTCACTCTTGACACTAAACCAAGCTAAAGCCCACTCTAATCCACTGTCCCAGCACCAAATCAAGGAGGGGAAGGACCTGAGAAGATTGAAGAAAGATCGAACAATCCCGAACAAGAAGAATCAAGCTCAACATAAACACAGACATAGTGTGTTTTCACACTGTCATTACCTGTGTCTCCTGATACATTGTAATCTGCTCTTCCACTGATAAAATCTCAGAATTCTGGAGTTGATTTGCTGCTGATCTTGCAACCTCAACATCGGAAAAGACTCTCAAAATGCTCGATTCAAAGGAGTCGGGTTTCACACCTGGCAAACCCGCATCAAGCTCATTCTGATGAAGAAGGGTCTTTGGGCCATCACAAATGGCAAAGAGAAGAAACCTCGGGATGCAGACCTTGCAGTTACTTGGCAGAAGAATGATGACAAGGCACAAGCCATTATTAAACTAGAATTGGATGATAGCTACATCCATCATGTAGATGCCTGTGACACGTCCCATGACACTTGGGATAAATTGGATACCTTACTTGGTGCACAGTCAAAGTCGTCTAAGTATGGTCTATTAATTGAATTTTTCCGACTTGATATGAAGCCTCATACATCCCTGGCATCCCATCTCAACTACATGGAAAGCCTGCTTACTCAACTTGCAGGGATAAAGCTAAAAATGGATGAAGATGTTTGCATTGGTGTCTTGTTAAAAAGTCTGCCTCCTGCCTATGATAAAGTATCAACCACTCTAATCAATATGCCTGATCCTCAATTTGTTGATATTAAAGCCTCTCTACTAGAGGAAGAAAAGAAACTTAAAAGCAAAGAAGAGCCTAGCACTTCAAAGGATGAACAAATGTTATATGTAAACAACAGATACAAAGGTAAAAAGAAACCGCTCTTCTGTGACTTCTGCAAAAGGACCGGACACACTGAGAAGTTCTGTCATGCTAGAAAGAGGTCCCAAAAGGCCTATCTTGCAGCTGTGAAAGAAGAAGAAGACCATGGACCAAAAGATGAAGAAGAAGATGAAGATGAAGACCACCAAGATCGGAAGGACAAGACTCATCAGTCCTTCTACTCTCATTACTCTGATAGACTGTTTTAAAAACCGTGTATTTTCTTGCCCTAATGCTTCCTGCCATAAGCTTTGTAAACTCCTTATGTAACTTGGCATTACAGTCCCTGTACACTTTGTGAGGCCCCTGTTACAATCTCTAGATGTCCATCACGTTTTGGTGCCTTTTCTGCGACAGCCTCTGGTGTCTACCATGTTTGTGGTGTGCCCACACTTTGCAGGTGGTTCTCATTACAGCCTCTACACACTTTGTGAATTTCTAGTTGTGATTGAGGAGGGGTGTTGAGATTCAGCAATCACACTCATTGACAGCCTCTTTGTATGGAGCTTCAGGGATTGGGACATGCAGGCTAACCTATCCCATATGCACAGTGGTGCCTACTGCAGTTTCCTACTTTCCTATAAAGCATTGTACTTGCTTCCTTTTCTTAATGCAATGATAGTACTCTTTTCTTTTCAGTGAAGTGTCAGTGTCATTGTCCACATACACAAGATTGTGTTTATGAGTCCAAGTCTCAATCTTGGAACCTAATTCACTTGTGTAACAAACAGTGTCTTTGTCTTCTCCATCATGAGTCCACACTTCTCCTTCCATCCACCATAACTCATTGCCATGTCCTAGATCCCGCATCTTTCACAATAGTGACCTATTTCAAATGTCTACAACCCTTCCCCCTAAGAGGCAGGTGGACCACTCACTTGATTCAGAGCCCCATTCCAAGGCAATAAACAAGCCCCCTTATAGACTCTCCAAGTGTGAGCACAAAGAGGTTGGAGTTGTTGGATATGGATTTCATTGAACCAAGTTCTTCCCCTTGTTCTATTAGTTAAGAAGAAAGATGGCTCTTTTTGCATGTGCATCGACTAAAAGAGACTTGAACAAAATTGCAGTGAAGAACTACTATCCCATCCCACGGATTGATGACTTGCTAGATGAGTTGAAAGGGGCATTCTTTTTCACTAAGATTGACTTGCGCTTTGGCTACCATCAAATTCGTATGAGGGAGGGAGATAAGATCAAAATGGCCTTCATGACTGATCGTGGACTTTATCGTTTTCTAGTGATGCCTTTTGGGTTAATTAACGTCCCCTCCACATTTCAAAGCCTCATGAACAAAATCCTTCAACCCTATCTATTCAAGTTTGTGCTTGCTTTCTTCGATGACATCCTCATTTATAGTAAGTCATCAAAGGAGCACTTGGCACATGTCAAGGGTGTTTGACATATTGAGAGAGCATCAATTCTTTGCTAAGGAGAGAAAATGCACCTTCATGCAGACATCTGTGAAGCACTTGGGACACATTGTGAGAAAAAATGGCATACAGGTTGACCCTAAGAAGGTGCAATGTGTTAGGGACTTGCCCACTCCATCCACCACCACTTCATTGTTGAGATATCGAGCTCCACTCGTGATATGCCAGGGTGACCGTTGTGCATTTATGTCACCGACGTGTCAGTTGCAGATGCGGTTGGTACACCGCCCATGAATAATAGCTACATGATAGCTATCCTTATCTACTCTAGTTCGTGGCTCAGTTAGTATGCCACCTTAGTTAGTTGAGTTTGGTTTGAGACCCATATATAGGGTTCTTCTATTTCCTTGTATGAGAGTTCTTTTGGCTTACACAACTAAGAAGAGGAAAACTGTTTTCAGCCTCCACCTTTGTGTGTATTCCCCCATTGTGCAAGCAAGAAAGCTACAAGTGAGACTCCTTCCTTCTCTCCCACAATCTTGACATGGTATCAGAGCCTTGTTCGTGTTAAGGAGCTCAAGAAAGCAAGCCAAGCTTGCGGTGTTCTGGTAACAGGAGCAGTGTTGCTTTCATTTTCTGTTTTGGGAGCAGATCTCTGCAGGTAGCACAGCCGGGAATTGCAAGAGTGCATTGTCCCAAGTTGAGACGCCCTTCACGGTGAAGCAAGAGGGCAGTATATCCTGCGGGAAAGGGCTTTAGCCCTTGGCGACCCTGTTTTTTTGATTTGAGGCCATTTCGGGGCCTGTTTTAGAGGCGGAAGTTTTCTGCACGTACTCAGGAAAAAGCCCTGTTTTATGCTGTGCGACCACTGTTCTACAGGTCGGTGAAAAGTTACCACAGAAATTGCATCGTATGCTCGTGTGCAGAGACATTGGGAGTTACAGAATCATCCTTGGTTCCTGTATATGCAAAATCGTCACTAGGAAGTGACTGTGTGGTCAAATACCACTTTCGCCAGTGTTGCAGATTTGCCCTTGTGAGGCTGAAGCTGTGTTCTTTGCAGTGACAGATTTTTTTTGCAGTGTTCTGTAATGGCGTCTGACTCTCTTTCACAGATTGTCACTGAAAAGCTTGACAAGAACAACTTCTAAGCATGGAAGTTTAGAATGACGAATTTCCTTATGGGAAAAGGATATTGGGAATTTGTTGCAGGAAATGAAGAAGAACCAGTTCTTCCTAATGTTCCCAATCAATAGCAAATGCAGGCATTTAAAGCATGGCATGAGAGAGCCAGGAAAGTTATGTACTGGCTGTCTATCAGTATTTCAGACTCTATGATTGTGCATATTCAGGATGCAAGTACGCCAAAGGAGGCATGGGATACTTTGTCAAAAATACTGATAGACAGCCAAAGGAAAATGCAGCTCAAGCAAGAGTTGCATAATGTGCAAAGAGAAAATATGAGCATCAATGACTACCACATGAAGGTGAAGAAGATTGCAGATGCACTTGCTTCCATTGGGTCACCAGTGGAAGATGATGATTTAGTTTCTGTGACCTTGAATGGTCTAGGAAAGGATTATGCACAGTTTCGAACATCCATTTCCGTCCATGAAAGATTTCCTGATTTTGAGGAGTTGATTGCTCTTCTAATTTCTGAGGAGCAGAGAAATGGTGGTGCATCTTCTTCAGGAGGAACTTCGAAAGAAGCTCTCTTCTACTCAAATGCTGGAAGAGGTAGAGGCAGAGGTAGAGGAGGCCGATCTGGAGGCCGTGGTAGAAATCAGAATATGCAGCAAACTCAAGAAAACCAGTCCTATGGAGGAGGACGTGGTAACTCTAGAGGCAGGGGGAGCCAAAGAGGTCGTGGTGGATGCCAGAGAGGCCAAAATGCAAACAGTAATGTTGAATGCTACTGTGGTAAAATGGATCATATGGCTAAAGACTGCTATAAAAAGCAGAATGACATCATGAATGGAAAACTGCAACAAGGGAATTATGCATCTTCAAGTAGACAGGGTGATGACAGAAATGAGCATTTGTTTATGGTGCAACACATGAACAATTCTGTGACAAGTGCAGAAGAAAGCAATGATGTATGGTATGTTGACTCAGGTGCATCAAACCACATGACAGGTCATGCAGAATGGATGGAGGATGCAAGGAAAATGGAAAAACCAGGATTTGTGGAGACTGGTGATGATACTGCACATCCTATTGTGCAGATTGGAAAATTTCCTTTGTCTATGCAGGATGGATATGTATTTCATGTCCCGAATATCACCAAGAATCTGGTTTCAGTTGGTCAAATGGTTGAACAGGGCTTGCAGGTCAGATTTAATCCTCATGGATGCTTTGTTGAGGATATGAAAAATAAAGGTCGCTTGATAGCAAAAGGAAAGAAGAAGGGCAGAATGTTTACATTGGATGCAGACATGTCTGAATTGAGTGCAGCAATGTTTGCACATGGGACCGGTGTAGTTGCAGATATTGATATCTGGCATAAACACATTGGTCATGTTAATGTACAGCGACTTAAATCAATGCAGGCCCAAAATATTGTTGCAGGATTTCCTAAATTCAAGGTTGCAGAAATGCATAAGGTATGTGAAGCCTGTCAGTTTGGAAAACAGGCAAGGAAACCATTTCCTAGACATGTTCAAGAGAGTAAGAAGCTATTGGAATTAATCCACTCTGATGTATGGACTACTAAAGCTGCATCTCTTGGAGGCTATCATTATTTTGTTACTTTTATTGATGACTATAGCAGAAAAGTTTGGGTGTATTTTATGAAAAAGAAAAGTGAAGTTTTTGGGCATTTCAAAACTCTTAAAGCTATGGTTGAAAAAGAAACATGCCTGCAAATAAAATGCCTAAGGTCAGATGGAGGGGGAGAGTATCTCTCAAATGAGTTTGCAAGGTTCCTGCAGGAGCATGGCATAAAGCAGCAATATTCATGCAGTCATACCCCACAGCAAAATGGAATTGCAGAATGGAAAAACAGGCACATTGGAGAGGTATCTCGTGCCATGCTCAATGAAAAAGACTTGCCAGATTTTTACTGGGCTGAAGCAGTTGCTACAGCAGTCTATATAATGAACAGGACTCCCACTGCAGCAATACATGGGATGACTCTAGAGGAGAGGTATGCTGGTAGGAAACCAGATATTTCTCATTTGAAAATTTTTGGTTGCATTGCCTATGTACATGTGCCAGATGAGTTGAGATCCAAGTTGGATCCAAAAGCTGAGAAGTGCATCTTTATTGGTTACTCTCTGCAGCAAAAAGGGTATAGATGCTATAACCCTTCTACTCGTAAGTTTAAAGTGAGCAGAGATGTTGTTTTTGATGAGATCAGTAGCTGGTATAAACCAGTAAATGTGATTGATGATGTAGATGCACAAAATGGTAGTGCTGCACAGAATTCACAGCAGCAGTCACAAAATATTAGTGGACCTGGAGCGTCCTCTAGCAGTGGTTCACATTCTTCGCCATGGACAGGCAGATTGAGATCAGGAGAATCTTCTCAAAGTAATGCAGATAGTGGTATCCAGGTATCACGAAAAGGAAAAGAGAAGGTTGATCAGCCTATGTTTGATGTGAATGCAGGTCACTCTTATGTGGATGGTGAATTCCTTCTATTGTTACACCTGGAGTAAGGAAGACCAGGGATGTTTTGAGAGCACCTGGGAGTGAACCTATTTTGCGCAGGTCTACGAGAGCTAGGTATCCTGTGGATAGGCTGAAATATGATGGATTTACAGCCATTCACTATGCATATATGGTCAAAGTGATACAGAAACCAGAACCCACTTCTTTTGAGCAAGCCACGGGAAAAGAAAAATGGGAGAAAGCCATGGATGAAGAAATGGATGCCTTGGAAGCAAATGCTACATGGGAATTGGTACCTTTGCCTAAAGGTAAGAATGCAATTGGCTGTAAGTGGGTTTATAAGGTGAAGCACAATGCAGATGGTTTTGTGAATAGATACAAGGCAAGATTAGTAGTCAAGGGGTATGCACAAACATATGGCATTGATTATGAAGAAACATTCAGTCCGGTTGCAAGGATGGCAACCGTAAGAGCAGTCATTGCTATGGCTGCATCAAAGGAATGGTCTTTACATCAGATGGATGTAAAGAATGCCTTCTTGCATGGTGATTTGCAAGAAGAGGTATATATGGAGCAGCCACTAGGTTATGTGCATACTGTTCATTCTGAGTTTGTTTGCAGGTTGAAGAAAGCCTTGTATGGCTTGAAGCAAGCACCTAGAGCATGGTCTGACAAGATAGGACAGTATCTTGTCACTATTGGCTTTCAGATTTCCAAGGCAGATTTCTCACTTTATGTGAGAAAAAGAGAGAAAGGTATTATGCTACTTGTCATTTATGTTGATGATTTGATTATGACAGATGACAGTGATGAAGATATCCTTCATGTGAAAATGCTATTGAAGTAGAAGTTTGAGATGAAGGATTTGGGAGAGCTGCATTATTTCTTGGGCATTGAGGTGATTAGATCACCAAGTGGGATACAGCTCTTGCAGAGGCAGTATGGATTGGACATGCTGTCCAAATATGGGATGACAGGCTGTAAGCCTATTTCAGTTCCTTTGGAGCAGAATGTGAAGCTGAGCACAGATGCAGGTGAGCTTCTGGAAGACCCTACTATGTACAGACGCATAGTAGGAAGTTTGATTTATATGACTATTACCAGGCCAGATTTGAGCTATGCTGTTGGATTGGTAAGTCAGTTTATGCAGGCTCCAAGGAAACCGCATTTGGATGCGGCTAGACGCATACTCAGGTATGTGAACTCCACATTGCAATATGGACTATTTTATGAGACTGGGGTTCAGATACATTTGCATGGATACACTGATGCTGATTGGGCTGGTAGCATTTCTGATAGACGATCTACCAGTGGATATGTGTTCTCTTTTGGGAGTGCTGCTGTCACTTGGAGCAGCAAGAAACAGACTACAGTTGCCTTGTCGAGCACAGAGGCTGAGTATAGGGGTGCAGCAATGGCTGCATGTGAGGTAGCTTGGTTGCATAAGCTACTTTATGATATGCATCAGCCTATAGATGGGCCAGTTGTCATTTATTGTGACAACATGAGCAGTATACACTTGGCAAATAACCCAGTCTATCATGCTAGAACAAAGCACATTGAGGTGCATTATCACTATGTGCGGGAGAGGGTTTTACTAGGTCTTATTGATCTAGTTTATGTCAGCACAGAGGATCAGGTAGCTGACATATTCACGAAGGCATTGGGCGCAGAGAAGCTGCGCAAGTTTAGAGACCTGCTTGGTGTGCAGGAATTGGGATTGAGCTCGAGGGGGAGTGTTGAGATATCGAGCTCCACTCGTGATATGCCAGGGTGACTGTTGTACATTTATGTCACCGACGTGTCAGTTGCAGATGCGGTTGGTACACCGCCCATGAATAATAGCTACATGATAGCTATCCTTATCTACTCTAGTTCGTGGCTCAGTTAGTATGTCACCTTAGTTAGTTGAGTTTGGTTTGAGACCCATATATAGGGTTCTTCTATTTCCTTGTATGAGAGTTCTTTTGGCTTACACAACTAAGAAGAGGAAAACTGTTTTCAGCCTCCACCTCTGTGTGTATTCCCCCATTGTGCAAGCAAGAAAGCTACAAGTGAGACTCCTTCCTTCTCTCCCACAATCTTGACATTCATTGCGTGGCTTCCTTGGTCTTCCTTCACTCTGTAGGCACTTCATTAAGCACTACGCTGCTGCTAATCATAGCTTCAAGTAGTTAAAGGACGCACTTACTTCTACCCCCATCCTTGTCTACCTTGACTTCTCTAAACTATTTACCATCCATTGTGATGTTACTGGCAGGGGTATTGATGTAGTATTGTTGCAAGAGCATAGTGTGATTGCATTTGAGAGCCGCAAGCTTGATGAGAAGGAGATGCAAATGAATGTATATGATCGGGATATATTAGCCATCCTCCATGCCATCAAGAAATGGCATCACTATTCGTATGGTAGTTGCTTCCAAGTAAAAAGTGACCACCGAGTCCTGTCGTACTTCTTGACTCAGTCCACCTTGACTCCTAACCAAAGGCGATGGGTGACAACATCACAAAACTATGACGTTGACATTTCTCACACTCATGGCAAGGATAATATTGTGGCTAATTCACTCTCTCAGATGTGGGCATGCAGAGTATCGTCTATTTCAGAATTGCACATTGATTGGGTTCAAGAGCTTTAAGAAGCTTACTTGTTAGATGATCACTTCAGCCACATCTTTCAGAAATTATAGCATGGGGTCATGGCTGAAAACTCCCAATATCAGCTCAAGCATGGCCTTATTTGGTCCATTGGTGGCAAGATTGTCATCCCACACACTTCCCCCTTCATGAAAAAGATCATGAAAGAGGTGCATTCTTGCCCCACTGTTGGTCACTTGGGTGTTTTCAAAACATATGACAGGATTGCCAAGAGCTTTCATTGGAAAGGCTTATGGAGGGGTGTCAAGGACTTTGTGACCAAATGTGTTCCATACCAACAGAACAAGGACAGTACACTCCGGCCCGCTAGCCTCTTGCAACCCCTCCCTATCCCTAAAGGGAAATGGACTCATATCACAATGGACTTCATCATTGGCCTTCCCATAGGATTCTCTAAGTTAGTCATGCATAAGGTGTTTAGTGGGTTTGAGTCTGGACTATGGCCAGTCAACCACCAAGTTGTGTTAGGTGCTAGGGATTAGATTAAGTCTATTACATAACCTTAGTATATTTAATTGTATATATTGTATGTGTGAAGAAGTCTTTATATTTTAGTTGATAATTGGTTATTCTTGATCAACTAATCATGACATACTTGTTCTTACTATTTAATAATGCAAAAATGACTAGGACTACGCCTTCTCTCTGTATTTGTGATGTTTTTTGAATTGCTAGTCATTCCCTAAAATTTATATGATGTTCTTTGTCACTTTCTTGTTCGAGTAACCTATGATTTGAGTTACAATATGTCTTGGTCATTGTTTTTATTTAACTTGTATGTCAGAAGAATGGGACAATAGACTCCATCAACAATTGCACGATTTCACACCACTAGGGAGATAACTTCAACATCTAAAATTGCATAAATGTAATCCCAACCCATCCTTTCAAAGGATTTCTCTCATCAACTTAAGAAAATGGCAAAGTCACATGTTTGACAACCTTCCATTCAGTAGAGCAAAGTCAATATCTATAATTCTATGGATAGTTGGACACTCCTCCATGAGAATCATGATGTGGAGGATGCAATAATGCCATTAAAATCAGCATAAGCATTCTTGCTAGCATTTTAGAAATAGTCTATTAATGATTCGATAAAAGTCATCAATCTATGGTTTTTAAATCTCCATACATACCTCTTTCCATAAGCAAAAATGCTATAGTTCATTTTACTTGATTATGCAAAGTAAGTATGGTTGCTTCAATGAAAGATCAAAACTAGTTTGAGACATCTCTAGACATTCTATCACACATTGAGATAATATTTTTATTGAGATTCCAGAAGGTCATTCTTAATTATTTCACAAAAATGGCTAATTTTAGCTTTTTAGCATTTGAATTTGAAAAGCAAGGTTGCAAGCCACGGAGTAGCTAGTCTAGAGCTAAAACTTGTTCACTAGATAGTACCAAAAATGCATCATGGACAAATATAAAATAATATTGATAAGTTACCAATTCATTGATCTACAATGTAACAAATTACATTCCCATCAAGTGTCAATTACTTGATGTCTTATGACATCTAGAATTGTCAAACAGAATCCTTAATTTTGTGTTTGGATAATCATGGCCCCATTTATCTCCTACTTTGCATAGTTCGCAAAAGGTTTAAAGGCACAATAGGACCCTAGTTAAGTTTGTAGCCCAACTTGCAACTTGAATATTTGATCTATCACTCTTTAAAGAAAAGCATATCAATAGAACACTCGAATGCCTATGCAGAAATATAATTGTGCTAGTCTGGGTGGGGCATGTCTAAAAGATGAAAGCGCATTAAGACTCGGCCATTAGCGAGTGAGTTGTTGAATGAGGACCATGTTCTAAGAACTTGCCTTTGATCAATGTCATTACTATATGAGAAAACCGTTTCAAAGAGACTCGGGACCCTGGCTCTCGGGCCGTGTTCGATGCGTTAGGCTTGTGGGCACTCGAAGTGCCTCAATCAATGGTATTATTCAGCAGTGGCTAAAGTACGAGATGATGATGGCTAGCTGCCTAGCTTGCCTGTGCCGTGTAGACGTTGAAGTCCTGAGGAGACGTGGGGGCAGTGATGGGCCGCTCACCATTGACCGTGATCACGGTGGCCCCTCCTCTCGACAGCTTGGCCGTCTGCGAGCCGACGTTGAAAGGCATGCTCACGTTCTGGACGCCCGGCTGCAGGTTAGGGAAAGTGGCCGTTTGCGAACCCGATGTAAGCTGGAGGTCCCCGGCTTGCGTCAGGAGCACGGTGGCGTAGACGCGATCGGTGAAGGCCGTGTCGACGAGGGGGATGCTGGATCCGCTCTTGGTCTGCGTGTAGTAATAGAGGTAGAGGACCTCTTGGGCGATGGCGGGCTCCTGGCCGCCGCTCTTGAGCCAGGGGATGTAGTGGCGGCCGGCCAGGTCCAGGAAGGGGAGATGCGGGAAGCCCTGGTCGTTATTCTCCGCGGAGCCGTAGGGCGTGTTGTCGGGCGGCACAGAAACTACGTAGTGTCGCTCCGCCCAGTCGTTCCAGCTGATGATCTCCACGAACTGCGGCTGTAGGTCGATGAGCTGTTGCCAGTGCGTCCGCCACAGCCCGTCCCCGGCGTAGTCCCCCTTCACCCCGAGATCCGCCCGGAAGAACCATGGACTGACGCTCGCCATGTAGACCTTGCCCGCCGCCCCGCACTCGGCGATGTACGCCCTGTCCGCCGCATCGGACGGGTGGTTGTAGTCCCCGTTCACGTAGGGCCACGCCGACGTGTCCCACGCGAACAGCCCGTCAAGGATGGAGTCGAAGGTGGTGAGCACGGAGCGTATGTCGCCCTGCTGCCCGCTCGTCTCGAAGAAGGGCACGAAGAAGATGTTATCACGGCCGCCCGCGGCCGGGAAGATGCCCTCGCTCCAGGTGCTGAGGGCGTCGGAGTAGGGGGTCAGGGCGACGCTGCGGCCGGCGAAGGTGGAGAAGAACTGCTTGCCGTTGATGCGCAGCTGGCTGGGGTAGCTGGCGTAGCGTGTGAGCATGGTGACGATGTTGTCGCTGGTGAGGCTGCCGGACATGTCGGCCGAGAGGAAGAGCTTGAAGTTGAGGTTGGCGGCGGCCTGGAAGAAGTTGTCGGCGCGGGTCTGGTAGACGTCGTTCCAGACGCCCGTGTTGAGGGCGAAGGCGTCGATGCCGGCTTGCTGGGCGAGCTGGATCTCGCGGGAGAGCCCCGCCACGTCGTCGCTGTAGAGGAAGGAGTAGAGCATGTAGTGGGCGAAGACGAGCGGCGCCGAGAGGGCGGGCTGAGGGGCGGCATTAAGCAGCATCAGGAGAGTCAGAGCCAGGCAGAGGTGGAGGTGGAGCAAGCTCCTCTTGCGGCGGCCTCCATCGCCAGTACGGGGTTGAGGCGTATAGCTAGACATACCGGCATGCAACAATATCTACTTGTGAAGCTTCGTTTTGGATATCGTTGCGAAGGGGGTACTATATATGTATATATACGCACGCACCAGAATGCCGGGGGGTTGACCGTTGAACCATCCGTCCCCATGCCCACGTGGGGAAAGCCGAGTTTCCATTTGACAATAGTAGCCACGGCTCCAATCATGTTCACCTGCCGCACATTTCAGATGCCAAATAAATCAAATTTCTATAGAGTGATCACATGCCATTTTCCTCTCGTACTTGCTACAATCATAACCATCTTTACTTTCAAACGCAAGTAATGACTAAAATATATGGCAACACTCTAATGATGTTTATAATTATGTTTATGTGATCAAAGGCTAAAACCCTTACTTTTGCTAATGGTTCTATCAAGGAAAAGAGAATATTTTTCCCATTTGAAAGCCTTCACGTGGTAACGTTGGAGTACTTACAAATTTGGGAGGAGATGTTCCCTTTTAGGAACTTTCTTTTGCTTTTTGGCAAATGTTTGGGCCAAACACATGAGTTTCATCAATTGCAAAGCTTGCTCTAGGGCAAATACTGTTTGCAACCTTGCATGCCTTATACTTGCACATAGGATAACCTGCAATTGTAGGTTAAAGCAGATAGACTTAGCTCTATGTGAAGGTGAGGTCACACGTTGGTAAGTGCATATGCATATGTGAGCAAGTTTAGAGTCTAAACAATAAGAATAACATTGACTAAACGGCTTTTGAAAGTGATTTGTGGCCTTACTATCTCTTCAGGTGTAGGTGAAAGAGTTCTTTTCTCTCACGATATGAAGGACGAATTTGAAAAGAATGATTCGGATGTTTCAGGAATTGCTATCCAAACAAGGTGGTGTAATCATAAGGGCCTAGTGGATTTTGTCATCAAGGAAGAGGTTAAAATGTGACCCTTTTTGGAGAAAACAACTAGTTTTATAATTTTAATGTCCAAAAACTAGGAAAAGATAGCCATTTTCATAACTAAAGTCTCCAAAAATAATTTTTTCTTTTTCAGTTTAAAAAAGCTTGAATTTCAAATAGTCTTTTGGAAATTTAGCTAAGGAAAATATAGTAAAGGACAATCCTTTAGTGGACACACGTCTAGTTTGATAATAGTGGCCACTGCCCCAATCAAACAGGAGACCAAGCTAGTAGGTATGGAATTTCAATCATGGAATTTTGGTTCCAAGTTACAAGGAACCTTTCTTTTTCAGTATAATGGTGTTTTTGTGGTCAAAGTCATGAAGTTCATAATAGTCTATAAGGCTCTAACTATAATAGTCTATAATAGTTACATTTGGAAGGCCTTTCAAGAGCTCCCCTTTTCTTTGTAAGAGGATTTGAAGGGCACATAACTATTTCTCTAAATTTTGTACCCTTCCTTCAAAGGGTAATGTATTTTAGTTCCTTCTAGAAGGGTTAAATATCCTTTTAAGGGTGCTGCAACCTACAAATATTTGGCTTGATAATATAGGCAAGTGCTCCAAATTTTTTTTTCCAAGCGGTGAAAACCCTTTTAATGAAGATTTTAAAAGGTAAATTGCTAATATTGGAAGGTTCTGAATATAAGATTCTTCAAAATTTGAAGGTTCCTCACCTCCAATTTTAGATTTAGAGGCACATTTGAGAATTTAAGGTGGGATTACACTAAACTTAGGTTTTTTTAAAAAGTACCGATTCGAATGTGGACAAATGCATATTACACACATGTGAGCAAGTTTGAATGATGAGGAGGATCCCTAAGTGGTTTTTGAGAGTGATTTATAGAATGGCTATCTCTTCTAAAGTTGGAGACTTTGTGTAGTCAATGGAAGAGTTCTTTTCTTTAGGGGTACATAGCATGACTTTTCATAAAGGTTGATAGGGATAAGTTTGAAATTGCTATCCAAACAAGATGACGTTATCACTCACGCATGACTCCATGGAGTCTATCAAGGAGATTTGTGAAAAAAATAAAACTTTTTGTTTGGGAACACAGCGACCAATTCAAGTGTCAAACAATGTAGACTTAAAAGGTGAGGTAGAGTTTCAAAGTGTAGTGTAATAAGAATAAAAAAGTAGACTTTCCTAACAAATATCATTTTGACAAACACAAGTTAAATAATATCTTCAAAATTTCTTCCACTATTGTACGCCACTAGTAACTATTTTCACCAGGCGCACAAGGTTTTACTCAAGCTACTTGTTTGCATATGCTAGTGGAGTTTGTGTATATGTTCGTGCAAACTCCACTTGCATGTGTACTTACTGTGCATGCAAGTATAGTTTATGCATAAGTATAGTTGAAGTACTCTAATATTCTTCTACCTTTTAACTCACACCACATATGTTAAGATGCTTCAAAATTTACTCCACTATGGTGCTTCATTAGTGAATAATTTGACCAAGCAAACAAAGATATACTAGTTACATATGTGTGCATGCAAGTGAACTATGTGTGTTTGTTTGGTTGAAGTAGTCTAATATTCTTCTACCTTTTGAATACCACCACATATATTGAGCCACTCTAAAGTCTCCTCCACTAGTGTGCTTCATTAATTATTTTTTCCAATGCAAACATAGACGTACTCCACAAGTTGCATGTTTGAGAGTGGAATTGTGTGTTTGCATAGTCAAAGTACTCTAATACTATTGAACCCTTTTAAATGGTACCACATATGTTTAGGGAATCCAAAATTTTCTCCACTAACGTGCTTCATTAGCAAATTTTTTGTCCACATAAGCAAATATGTATCCCACAAGTGAGAAGTATGTGCATGTGAGTGGAATTTGTGTGTTTGTGTAGTCTAAGTACTCTAATACATAATGCAACATATATTAAGGTACTTCCAAAATTGCTCCACTAGTGTGCTTCACTAGCAACTACTTTGTCCAAGCAAGCAAACTCTAGACTAATACCAATCATGTGTTTTTTAAAACCATGAGCTACAAATTTTGCATGGTACTTTATTGCCTTATTGTAACTCTTATAGTATTTTGTGTTGCTAAATATGGCTTTTGGTGAGGGATTTTTACAACTTAATAAGGTTATTTGTCCATTAAAACATAGCATTTGAAATAAGAAATGGTGATAAGTAAAAGCCAATGCTTATGGTTGACAAACAAGGTGAATCTTTCACAAGGGCCTAGGAAAATTTTCATTGTGCTCATATTAACATCTCAATCATATAGTTTTTGTTAAAAATATATAACATAGGAGGAGTAAACTTTAATCTAGACTTAGAGGGGGAAAAAAGTTGTGAAGTTTTGGGAATATGTTTTGATCATGATGATTTAGGTTTGGAAAGTCAAACTTCCTCAAAGAATGTGAATAAAAGGGTAAAGAAAAGACTCTTCAAACTCCTTCAAACAATGCGAATAAAAGTGTAAAGAAAAGACTACTAGTTATTATCCGCAAGTGATACTATTATGCTAATAAAACAATAAAATATGTTCACATTGATAACCATGAAGTTAAGTGAATAATGGAATCCATTATTGGAGCATGTAGGGTTAACGGTCTACCACAGGGGGGGTAAGAGATAGAAGGGTGTAGGAAGATTGAGAGTGGAATAAGATGAAAGAAAGAGAATTTAGAATTTGGAAGATTTAATCGAGATATACAGAGGTGAAACCAAGTGACTTTCTTGCATACAGTTTAGTATAGCAATCAATATGCCGCCCCCAAATCCAAGAAAAACATGGTATAGATGCTACCCCAAATCCAAGAAAAACTCTATCTTCATTGTTTGTACTATTTATGTCTACCAAAGGTAGAGATCAAGAATGAAGTGGTAGAACTAAAGAGAAGCCCTATTTGAGCATCAAATCTCCAATTCCAACTTGATGTCCTATTCTTGACTATTATTCACAGCCAAAACAGTCCACATGAAGAGCATCAACCCATCAAAACACCCCTTTGATGATCAAGGAAGGTTCGGTTGATGTTCAAGACTAAAAATTAAGTGAGAGATTCCCTCCAAGACCTTGTAAGAGATGAAGATCTTCAAGGATAACTTATTACCTTCTCTCGCCTTGTTTTTACTTGTTCAAAGATAGTCCCAATAGTACTTTCCTCTCTCCTCTCCAATGCATGAGCCTCTAGCCCACGTACTTTCTTTGGCTCTTTTCCCCACTTTTTCCTTGTGTCCTCTCTTAGATAGCATGCCATCGCCTTCACCTTTGTGACCACGTTGGATAATAGCTGCCCAATTAGTCCTATTTGTACTCGTAAATCTGTGTTGAATGGTCTTCTTAATCTCACAATTCATTCTCCACCACATAGCCCACAAAACAAGCCACTTAAGTGACTACTTATCACTCCTCAAATAAACATGGTCATTAAATCCCAAAACTTCACTTGACTAACTCCTATTATTAGGACAATAAGCAAGTTTGAGAAGTACATTGACTAAGAAGTCTGTCACTTACCATTCTATAGACAAAGTATGAACTCTTTCACAAGACAAACCATATCCTGCTTTCACACTCTATGTCAAAAACCTCATGACATCCACCCCCTTCCAACTTGCACATCCTCCAAAGGGTCCACAACATAGGTAGCCCATTGGGATCAAAAACCCAAACACCTGTCATCTTTATGTTATGAGTTTAACTACTCCCACCTGAATCGTAAAGCATCAACAATGCAGACATCCCATTCTACATGTATCGCTTAGTATCCATACCTGGCAATGATAGATCCTTTAGCATTCCAATCCCTGTAAATCCATTGAGCATCCCAAGTTCATATGTCAACTCATCTTCAGCTACCTCTTCAATGTTTGCTACTTCGTATTCCTCATCTCTGCCAATCTGCTCCTTTACCAAGCTCACCAATGGAGGGACCTCTTCTACATTTGCCTTTTTGCATGTCTTGGTCCTCTTCTCTTTTTTAGGTACCCACATATCAACCTTATGTAGCTCTAGCAAAGAATATGTCACATATCAGACCCTTCCTGGCCGGAAAATTGTCATACAAGACCACCCTTAAAAAAACTCCTTAGATTTCCAAATTGTAACTTTTATTGCAAAGATTCAAAAAAATAATAAAACCTACTCACCATTTATAACTTTGATGCAGACATCATGACCAAAATTTAAAGGTATCAGCCTCTAAAATGTTTTGTGCAACCTGCAACTATTCTTTATAGCATGTAATCCTTCGCAATGAGACATCACCTTTTCCAACCCTATAACTTCTACATATGAACATGGATGCCAAACAAACTTTGTAGGGGCCTTCCCCAAGTATTAAAGTCCATTCTCGATGCATTGGTTACCATTAATTTGATTCTGATTAGAGAAATTTTCAACATCTTCAAATATTCCCTGCATGTCCACCCACTACAGTTTCTTACAACCATTTTGTATACTTGGGTCTTTGAACCTACACATCCTTGGGTCTTACAACCATTTTGTATGACTCTTGTCTAGAGTTTGTGTCTCTTATCAAACCATTTCTTATTGTGAAGCCTTCCTACCTTTAACTTATGCACTGATATCCTAATTCATCTAGCCTTCTTTCCAATTTTCTTATACATAAAACTAACAACTCCTCTCTATTCAACACATCTTCCCAATGTCGAAGCTTTTGCTTGACCACCAACACCCACGGACTGCTTATTGCTGAAGCGTTTCAAGCTGAATGCCAATGGCTACCTCTTTTTTTAAAATTATATCACTAACTCATCTAACTGAAGTGAATACAACACACTAAGGTATGTAAGACCATTTACAACAAGTATAGACTAAGTCTAAAGTCACCGACTTATTTAATGTCTACATGTGGTACAACTGGACAAGCTAAGTGTGAGGTACACACAACCTAAAGATAGTAGAGCTGAGCTTGAAGTCTTAACACTCCCCCTCAAGCTTAAGATAGCATCTATACACCAAGCAGCTATCTAAAAACACTGAACTTATCTTTATCCAAAGACTTGGTAAAGATATCTGCAACTTGTTCATCAGTCTTCACATGCATGAGATCTACTCTCCCTGTAAGAACCATCTCTCTCATAAAGTGGTAGTGTACCTCAATGTGTTTAGTCCTGGCATGGTATACTGGATTTGTTGCCAAGAGTACACTACTAAGATTGTTGCATAGCATGGTCACTCGATCATCCACATATATGTCCAAATCAGCCATAAGCTTGAGCAGCCATGCAATCTCACATGCTGCCAATGCAGCACCCCTATATTCAGCCTCAATACTAGACAATGGAACCATAGGTTGCTTCTTGTTGCTCCAGCCGATCATTCTGCTTCCAAAGCCAAAAGCATAACCACTCGTAGATCTACGATCATATGAGAATCCTACCCAATTTGCATCTATGTATCCAACCAATGTCAAGAGCTTATCTTTCACATAGAACAACCCATAATCTATAGTGGACTTAACATATCTCAATATTTGCCTAACAGAATGTGGCTTTTTGGGCTTTTGCATGAACTGGACTTATGAGCCCAACTGCATAACTCAAGTCCGGCATAGTGACAGTCAAGTAGATCATCCATCTGCCTGTGCATAGTCACATCATCAAGGTCCAGTGCTAATGTCCAACTTGACATTCTGATCAAGAGGTGTATCCAGTGGTTTACATTCATCCATGCCATATTTCTTCAGCATTTCCATGGCATAGTGTTTCCGCATCAGCCATAAACCATTTTCAACTTTGATCACCTCAATACCCAAGAAATCATTTATTTCACCTAAGTCTTTCATGTCAAATTCAAATTTTAGCATTTGCATAACATGATGTATCCCAAAGTCATCATCACCTGTGATTATCAAGTCATCAATGTAGATGACCACCACTACCAATATCTTTTTTGTAAACAGACTGTGATCAGCCCTACCAACAGTAAATCCCAAACTCTACAAGTAATTACTGATCCTTGCATGCCAAGCTCTCGGAGCCTGCTTCAACCCATACAACTCTTTTTTCAGCTTAGATACTTAATGTTGAAAATCAAGGTATACATACCCTTTAGGCTGATCCATATAAATATCCTCCTCCAAGTCACCATTGAAGAAAGCATTCTTCACGTCCATCTGCTACAGTTTCCAGCCTTAAGTAGCAACAAATGCGATCACTATTCTTATGGTTGCCATCTTGGCAACATGGATGAATGTTTCCTCATAGTCTAACCCATACTGTAGGGCATATCCCTTTTTGCAACCAATCTGGCTTTGTACCTCTCTACATTGCTATCTGACTTGTATTTAATATTGTAGACCCATTTGCAACCAATGGTTTTCTTTCATTCTGCCAGTGGCATAAGATCCCAAGAACTATTTTCAGCCAAAGCATCTATCTCCTCATCTATAGTTGTGCACCAATTTTTATCCATAACTGCTTCAGCAAATGTAGTAGGCTCTTTGACCTCTGTCACCTTTGTCATATAAGCAAAATGCTTCGTAGAAAAACCATTGTAGGTCAGCCTATCCACAGGGTACTTGACTCTCTGCAATTGTCTAAGCTGTGGTACATTACTCGATTCCCCTCTCTCATGAGGTGGCGGAATGTACCTACTCTGCCTAGTGCTAGGTTTATACACTGTCGGAATACCAAGCTCACTGTCTAGATTGTTAGTTGAGTCATAACCTAAGTCGTCCTGCCATGTGTTATCACACCAAATGCATCATCAAAAGATTTTTCTTTCCCTTTGTTGTCCATCACATCACATCTCCCCCTCACTAACATACTGGTGTTAGTGGATGGTGAGCTAGGGCTTTGTAATCTCCTTGTCCATGGAGATATCGTTGGACTACCAAGACCTATCAAAGCAGTACTTTGCTATGAATCAACTATAGATACATGTGTAGAAGGCATATATGATGGCATTGCAGTGTGTGATGCATACCAAGAGGCCATCTCATCAAAGATGACATCTTTGCTCACTAATGTATCTCGAGTAGAGGGATCATAGAATTTTTATGCCTTCTTCTCCTACAAATACCCAATAAAGACACACTTATGTGCTTTCAAATCTAGCTTTTTCCGTTTCTCATCAAGTATGTGCACATAAGCAAGACAGCCAAATACTTTCATGTGATTGACATCAGGCTTGTAGCCATATAGTTTCTCAAAGGGTGTCATCTCATGAATACCTACAATGGGAGTCTTGTTCAAGATATACATGGCTGTCATAACAGCCTTAGCCCAATAATAGAGTGGCATACTCTTCTCATTCATCATTGCCTGAGCAGCTTCCGTCAATACCCTGTTTCTCTATTCAGCTATCCCATTTTGATGAGGAGTGTAGCTACAGGTAAGCTGCCTACATATGCCAATTTCAGCCAAAAAAATGGCAAACCCATTTGATACATCCCACCGCTGTCAGATCTCAAGCAAGATATGTAACAATCAAATTCCTTTTCAACCTACTTTTTAAATTGCTGAAAAAAAACACCTTATCCTTTGTTTTCAAGATATAAACCCAAGTATAGTAACTGTAATCATTAATAAATGTCACATAGTACCTGGAGCCTCCCATGGATGCATTATGGGTTGGCCCCCACACATCAAAGTGAACTAATTGCAACGGTTGTGTACTATTTCTTACATGCTTGACAAATGGAAACCTCGATTTTTTACCAAATTAACAAGCATCGCAGACATGACCAATATTTGTATATTGAAACTTGGGGAAACCTGTCACAAGCTATTTCTTCTGCATCATTTGCAACCGCTGAAGATTAACATGTCCCGCTCTCTTATGCCATATTTCCAAGTCTCTAACTATGCTAAAGCCATGGGCAAACATTGCTGATTTCAGTTGTGGCAAAGTGGCATCAAGAGTAAACATCTTGTCATTCCTATGATTGCAAGCAATCATTTTGCAGCCATTTCCAAACTCCTCAATGAAGCATCCATGCTTGTTAAATCGGACTTGCAAATTCTGCTCAGTCATCTGACCCACAAACAATAGATTTCTAGTAATTGATGGGACATGCAGTACATCATGTAAGTTCTTCTTCCTGCCATCATGGATTACCAAAGGTACTTTGCCTTTATGTTATGTGCTATGCTGCATGTCATCGCCTGTGCATACATAGCCATTCTTCTTAGGCACCATAACTGTAAACTAGTCACCATGAGGTGTCATATGATTCGATGCCCCCGAGTCAATGTACCAAATTGCATCCTCACGATACTTCTCATCAGCCCTATCTTTCACATATGCCATGGCAAAAAAATCTATCCCCAGATGCATCTTCTACCTGACTAGATGATGCATAATGTCCATGTTGTTTGCCTCTTTGATTGCCTTGCTCCTTCTAGTAGTCCTTGGGAATATGACCATACTTTCCACAATAATGAAAATCTATATCCTTATTAGGATTTTCAGATGGGCGCTGCTAAACCTCTGCCTCTAGGGCTAGATCTCCCTTTGCCTTTGAAATTTCCACCTCCTTGTGCATTTGAACCCTTTTGGTTATTATTACCATATGAGACATTTTGATGGCCTCCTATTCCAAAACCATAACCTCTATCATGGCTACCACAACCGCATTGATTCGAATAAAAGATAGCATCCTTGTTCTTGGAGCTGCTAGAATGTGTAGCCAAACCCAATTTAACTTCCTCATGAATGAGCAATGCAACTAGCTCATTAAAATCCATCATTGCAGCCCACACAGATATGGAGGTATCGAATGACTTATATTCAGGCCCCAAACCATTTAATTTTGCTCCAACCATGTCTTCATCCGCAACCTATGTGCCAATGGTGGATGCCAGCTAATCCACAATGGTCTTAATGTCTCTGACATAATCCTATATAGATCTGCCTTTTCTATCCATGTTGTTAAATTTCTACTTTAACTGTATCTTCATGGCACTTGTAATTGTGCCATAATATGTGATCAGAATGTTCCATGCATCTTCTAGTGACTTGTAGTTCATGATCTTCATCACCATAGCATCTGAGATACATAGAGATAGCCAATGTAAAACCCTACGAGCTTTTTCTTTCCAAGCTTGGTGTGCTCGTCATCTTTAATCAGTTGTAGGCCTCTCTAGGAGCTCGGGTTCATCTTATGCTCCAGTCACCAACTCTCAGTATCCTTTACCTATTAAGAAGTACTTCATGCAGAACTTCCATATGGCATAATTGTTACTATCAAGCTTTTCCCCCACTATCTGGGTTATGTTTTTGGTCCTATCTGCATTAGCCATATTTTACTAGACAAGCAATATCTAGTCACTGCCTGACTTCCTGCAAGCCAACAAGTCTAATTGACTAACTGCAGACTTTGACTGTCTATGATAGTTTTCTACAACAAATTCACTACCGAAAATAGAGTATTTTAGCCCCTTAACATCTCAATTCCATCCACAAACATGTGGCATAACCCTTAGGTACATCAGTCAACACATAGACCATGTAGGTTCTTTAACACTGTCTCATGCAACCTTACTACAGTCAAGCAAACATGCAGTCTGAAATTTGCAAGCTATCAAAAACTAACAGCTAATTCACAACCAAAACAGATGTTTATACATGTCATACATGCTCCAAAAATTCCCAAACATCTGCTAGTGCATGTAGAAGTCCATACATGATAATAGAGGCACACATTGGTGCATATACATCAAGTACAAGTGTGATAAATCTACTCACTACTTGCAAACAGCCAAGACACTGACAACCAAGGTGTATTTTAGCTCAATAATGACTTCAAATCACTTCATACATTTTCTATCATTACCATACCGACATCCATAAACTCTGTCTTCAAGAAGCAATATCATATAATGCATTTACTATTTGTAACCAGCCAAGTAGATGTCAATGCATTTGTTTCCAACTTCAACCTTTAGCATTCAATAGCCTCCAATAATCTTCTTAATCCACCAAACATTCAATAGACATATGCCAAGTTATACAAATGATAGAAGCCTTCTAATGTCATGTATTGCTTCAGTACAAGACAATGCTTGCTGTCCATAGTAAATGATAGTTTTCAGCATGTGAAAATTTTCTAGATCTGAGTATTTTAGCAAACAATTCCAGATACAAGGCACAAAATCAAATCCATATGTCCTCCTTGCATATATCTATACTCCAATGATGTTTCTAGGTATGTTAGAGAGCTCCAAGCTCATGTCAAAGATACATACATGCTGTATGTTGTTTGTATATAGCAAACAATCTTCAAATCTAGACATGTAACCAATTGTTCAAGCTCATATATCATCTCTAGACCAAACAATAGCATATCAAGACATCAAAGAACCTTCTAAGAAGCATTTCCAAGCAATATATAGCCTAGTAAGTGTTTATTGAGTTTGTTGGTGAAAGGGAGTGACGGATCAAAGGTTGGACTCGAGAGCTATGGCGACAGAGCAAGAGCAAGAAAGGGAGAGATTAGAAATGGAAACTCCAATAGTCACAATGTGTGACCGGGCCTTCCTTTATTCAAACTATCACTAAAAGAATAAAAGTGACAGTGACGGGCGCCTGCTACCTGCAGTGTGCAGTGGCGGTGACTGTCAGTGTAGTAATACACGGACGGCTAGGCAGAGGCGCCTTTACCCCCAACAATCTCCCACTTAAAGGTGAATTTGCCCCAATGAGGAGTGAAAAGAAAAAGAAAAAAGACAGTACAACATGTACACATGTACAACAGGATGAGGAAAGATGTCATCTCATCCCACACCCATCAACCTCCTGAGGAAGGCAAATTGCTCTTTAGAGAGGCTTTTCGTGAGCAGATCTGCAGGATTCTGGTCAGTCGAGATCTTGACAAGATCAACAGACTTGTCCTCAACAACCCCACGTATGAAGTGATACCTCAACTCAATGTGTTTCGTCTTCGCATGGAAGACCAAATTCTTCGCTAACTGAATAGCACTCATAGAATCCGAATGCAGTGTAGGGATAACATCAATACCAAGATCAGCAACTAAATGACCCAACCAAATGGCCTCCTTGCAAGCCTCAGTGGCTGCAACATACTTGGCCTCTGTAGTAGAAAGGACCGTGCATTTCTGCACCCTGGACATCCAAGAAACAACACCTCCAGCATAGGTGAATACATAGCCAGAAGTGGACTTCCTACTATCTGCATGTCTTGCATAATTAGAGTCAGTGTACCCCATGACTCCTGTATCCTGGCTGCCATAGCATATGCACATATCTGTAGTGCTCTTCAAGTACCTCATGATACTCTTCACGGCATCCCAATGCTTCTTGCCAGGTGTAGCCATATAGTGTGCCACAACACCAACTGCAAAGGCAATATCTGGACGAGTGGCTATCATGGCATACATAAGATTACCCACTACGGATGCATAGGGAATCTTGGCCATCTTGGCCCTCTGCTCATCTGTCTGCAGATAATCAACCTATGATACCTTCACATAAGAAGGCAATGGATAGCAAATAGGCTTTACGTCCTGCATGCGGAAGCGCTCAAGGATTTTATGAATGTACTCCCTCTGTGACAAGTAGAGGAGTCCCTGATGCCTGCCATGTCTAATGCGCATACCAAGTATGTGAGCGGCCTGTCCCAGATCTTTCATCTCAAATCTCTGCTTGAGCTGAGCCTTAAGAGCATCTAGCTCATCATGAGCTTTTCTTGCTATCAGCTTATCATCCACATAGAGTACCAAAATAAATAAAGAACCATCATGGGCTTTCTTCGTGTAAAGGCATGGATCCATAGCACTCCGACTGTAGCCCTGTGACTGCATAAAGGTATCAAACTTATGATACCACTCCTTAGGTGCCTGTTTCAAGCCATAAAGACTTTTCTTCAATTTGCACACTAGGTGCTGCCTGCCAGGTTCTGCAAAGCCCTTAGGCTGCTCCATATAAATCTCATCATGCAAGTCCCCATGTAAGAAAGCCGTCTTGACATCCATCTGGTATAAATCCAAGTCAAGCTGAGCAACCAAAGCCAAGACTAAGCACAGGGTGGTCATCTTAACCATAGAAGAAAAGACCTCGTCAAAGTCCACACCATACTCCTGCTTAAAACCCTTTGATACCAATCTAGCCTTGTATGCCAGCTTGGGGTGCCCAGGGGTACTTTTTAGCTTGTATACCCACTTGCATGGCAAAGCCTTCTTGCCGGTAGACACAGAAACCAAATCCCAAGTGTCATTCTTATGTAGGGAGTCTATCTCAGACCTGCATAGCCCTCTCCCAGGAGTGACTGTCACCCCTGCACATAGCCTCATCATAGGTGAAAGGCTCTTTTGCATCTGTAACCAAGACATAATGCATCGAGGGCTGAAATCTATCAGGTGGACGTCTGTCTCTAGTAGACCGTCTCACGGCAGGCTCTGCTGCTTGCCCAACTGCCTGTCCAACACCCTGACCATGAGTATCTGTTCCAACTGTAGGCTGTCAAACTGGTTGTGTGGGAGCTCTCCGCTCCTCCTGAAATATGATCCTGCGGATCTCAATAACTCTCTCAGGCTGCCTATACATTTTGTCTTCATGGAAGACTACATCATGACTGTGGATGACTTTCCACGCCTGCGGATCCCAGAGACGATAACCCATCTCGCCTGCATCCCCATAACCAAGGAAAATGCATTTGACACTCTTGGGATCCAGCTTACTTCTCTTGTCCTTGGGCACATGGCAAAATGCCTCACATCCAAAGACACGGAGATGTGCATAAGAGGGAGGTTTTCCAGTCCATACCTCCTCTGCAACCTGGAAATCCAAACCACTAGAGTGTAATCTGTTTATGACATGTAGAGCTATACTAACTACCTTAGCCCAAAAGCTCTGTGGTAGGCCTGCATAGCTAAGCATATTGCGTACACGCTCCTGGATGGTTCTATTCATCCGCTTAGCCAAACCATTCTGGGGAGGGGGGTATAGGGGGTGTTCAATTGAGCTTAATACCCCTCTCATCACATAACTGCTCAAAAGCGCGTGAGACATACTCACCCCCATTATCTGTCCTTAGGCATTTTAGCCTATACCGAGACTGGTTCTCAACCAATGCAAGCCATCTCTGAAACACAACCAAGACATCATATTTCAGCTTAATGGGATCAGCCCAAACTTTCTGTGAAAAATCGTCTATGAACGTAACAAAATACTTTGCACCACCCATAGACTGACAAGGCATGGGCCCATAAACATCCGAATGTACCAATGCCAAGGGCTCACTCATGCGTGGCCTACCAGACTTCTTATGCATAGACCTAGTCAGCCTGCCATAAAGACAATGCTCACACGAATCAAAACATGCATAATCAAGGGGTGGTAAGTACTGCAAACCAGAAAGCATTTTCATTCCCTTCAAAGACATATGGCCCAAATAGGCATGCCAAAGAGATACATGTGGGATAGAACCCACAGAAAAAACATGATCAAGGGAAGAAGCTGATACAATCATGGGGTAGAGACTGCCAGCCTTGGCACCTCTCGCAATCACAAGTCTGCCACGAGTGATCTTCCATGCAGAGTCTCCAAAACATACATGATATCCTGCATCATCAAGCTGTCCGACTGACATGAGACTGCGTGTCAAAGCAGGTACATGACGTACATCCTGCATAATAAAACTGCTGCCAGAAGGAAACTGCAGTCTAACATCACCAATGCCCACAATATCAAGAGAGCTGTCATCACCCAAGCGCACAGAACTCGAAATAGTACGGTATGAATGAAACCACTCTCGGCAAGGTGTCACATGAAAGGACACACCTAAGTCCAAGAGCCAACACTGTGCATACATAGAGTGTATCTCTATCATCTGTGAAGCACTAAAAGAAGCTGCTAGGATATAATCATCATCATCAATATTCTCAAGCTGCATAACATTGATCTCTTCAATTTTAACACTGGACTTTGCAGGTACTATGCTGCGATCAGAAGACTTATCCTGCACTTTGTATTTTCCCTTATCTTTGCGCCTTTCATTGTGCAATTCATGGCATTGTGGCCTAATATGGCCCTTTTTTCCACAATGGTGACAAGTAATATATGCATTTCTACCACGGGATTTGCTACGTGACTTCCCACGAGACTTGGACCGAGATTTTTGAGAATCCCGTCCACAGCCACTACCACTGCCATGCTTTCCATATCCATCATTCCTGCCTCTAACTGTCATAGCATGAGACACACGAGAGGCATCCAAATTCTTACGGTTAACCTCTTCCTAAGAAGAGCACTCTCAACATCAGATAATTTCAAGGTAGCAGTAGAGGCACATAATGCAGTGCGGAATACATCCCATGGCTCATTAAGAGTACCAAGCAAGAAAAGAGGAGTGACATCCTCTGCAAAAGTGATGTCCTGCAAAGTCAAGTTCTTGAGTATAGCATGGAAGTGGCTCAAGTGAGCAGACATAATCACATTGTCCTTCAAGCGCAGATCCATAAGCTGCTTCAGCCAATACATCTGACTCGCTAGACTTTTCTTCTCATAGAGATTTTTGATATTTTCCCACAACTGCTATGCACTCTGTTCTTTCTCAAAGACATTATAGTGAACCTGTTTTGTGAGAGAAAATACAATAGTGGACTTACATAACTCATCAAGCTCAAGCCATTCCTCATTTGGCATAGTTGCAGGCGGATGCCCGCTTAACCTCAAAGGTTTGATCTGCGATTTTTGCACCAACACCTGCCAAATCTGGCTCTTCCAATAAGAGTAATTCGTACCATCAAGCTTAATGATGTTGAAAATAGCATGATCAGTGGACGAACTCGCCATAATGTAGGCTAGAAGACTGTAGACAATTCAAAACTGCTTGCTATTTACTGTAGAAAATGACCAAAAAATCACCAAAATCGAGGAAAAATAGCGAAGAAAGTGGAACCAAAGCTGCTGCCCACCAAGTACTAGTGAATGTACATCATTTTAGAGTGTTTCAGCATGAAAAATCCATGTCAGGCCATACATATATGCTTGCTATAATAAATTTCAAATTTTAGTAAAAGAGAGCTAACAGTGCCAAAATCCGATCCCAAGGCAATCAGATACTGCCAAGACCAAAGCCGGCATCATGTGGGCATAGTATAAGCATATGATAGTCGATAAGCATGAATCCAACACCCATGTATGTCATACAAACATCTGCCAGTGAGTAGGCACATCCCCTAGGCAACGGGGCAAAGTGTTCCTGCCACTACCAAAACTTGACACAAGTAGGTGTCAGTTCACAAAGATACGGATCCAAAATTGAGACTTAGATCATAAGCATATAGTGAACCAAGACATATGATGTATCATCCCAAAAGGTAAGAAGTCCCAAAGTCTCAAGTGTTTGTAACTGCTCAATAGCATGTAACGGCTCAATGCATAAAAGTACCAGCTGCTCAATGTCTAATAAGCATTCAAGAATGCTCCTACTGGCACAAAAGCCGTATGTATGAGCTCAAGAGCTCAAGCCAAGGCAAGACACAGTGCTAATGACATAAGTCCAAGACAATACATCAATAGTACATCCCGAACATGTAGGCGGTAGAGCATCTGTATGTAGCATCCATAAGCATATAAGACATCAAGTACATCCCAAGATACAACTCTGGCAAGCCAATAAATAGCTCAAGTAAGCTTCGAGAATCCAAGGTCAAGCTCCAGTAGCAATAGGATCCAAACAATGTAACTAGCATGTAGTAATGGCGTAGGCTAAGCATGTCAAGACCGGTCAGACATAAGCAACATAGATGCCATAAGTACATCCAAGACGGAGCATCCAAATGCTTTGCAAAGTGAGCTCAAGCTCAACCAATGATCCCGAATCAAAACCAAGCTCTATGTCAAGCCGCAAGTGCCAATACATCACCATATTTGTCCGAAACATAGCCCGAAAAGCATAGGCATAAGTATACATGAGTAAAATGACTTCAGCCCCTGTGTACAGCAGTGATTTACTATTCAAAATTGAGAATTTCAGCACCAAAATCACCCTAACATCCGAGCATCAAACGGGACCAACTGGGCATCAAATGACAATGCCAAACAAGCTAGAGCATCAAATATCAATGAAACACTGTCATAAACTGCATGTGGACTGTTATGACAGTCCCAAAACAGTGTTAAATCAGTCCAAATGCTATGCCAACACATCAACCATCAAAACCAAGCATCAAAGCATGTTCATATGCCCGAAATGGAGCCTTTCCAAGTGCCAATGGAGGGGGAGAGCTGCTATTGTGACTGTCAATGCTGAAGGCACATATAGGAGGGCTGTGTGATTCCACCAACTATAAATGCTGGTCGTGGGGCTGCAAAAAATGGTGGCCAAGCTTCGGAGGGGTCCGGTTAAAGCCATGAAAGGCCTCAAACAAGCTCTAGCAAGTCTTGTTCAAAGGCAAGTGAGATATGAAGCAAGGAAGCTTCAATAGTGGCTGCCCCAATCTTGTTTACAGCCTGTGAGACTTGAGAATTGAAGTAAACCCTGAAGAAAATGATCAAATACCTCTTATGTAATGCCATGAAGGTGCCCAACAATGCCAGAAAGGTGCTCGGGAAGCCGGGGAGTGACGGGAGCTCGAAGGAGTCAGATATGGCTGCCGGGAAGGAGACCCAATGCAAGTAGGGAGTCGATGGGATGCTGATAATGCCACAGACCAAGCTCAAGAGTCGGAAAGCAAAGCTCTGATACCAGTTGAAAGGGAGCAACGGATCGAAGGTTGGACTCGAGAGCTATGGCGGGAGAGCAAGAGCAAGAAAGGGAGAGACTAGAAATGGGAACTCCAACAGTCACAATGTGTGACCGGGCCTTTTTTTATTCAAACTGTCACTAAAAGAATAAAGAATAAAGTGACATTGACAGGCACCTATCACCTGCAGTGTGCAGTTGCGGTGACTGTCAGTGTAGTAATACATGGGGTTGGGCGGCTAGGCAAAGGCGCCTTTACCCCCAACAGTTGGCAACCAAGAAGACTCCCTCAGCATCAAGCGCAAACACGCAAACTGGTATGATAATCATAGTAGTAGCTCCACAATGAAATGATGACCAATTCTTGCTCTTGATTTCTCACTAAAGCCTCCACAATGCTTCAGACAAGTCATAGAGAACCTCTACCAAATGATACAATGCATACCTTCAACAGGAGCAATGGCAGTCAGCCCCTCTTGTCAAGAACCTTGAATCTTCAAGTTCCAAGTTTTCTTCACAAATGCTATCCACCACAGGACCCATTCATGGCTCTGATACCATGTTGAAAGAGAGAGACAGAGTTTTAAACCAACAGAGAGGAGCAATGTGCTCTCTTCTTTTTTAAAAAGATTATATCACTAACTCATCCAATTGAAGTGAATACAACATAGTAAGGTCTATAAGACCATTCACACCAAGTAGAGACTAAGTCTAAATTCACTGACTTATTTAATGTCCGCATGTGGTAAAGCTGGACAAGCTAAACATTGGGTACACACAACCTAAAGATAATAGAGTTGAGCTTGAAGTCTTAACATCAAGCCTACGAGTGTAGTGAGCTTATCTCGATGCCCAATTGAGTACCCTTATCTCTCAAGCACATTGGTAGCTCCATGATTCGAGATGCATGCTCAAGCAACCTCAATCCTCCACCTTCAAGCTCCATGCTCCATAGCCGCTCATGCAAGAAACAAGAGAAGAGAATAAGAGGGGAGAAGATGGAGAGCTTCTCCACCACAGTCCCTCATCCTCACACTCTCACACTCCCTCTCTCAAGCATATGCACAAGCAAGAAAGAAGAAGAAGAGAAGAGAAGAAGAAGAAAAGGAGAGCCACTTTTGCCACACACCAAGAATGAGCTTATCGATTCACTTTTTGGCTTTTATACATGCCCTTATCCTTTTGGGCACCCATCCCATTTTTTGCATGATCGGCCATCTTGCCGAGGTCCTCTTTTCTTATTTCTTTCTATTTACATTATGCCTTCATCTATGCCCGTCTACTCTTTACAACTTACACAGGAGGGAGCCTCGCGCTCTTTTACAAAGATTTGGGGGGCCTTTACAATTTAAAATGCACCTTTGCCTTTGCCTCAACTTTTAAGGTTGCCCTTGTGCTTTTGGCCTTTTCTCCTCTTATCCTTCTATCGGGCCACCTTTTTTTCATTTGCTTTGTATTTTTTAAAATTTTTGAATTTTCTTTTGCTTCCTTTTTCTCTGTCTTACACTAGGACTAACACCCAAGGTATGACACTTCATGTAAAAGTCATCCCTTCTATTGGCATGATGGGCTTCTAACCATATATCAATATGATGGGACCTAAAACGGGCCGGCACTGGCTCATGCACTAGCCGGACCTCTATCATGCGCTCAACAACCCCACGGCCTCGTGGCCAGGAGCGGTGATGACACATACATCATACATTGCCTTCCTAAACATCTTGTGTTTGTATCACATCTCGTAGTCCAACTCTAACCCAATTAACACTCCTCAAAGGGAGTCCCAACACATTGCTAAATGGCACGAAGTACAAAAATAGGAGGTCCTCCCACGGCTGACTGCCGCTACCGCACTGCGACTCTCCTACATCTTGGGGATTGGCCCCTCGATGTGTCGCTAAACATATATAACACTTCGCACATAGTTCTCTCAAGGTACCAATTATTTCGTTCTAGGATGTACCATACCTCACTTTATTTAGTTGGTGTGTCTTATTATATTTTCCATTTATATATCAAAAACACCCAATTTTCCCCTATTTCGCGTGTTTTATGGGTTTTACACCATTAATTTCAGTCACAACACTTATGATTTTTCTGATTTTCTAAGCATAAACTGATCAAAATCATAGCAAACAACAACATAATGCATAATCATCCCATGGGAACAAGTACTCATGAAGCAAATTGCATAAAACATCAATTTCCTTTGTAAAAATGAAATTACCGTTCTTTGCGGGTTGCGGGTTTTTATTTGCCATGTCTCGGGACTGATTTCCAGCAGCCATTAATGTCCATGATAGTCCGGAATCAGCAATCTTCATTCCTCTTGAACCATGGAGCAATCCGGTCTTCATTGGACAAGCATCCGTCACCCATTCTTCTTCTTCTTCTTCACTGCATGAATCTGCCCTTAGAGGAGAGAGAGGGAGGAGAGAGAAATACTAAAATCAGAGATCTTCATAGAGACCACCATTGCGCGAGCGAAGCACGGCGATATGACTAGCAGACAGAGGGGAAGCAAGGGCAATGATCATTTGTAGTGGTTGTTCACAGCCTGCATCTTCCATCCCAAGATATGGGGCGCCAATTTTGGCGCCTGCTATCCACAGTTTTTCCATCCTCTCTCTCTCCACGATTTCATGCTAACTCAAATGTTGGCATAAAATGCCCCCTAGCCCCCAAAGGTCACCACTCATTTGGCCACACCTCTTCAAATCTTGACCGGTTTCTTGGCCATTTCCCCATCTGGACTCCGAATTGAGCTCTGAAAAATCCTGGGCATCCGGCTCGGCATCCCACATTGGCCGGTAACTCTTATCAACCCGCACGGCAGTCTAAAAAATTATGAAAAATCAACAAGTGTCGCTTGGCACTTGATGCTTAAAATCGTCCTAGATCGAGCTGCCGCCTTCGACGTTGAATATTTTTCCCTTGATATTTGTAATTTTTAGCTATTTTTAAGCACTTCTTGGCATCAAAATTCTGCTCTCATTGGTGACCACGGGATAGGGTGACTCAGCCCGTCGAATCCCACAATATATCTGCACAAAACAACCAAAGGAAGCATCAAGCTGATACAAAATAGATACATATTAAACATAGCACAATGCTCACCCTACCCCCTGACAGAACCAAGGCATGACCTCCACAAGGAGTAGGCCTAGCATAATCTGATAAAAGGTCCGAAGCTAGTCACTGACCAACCGCTCCAACATGGCCAAACTAAAAAGAACTATCAAAGAGGTTGCCCTAAGTGGTGGTCTGAACTACCTTCCTAACTAAGGACAACACATCTAGGAGCTCCTACTAGGTGAGGACTCCTATAGCCTGATCAAGAAGTATTTTCTTTTAGCACATTTTTTCTTTTAGGTTTTTATTTTTCCATACTCGGGCATGTAAAAAGGAGGGAGCTGAGCGTAGTGACCCAAGGAGAATAGGGCATCGGCCTCAGGACCTGTTTCGGTACGCAAGAACCTACTAAGCCCTCGCAAGGCAACACTTAATCCTTTTCTAACACTCACTTTTATTTTCGCTCCAACCTTCCTTAGTTTCTTCTTCCCTAGCAAGATGCCACCCCTAGGAAGATAAGGCATCGGCCTCGGGTCTGGTTTGTCCCCAGGAACCTACCAGGCCTTCGCAAGGCAATGATCATCTGCTCATAAATTTTCCTTTCCTTGTCTTCTCTAGTTTTATAGGGGTTAGAACCCCTTTTTACACACCTTTGTATATATTTATTTTCTTTTCAGATATTCAAGGTTTTTTTCCTTTATCATCTTTATTTTCCTTCTGCAGGCTTCCCTAACGGCCTCACAACTAACAAGAACTCCTAGAATAGCCGCCTAGCAGGCTAGCAGAACAAGGTCACTAGGACTTCCATCTAAAACATGTCTTTCAATGCTTGACAATGTCTTTACAGGAGGCAATGACTACTCAGACCTCACTCAAACATACTGAACCTAAACCTGGGACTTCATGCCTAATTGGACGCCGGTCCCCAATAAAAACGAAAATCCCCTTAACAAGTACACAAACACATATAGCATAAAAACCACAGTACTCATAAAGGAGAAATATCACCTGGATAGGGCCACGAGAAGCTTTTGCACAACAAAAGGCTCCTTCCAAGCTCTGCTTCAAACCTATCTAGCACAAAACTAAAACAAGAAACCATTAACCACACCTGCACTAAACAGACAACTGGCCCTCTTGGCCTAATGAAATAAAGCACTTCACCACAAAACTTAATCGGCCCTCTTGGCCTAATGAAATAAAACAGTAAAACCTCGCAAAACGGGCCCTCTTGGCCTAATGAAATAAAGCAAAGTAGGACCTACACATCCTTCCCTGGAATAGCACAGATATACAATAATAGGCTCCCTCCCAAGGAGGAAAAACAGGCTCATAGCCCTAAACTAAATGCATAAGGTTATGACCCATCCCTCCTGCATATATATCAAGAGGCATACGCATAACATGTCGTCTAATTAACCTATGGGTCCAAGATAATAACGGTAGATTGGTCTCGGCTACTCTTTGCATCACCCATATCAACCATCGTCTGCCATATATTGCATGCTCTGATAACAGTCCCCACAAGCGACCGGGTCATGTTTCATTATTGATCACAATATCCAAACTAGGACCACAATTAAAGAAGAGGTCTTCCTCATAAGCAAGATTTGCCAATGAATCCGCAAACTCATTCCAGTAACGTGGAATCAGCTAAAAAGACACTCTCTCAAACTCTTCAAGTAGGGTCATAGCAGTTCGATGATACATACAGAGAATGGGATTCCGTATTGTGTACATCCCATCTAGCTGATTCAGGATCAACTGGGAATCCCCTTTTACTAACAAGTGACGAGTACCACCTTGATTGGCAATGTGCAGTCCCATAAGCAAGGCTTTATACTCCGCCATATTATTAGTGAATCCTACCCCGAGATAAGCTGCTAACTTCATCGTAACTTTACGTCGGGGGTCTCGGATTACTACTCCAACACTCCCTTTTTTATTAGGGCCCCTGGACACTCCGTCAAAATATAATGTGTACGTCCATAAGGGGTTTACACAGCTGGCCATCACGAACTCCTCTATTCGTAATTATGGTAATCAAAGTTTAGCATGTTGAGAGGATGAACTGACAGCTCCATCCCACCTTCTTCATTGAACTCAACAGGGATACTCGTCAACAGTCGTAAGCAATGATGGCAGAAGACTTTGATCTCCCACACAAAGGTTCTGTCTTCTTGCTCAATCACTTTGTATCCTTTGCTCCACCAGATGAGTTTCCCCTGATGGTATCTTTGCTCCAGATATGGGTGCTCCAAATAAGGAATTAATCGACCCATTAACCGACTTTAAGCTCTTTTGCAGTTCTCAAATCATCCCCAGCATGGACCTGCAATGCATTTCTTTTGTATTAGTATACTTAGAAATAATAAGGTTTAATATTATTAAGATTAACCTTATTTTTAAACTCTACTCCCTGGAGATCAGCTAATAGGGCCGTAGACCTATTCTTCCCTAACCTGACAATCTTGTAGGGGCCATCCCATTTAGGTTCTAACTTCCCTGGAAACAACTCCCTACGTGCATCGTAATAGAGGACTAATTGCCCTTTTTTAAAGGTATATTTCTTCGCTCTAAGGTCATGCAACTTCTTCATCCGACGCTTGGCTACCTCCTAGTGTAGTAAGCTCTGCAACTTCAGCTCATCTAGGTGGGCTATAGTTGTGAAACATTCAAAAAGGGAATCCTTATCTCCCAAAGAATGGTTAATTGCAAACCGTATGGTCAGCAATTCGATTTCAAGGGGTAACACACACTCTTTCCTATAAACCAATTTGAATGGAGTATGGCCGGTAGCTCGCTTGAACGTGGTATTATACGCCCATACTGCCACACACAACTTCCTGTCCCAGTCTCGTTTCTTCTTAGAGACTATCTTAGACAAGATCCTCACAAGCTGCTTATTAGTACTTTCCACCTGCCCGTTTGCTTGCGGATTATAAGGAGTCGTTTTATTGTGCTTGATTTGCCAAGCCTCAGTCAAGCTTTTGATCACCTTATTCAAAAAATGGGTTCCACGGTCTGACACTAATTCCCTCGGTGGACCAAAGTGGCAGATAATCTATTCTAACAGGAAACTTGCAGTCTCTTTTGCATTGTCCTGCCTCGTCGCCCGCACTTTTGATCATTTTGTGAAATAATCAGTGGCTACTATAATATACCTCTTTTGAGTAATAGACGATAGGGTAATGGGACCCAGAAAATCAATGCCCCACTTCTCGAATGGAAGGATAGCCATGATAGGCATAAGTGGGCATTTCTTATTTTCTCTACTGTCATGCCTTTGATAGGTATCACATTTCTTTACATACTCAAAAGAATCTTGGAAGATGGATGGCCACCAATATCCAGCTCTTAACGCTTTCTGCGCCGTCAACCATCCTGCGAAGTGCCCTCCACATGCAGAGTCATGGCACTCCTCCAAGATAAAAGGAACCTCGTCAGGCATTACACATCGGTGATAGATATCATCAACAGCTTGCCGATATAGCATCCCTGCGATCAAGGAAAACTTCAAAGCTTGCTGTTTGATTTTTCTCTTTTCAGACTTTGATAAACCAGCTCCTGTCTCTCATGTTGATAAATAATGTGTAATAGCAGCATACCAAGATGGAATAGAAGCTGTATCAATTTTAAACATTTCCTCAATATCACTTCCTTCAGCCAAAGTCTCTTTCGGCTCCCCGAAATCCACAAGGCATTCCATAATACTCTGCAACCTCGGTGGCTTACTCTTAATCTCATAATCGAACTCCTGCAAAGTGATTAACCACTTTCCCAAACAATCAGGCGGCTGCAGCTTGTTCATAAGCAATCTAAGCCCTTTCGCCTTCGTAAAGAACACTACCTTTTCATAGAGGATGTAGTGCCTGAATTTCTTAGTCCCAAAGACCATCGCAAGACACAACTTCTCCATGTAGGTATAATTGATCTCTGAAATGCCCAATTTTCGACTAGCAAAAGCTATCGGGTGATACCACTTTTCCTCCCAAATTTGGGCTAAACAGCAACTTATACTATGCATGGTGGCTGCTGAAAATATATAGAACGTCTCGCCTCTTTTAGGTGCTTTTAAAACGGGTGCTTGTACTAGCTCCTGTTTCATATCCTCAAAAGCTACCTTACAAGGGTCGCTCCACTCAAATGAACAGCTAAAGGATAATAAATTCGTTAATGGCAACGTCCTTTCTGCCAAGGCATTTATAAACCTTCGATAGTACCCTATCAATGGCAGAAAGATATGAACCTCTTTCAGAGTGCACGGTGGACTCATAGCAACTATAACCTTGATCTTTTCAGGGTCAGTTGCTATCCCTACTGAACTGACCACATGGCCCAGCAATAGCCCATAAGGTACTCCAAAGACACACTTCCGTGGGTTAAGAGTGATACAAAATTGTTTTTTTTAGCTGATTATTTCACAAAATGGTCAGAAGCGCAGGCAATAGAAACCCATTACATCCAGCCTTTAGTTGTTTCAATGTTTATGCAGTAAATGTATGCAATTATTGCAGTAATTTAGTCAATGTATCAGTAAAATTTAGCCTTGCAAAATGTCCCAAAATATAGTCATGTGCTATCAAAATACCACATTTTTTTCATCCTAAAAACCAGCCACAAAGATAATTTCGCACTTTCTTGTAGGCAATAACATATTCCATCCAGCCTTTAGTTCTTTCAATGTTTATGCAGTAAATGTATGCAATTACTGCAATAATTTAGTCAATGTATCAGTAAAATTTAGCCTTGCAAAATGTCCCAAAATATAGTCATGTGCTATCAAAATACCACATTTTTCATTCTAAAAACCAACCACAAAGATAATTTCACACTTTCTTGTAGGCAATAACATATTCCATCCAGCATTGCCATAGCCTCCATTTACAACAATGCTATCTAAAAGCCCTTGAATTCCCTAGCATTAGACAACATCGAATAATCTCTATTAATATCCTGATTATGGGGATGATTGACACATACGGTTAAAAATTGAACTACCCTTCTGTCATGTTTACTTTGCACACGACCATAAGAAGAACCATTATCTATCACCTTAGTTTCCATCCTTGATTCCACAATGTATGGCTGCCCCAAGATAACTAGATAATTGCTTGAATCTTTCACAAAGAAGTGATATTTATCTTGGGTATCTCCAATGGCCACTATAACACTCGGGCATGTATCATAGAGCTCCCCTCATGAGTTGTTGGTAGCACATATATTCCAACTAGGATCCATATTCACTGGCCATCCGCCATTCTTACACAAACTATGTGGCATTACATTAATTTCAGACCCATTGTCCAAGAGAGAAGTACGTTTGTATCTCCTACTCATCAATCTTCACAATAGTTTTAGTTATAGCTCTTGCCTAGGTGCGTATGAGAGTAGTGGCTATTAGGCCCGAGTAGTTCACTATATGTATACCCTCTGTATCACGTGCGTTCAAGGCCTATTTATAAATATCCTTATGTGTGAATTTTTTCTTAATAAAACATAACCCTTTTCTATTCAATTTGTAAGTAACCCCTTTATATGGGACCCTTCTGTATGTAAAAATTTGTGTAAAAACAGTATTTTGAAAATCCCTTATGTTGAACTTACATGATATATACATATGATGACTGATCTCCCTAGGCTATTTGTTGAGATATCGAGCTCCACTCGTGATATGCCAGGGTGACCGTTGTGCATTTATGTCACGACTTGTCAGTTGCAGATGTAGTTGGTACACCGCCCATGAATAATAGCTAGATGACAGCTATCCTTATCTACTCTATTTTGTGGCTCAGTTAGTATGCCACCTTAGTTAGTTGAGTTTGGTTTGAGACCCATATATAGGATTCTTCTATTTCTATGTGCTAGAGTTCTTTTTGGCTTACACAACTAAGAAGAGGAAAATTGTTTTCAGCCTCCATCTTTGTGTGTATTCCCCCATTGTGCAAGCAAGAAAGCTACAAGTGAGACTCCTTCCTTCTCTCTCACAATCTTGACATGGTATCAGAGCCTTGTTCGTGATAAGGAGCTCAAGAAAGCAAGCCAAGTTCGTGGTGTTCTGGTAAGAGGAGCAGTGTTGCTTTCATTCTTCTGTTTTGGGAGCAAGTCTCTACAAGTAGCACAGCCGGAAAGTGCAAGAGTGCATTGTCTCAGATTGAGACCTGCAGGAGCATGGCATAAAGCAGCAATATTCATGTAGTCATACCCCACAACAAAATGGAATTGCAGAAAGGAAAAACAGGCATATTGGAGGTATCTCGTGCCATGCTCAACGAAAAAGATTTGCCAGATTTTTACTGGGCTGAAGCAGTTGCTACAGCAGTCTACATAATGACCAGGACTCCCACTGCAGCAATACATGGGATGACTCCAGAGGAGAGGTATATTGGTAGGAAACCAGATATTTCTCATTTGAAGATTTTTGGTTGCATTGCCTATGTTCATGTGCCAGATGAGTTTAGATCCAAGTTGGATCCAGAAGCTAAGAAGTGCATCTTTATTGGTTACTCTCTGCAGAGCAGAAAGGGTATAGATGCTATAACCCTTCTACTCGTAAGTTTACAATGAGCAGAGATGTTGTTTTTGATGAGATGAGTAGCTGGTATAAACCAGTAAATGTGATTGATGATGTAGATGCACAAAATGGTAATGCTGCACAGAATTCACAGCAGTAGTCACAAAATATTAGTGGACCTGGAACGTCCTCTAGCAGTGGTTCACATTCTTCGCCATGGATAAGCAGATTGAGATCAGGAGAATCTTCTCAAAGCAATGCAGATAGTGGTATTCAGGTATCACGAAAAGGAAAAGAGAAGGTAGATCAGCCCATGTTTGATGTGAATGCAGGTCACTCTTATGTGGATGGTGAATCCAGTGGCTCAGAGCAGAGCATTGATGATGAGTTGGGTATTCCTTCTATTGTTACACCTGGAGTAAGGAAGACCAGGGATGTTTTGAGGGCACTTGGGAGTGAACCTACTTTGCGCAGGTCTACTAGAGCTAGGTTGTCAAGATTGTGGGAGAGAAGGAAGGAGTCTCACTTGTAGCTTTCTTGCTTGCACAATGGGGGAATACACACAGAGATGGAGGCTGAAAACAGTTTTCCTCTTCTTAGTTGTGTAAGCCAAAAAGAACTCTAGTACAAGGAAATAGAAGAACCCTATATATGGGTCTCAAACCAAACTCGACTAACTAAGGTGGCATACTAACTGAGCCACGAACTAGAGTAGATAAGGATAGCTATCATGTAGCTATTATTCATGGGCGGTGTACCAATCGCATCTACAATTGACAAGTCGGTGACATAAATGCACAACGGTCACCCTGGCATATCACGAGTGGATCTCGATATCTCAACACTCCCCCTCGAGCTCAATCCCAATTCCTGCACACCAAGCAGGTCTCTAAACTTGCGCAGCTTCTCTGCGCCCAATGCCTTCGTAAATATGTCAGCTACCTGATCCTCTATGCTGACATAAACTAGATCAATAAGACCTAGTAAAATCCTCTCCCGCACAAAGTGATAATGCACCTCAATGTGCTTTGTTCTAGCATGATATACTGGGTTATTTTCCAAGTGTATACTACTCATGTTGTCACAATAAATGACAACTGGCCCATCTGTAGGCTGATTCATATCATAAAGTATCTTATGCAACCAAGCTACCTCACATGCAGCCATTGCTGCGCCCCTATACTCAGCCTCTGTGCTCGACAAGGCAACTGTAGGCTGTTTCTTGCTGCTCCAAGTGACTGCAGCACTCCCAAAAGAGAACACATATCCACTGGTAGATCGTCTATCAGAAATACTACCAGCCCAATCAGTATCAGTGTATCCATGCAACTGTATCTGAACCCCAGTCTCATAAAATAGTCCATACTGCAATGTGGACCTCACATACCTGACTATGCGTCTAGCTGCATCCAAATGCAGTTTCCTTGGAGCCTGCATAAACTGACTTACCAGTCCAACAGCATAGCTCAAATCTGGCCTGGTAATAGTCATATAAATCAAGCTTCCTACTATGTGTCTGTACATAGTAGGGTCTTCTAGAAGCTCACCTACATCTGCGCTCAGCTTCACATTCTGCTCCAAAGGAACTGAAATAGGCTTACAGCCTGTCATCCCATATTTGGACAACATGTCCAATCCATACTGCCTTTGCAAGAGCTGTATCCCACTTGGTGATCTAATCACCTCAATGCCCAAGAAATAACGCAGCTCTCCCAAATCCTTCATCTCAAACTTCTGCTTCAATAGCATTTTCACATGAAGGATATCTTCATCACTGTCACCTGTCATAATCAAATCATCAACATAAATGACAAGTAGCATAATACCTTTCTCTGTTTTTCTCACATAAAGTGAGAAATCTGCCTTGGAAATCTGAAAGCCAATAGTGACAAGATATTGTCCTATCTTGTCAGACCATGATCTAGGTGCTTGCTTCAAGCCATACAAGGCTTTCTTCAACCTGCAAACAAACTCAGGATGAACAGCATGCACATAACCTGGTGGCTGCTCCATATAGACCTCTTCTTGCAAGTCACCATGCAAGAAGGCATTCTTTACATCCATCTGATGTAAAGACCATCCCTTTGATGCAGCCATTGCAATGACTGCTCTTACGGTTGCCATCCTTGCAACCGGACTGAATGTTTCTTCATAGTCAATGCCATATGTTTGTGCATACCCCTTGACTACTAATCTTGCCTTGTATCTGTTCATAGAACCATCTGCATTGTGCTTCACCTTATAAACCCACTTACAACCAATTGCATTCTTACCTTTAGGAAAAGGTACCAATTCCCATGTAGCATTTGCTTCCAAGGTATCCATTTCTTCATCCATGGCTTTCTCCCATTTTTCTTTTCCCATGGCTTGCTCAAAAGAAGTGGGTTCTGGTTCCTGTATCACTTTGACCATATATGCATAGTGAATGGTTGTAAATCCATCATATTTCAGCCTATCCACAGGATACCTAACTCTGGTAGACCTGCGCAAAGTAGGTTCACTCCCAGGTGCTCTCAAAACATCCCTGGTCTTCCTTACTTCAGGTGTAACAATAGAAGGAATACCCAACTCATCATCAATGCTCTGTTCTGAGCCACTGGATTCACCATCCACATAAGAGTGACCTGCATTCACATTAAACATGGGCTGATCTACCTTCTCTTTTCCTTTTCATGATACCTGCATACCACTATCTGCATTGCTTTGAGAATATTCTCCTGATCTCAATCAGCCTGTCCATGGTGAAGAATGTGAACCACTGCTAGAGGACGCTCCAGGTCCACTAATATTTTGTGACTGCTGCTGTGAATTCTGTGCAGCATTACCATTTTGTGCATCTACATCATCAATCACATTTACTGGTTTATACCAGCTACTCATCTCATCAAAAACAACATCTCTGCTCACTGTAAACTTACGAGTAGAAGGGTTATAGCATCTATACCCTTTTTGCTGCAGAGAGTAACCAATAAAGATGCACTTCTCAGCTTTTGGATCCAACTTGGATCTCAACTCATCTGGCACATGTACATAGGCAATGCAACCAAAAATCTTCAAATGAGAAATATCTGGTTTCCTACCAGTATACCCCTCCTCTGGAGTCATCCCATGTATTGCTGCAGTGGGAGTCCTGTTCATTATGTAGACTGCTGTAGCAACTGCCTCAGCCCAATAAAAATTTGGTAGGTCTTTTTCATTGAGCATGGCACGAGATACCTCTCCAATATGCATGTTTTTCCTTTCTGTAATTCCATTTTGTTGTGGGGTATGACTGCATGAATATTGCTGCTTTATGCCATGCTCCTGCAAGAACCTTGCAAACTCATTTGAGAGGTACTCTCCCCCTCCATCTGACCTTAGGCATTTTATTTTCAGGCCTGTTTCTTTTTCAACCATAGCTTTAAGAGTTTTGAAATGCCCAAAAACTTCACTTTTCTTTTTCATAAAATACACCCAAACTTTTCTGCTATAGTCATCAATAAAAGTGACAAAATAAAGACAGCCTCCAAGAGATGCAGCTTTAGTAGTCCACACATCAGAGTGGATTAATTACAATGGCTTTTTACTTTCTTGAACATGTCTAGGAAATGGTTTCCTTGCCTGTTTTCCAAACTGACAGGCTTCACATACCTTATGCATTTCTGCAACCTTGAATTTTGGCAATCCTGCAACAATATTTTGGGCCTGCATTGATTTAAGTCGCTGTACATTAACATGACCAATGCGTTTATGCCAGATATCAATATCTGCAACTACACCGGTCCCATGTGCAAACATTGCTGCACTCAATTCAGACATGTCTGCATCCAACGTAAACATTCTGCCCTTCTTCTTTCCTTTTGCTATCAAGCGACCTTTATTTTTCATATCCTCAACAAAGCATCCATGAGGATTAAACCTGCTCAACCATTTGACCAACAGAAACTAGATTCTTGGTGATATTCGGGACATGAAATACGTCGGACAGGTATTTCTTTTTTCCATCCTGCATAGACAAAGGAATTTTTCCAATCTTCACAATAGGATGTGCAGTATCATCACCAGTCTCCACAAATCCTAGTTCTTCCATTTTCCTTGCATCCTCCATCCATTCTACATGACCTGTCATGTGGTTTGATGCACCTGAGTCAACATACCACACATCGTTGCTTTGTTCTACACTTGTCACAGAATTGTTCATGTGCTGCACCATAAACAAATGCTCATTTCTGTCATCACCCTTTCTACTAGAAGATGCATAATTCCCTTGTTGCAGTTTTCCATTCATGATGTCATTCTGCTTTTTATAGCAGTCTTTAGCCATATGACCCATTTTACCACAGTAGTAGCATTCAACATTACTGTTTGCATTTTGGCCTCTTTGCCATCCACCACGAGAAATGGATGCCTTGGAAGCAAATGCTACATGGGAATTGGTACCTTTGCCTAAAGGTAAGAATGCACTCAGCTGTAAGTGGGTTTACAAGGTGAAGCACAATGCAGATGGTTCTATGAAGAGATACAAGGCAAGATTAGTAGTCAAGGGATATGCACAAACATATGGCATTGATTATGAAGAAATATTGAGTCCGGTTGCAAGGGTGGCAACCGTAAGAGCGGTCATTGCTATGGCTGCATCAAAGGAATGGTCTTTACATCAGATGGATGTAAAGAATGCCTTCTTGCATGGTGATTTGCAAGAAGAGGTATATATGGAGCAGCCACCAGGTTATGTGCATGCTGTTCATCCTGAGTTTGTTTGCAGGTTGAAGAAAGCATTGTATGGCTTGAAGCAAGCACCTAGAGCATGGTCTGACAAGATAGGAAAGTATCTTGTCACTATTGGCTTTCAGATTTCCAAGGCAGATTTCTCACTTTATGTGAGAAAAACTGAGAAAGGTATTATGCTGCTTGTCATTTATGTTGATGATTTGATTATCACAGGTGACAGTGATGAAGATATCCTTCATGTGAAAATGCTATTGAAGTAGAAGTTTGAGATGAAGGATTTGGGAGAGCTGCGTTATTTCTTGGGGATTGAGGTGATTAGATCTCCAAGTGGGATATGGCTCTTACAGAGGCAGTATGAATTGGACATGCTGTCCAAATATGGGATGACAGGCTGTAAGCCTATTTCAGTTCCTTTGGAGCAGAATGTGAAGCTGAGCGCAGATGCACTGAGCTTCTGGAAGACCCTACTATGTAAGACACATAGTAGGAAGTTTGATTTATATGACTATTACCAGGCCAGATTTGAGCTATGATGTTGGATTGGTAAGTCAGTTTATGCAGGCTCCAAGGAAACCGCATTTAGATGCGGCTAGACGCATACTCAGGTATGTGAAGTCCACATTGCAGTATGGATTATTTTATGAGACTGGGGTTCAAATACAGTTGCATGGATACACTGATGCTGATTGGGTTGGTAGTATTTCTGATAGACGATCTACCAGTGGATATGTGTTCTCTTTTGGGAGTGCTACAGTCACTTGGAGCAGCAAGAAACAGCCTACAGTTGCCTTGTCGAGCACAGAGGCTGAGTACAGGGGCGCAGCAATGGCTGCATGTGAGGTAGCTTGGTTGCATAAGATACTTTATGATATGCATCAGCCTACAGATGGGCCAGTTGTCATTTATTATGACAACATGAGTAGTATACACTTGGCAAATAACCCAGTCTATCATGCTAGAACAAAGCACATTGAGGTGCATTATCACTACGTGCAGGAGAGGGTTTTACTAGGTCTTATTGATCTAGTTTATGTCAGCACAGAGGATCAGGTAGCTGACATATTTACGAAGGCATTGGGCACAGAGAAGCTGCGCAAGTTCAGAGACCTACTTGGTGTGCAGGAATTGGGATTGAGCTCGAGAGGGAGTGTTGAGATATCGAGCTCCACTCGTGATATGCAAGGGTGACCGTTGTGCATTTATGTCACCGACTTGCCAGTTGCAGATGCGGTTGGTACACCGCCCATGAATAATAGCTAGATGACAGCTATCCTTATCTACTCTAGTTCGTGGCTCAATTAGTATGCCACCTTAGTTAGTTGAGTTTGGTTTTAGACCCATATATAGGGTTCTTCTATTTCTATGTACTAGAGTTCTTTTTGGCTTACACAACTAAGAAGAGGAAAATTGTTTTCAGCCTCCAGCTTTGTGTGTATTCCCCCATTGTGCAAGCAAGAAAGCTACAAGTGAGACTCCTTCCTTCTCTCCCACAATCTTGACACTATTAGGATAAAAGTGAGCATTCTCTTCCTCATGAACCTACTCTTGCACAATTGCCTTATGTGTAGTATTGCCCACCATAACATTTTTAGCCATAATATCATTCTTTCCACCCTTATTTAGCCCATTTTTAGCATTGGTCTATTTTATGACAACAATGGAGTCATCAATAGATTCCAACTAAATGCCCTATGAACTCATATATTCTTCAACCTACAATAGTGCCTGAGTAGGTTCTCCTACAAGCTACCTTTTTTACTTAATGATATCTATTATCTCATCATGGAATTCAAGCTTAATGATGCCAACAATCTCACCAAGCATAAATTCAACCCTAGTTCTAAGAATGCATTCCTCAAGAACTTTCTTAATGATGCCAACAATCTCACCAAGCATAAATTCAACCCTAGTTCTAAGAATGCATTCCACAAGCACTTTCTTTATATTAGTTGTTATCTCTATATCAAATTGCAACTTGTAGCCAAGCTACTTGCCTCTCTTTTTTTTCTAGAGAGGAGTTTAAACACCAAGGAAATGCCAGAAAAGTGCCAAATCATGAGAATTCTAGGCAGAACTTAAAGCTTGAAGAAAGTGGAGGACACAGATCATCCGAAAATTTGAAGTGGCCGTGAAAGATGAGAATTTCAATTACTTCAAAAGTTGGACTTCGTAGTGGTTACGGATTTTTCATAAATTTTCAGGATGTCGGATTGAAGCAGGACAAGTTTTTGGTAGTTTAGGACTTCAAGATGGACACACAAAATTTTTTCGAAGAAAAATCGGGCACCAAACGCAGAAGAAGCCAAAGGCCGGGCAAGAGGAGGACCAAAAATGACTTGGGGGGGGGGGGGGGGGGGGGGGGGGAGACATGAAAGGATGTGACCCTTAGAGGGCCCCCAACTCCCCAAAAATCAACATCATGAGGGAGGACCGCTTTTTTTTGTGTGGGGGAACAAAAAAAGGGGTGCCATGATGATAGGCAACAATGATAGAGAGAGGGCTCCAAAGGTATATGAGAGCCTCAATACAACCATGATAACCGATGATACAAGGTTGATCCTCTATTTTTTCACTCTCCATCACCACCTTTGCCTCTAGATATGGCAGCTTGGATATAGAGATGTAGAAATTGGTCTTTCTCTCTCCCCCCTCCCTCTCCTTCAAGAGGCAATTCATGTGAAAATCACAAAGAGAAGGGCAGGATGAGGATTGGTTGTCCAACATAAACTGGATTGATGTAAGTTCAAGGGGACACTAAGAAGTGAAGTCTAGCTCTTCTTGGAGATCAATGATAGGTCCAATGGCTATTTGTATATTCAATTTTAATAGCCCATAACACGCGAATTAGTTGTATGCCTATTTTATGAGGTAATTTTTCTTGTTTTTAACAATTTATGGTCCAAATGAAGTGCATATGGTATGAAAATTTGTCTAAACCTTGTTTGATATGTCTTTGAGAGTTGCAAGTGATAACATGTAGAATCTGTAGTTAAGTGTGTTTGTTATTAATAGTTTAAAGCCTAAAATGCGGTATTTAAATTTAAAAAATAAGGGATTTCTTTGTTTCAAGTGGAAAAATGGTGTTCTTATGGGATGAAATGAGAAATGATGGTGGATTTTAGTAATTCTAATTAGGTTACATTAAAAATTTAGAAAATCATAGTAATTATTAATAAAAATAGAAGAAAATTGAGAAAATTGAGAAAAAATTTAAGCACTTAAAATTTATGAAAATTTATGAATGTGTCTATGGATGTATGGTAGGGCTAAAGCATGAGGGTTAGCTTCATAATATATTGTAATACTCTCTATACCTACCATTGTAAGCATAACATTAAACAATAGGGAGAGGAGGGGATTATGAGTGCTAAATATAGGATGAAATCTGATTTTTATAATGCACTTTACATATTGGATGCATTATTTTAAAAGTTAAAGGATTTAGTAGCATGAGTATGCTCAGTGCTATCCCCTTATGCAACAAAGTAAATATGCTAGTAGTATGAAAATCATGAAAATAATTGGTTGTGCACATCCACATTGTTGATTTGATTCAATATAATGTTCGTGCACTCATGGGCATTCACCTTTGCATTGCATCCCATATACATGGTATCAAATGAGTATCAGCTTCTACTTGGTTTCATAAATGTTGACCTACATTGAGAGCATGCGAAGTCCCAAGCTGTAGGTTTAGTATGTTTGTTTCTTTGGGGATTGATTTAGAAAGGCTTATACTTCATCTCCTGGAATGATTTTTATAAAGGGAGGACTGTATGTCATATGTGCTTTATGTTTGGAGAGTGCATCTTGGAGCCAATCCTCGAGGTGTAGAGAGCCATAGTGGGTCCATGGCAATCAGCCGAAGGGGTGCTCCTTGTATATGTGCTACGAGGTGCTATGCACCATTATGTTAGGGAACTCCAACTACTTGGAGTCATTGGACTATGAACAGTACAAATGCATGTATAAGTTATATTAGAGAGTGTTTTCTCCATAGCTCTTGATCGCAAGGCCGTGGGGTGTTTTGGTTGAGCATAGAGGCCCACTTCTAGAGCCTTAGAGACATTGGCATGCCCAATTTTGTTCCCAATAAGTGATGTGTTTTCTAGAAGCTGCTAATAAATAGTGGCTTCTGAATCTTGGTTGATAAGGACTAGTTATTCAGTGTATGCCAAAAGATAGTGAAATAAATCCAAAAGACTATCAAGCCGAGATCCAAAGGCAAGAAAGAGCGGAAAGGGCTAGATGACAGGTTGAAATCGTTAGGAGGTATTCCCCTCATCAATGGAGTAGCCCCATATTCCTATGAGGGAGGGGTCTTAGTGACCCTAGTTCCACAAGCAATTCTTTGGTAGGATCGAGTTAGTGTGATTTTTTGTTTTAATTATATACTAACTTAATAGATTGTATCAAGTTGGTATTATATTTTGTTTTAAATCTATACTAACTCGATGCAATGCATCAAGATCTTTTATATTTCATTATATTTTTTGTTCTCCACCGATGCAATGTATCAACTTGATATAACAACTTTATAGATTTCATATCAACTTGATGTAGTGTATCAAGTGGCTATTTTTTGACAGTTGTTTACTTCTACTTGAAGCATTGCATTAAGTTTATATTATTTGAGTTAATTTTGTATTTTACTTTTCACTAAATTTATTGTTTAGATGATGTAATGCATCAATTTGTTAGACATGTCAGATGATGCATTAATTTTTTCGACACAATTCAGGAAGAGAGTAGCAAGAAGTCCAAGAAGACATAGGAGTATACCATTGAAGAGGATACCTCCGGTCTATTTGATTCTCCTCCCCCCACTACTATGATAAAGAAGACTAGTAAAGTTCAAGTTGAGAAAGGTGGCGAGAGAGATCATGTTGGTGGCAAATTGGGTAGCTCATCACTAAAGTATCAAATCTCTAGAAAGAGAACACTATTTCTAGGTGGTGCTTCTACTGAACAAAGTAAGACCACATAAGCATCAAGGAAGAAGAATAATCAAGAACATGAGGACCAACCCTTAGGTGTTCAAGAACAACATCCTCTACCATCAAAGTCCTCATATATAAAATGAGAACCTGACTAGAAGCTACAAATATGTAAAATTGTAGAGTTTGGATCTGACTCTTTGACATTAGATTATTGTTCTAATAGTAAGGAGGAGCCAATGCAGCCTTGGACAAAGCAAATTGTTTAACTTATTGAGAAGCCATGATAATTTGGGATACCTCTTCTTGCAACTAAAGGGCCTTTGAACAAAGAATATCATAGGAGAGTACCCTAATCATGAATGGTGTTTATCATATCTTTCTCAAGGAAATCTCATTTTGTGACTTGCAAGAAATCCTGGGTCGAAGATGCAATCAACTAACAAGCTAAAGCAATGTGAAAAGGTTATGCCACATAATTATTTAGATCCAAATAGCTCCATGGTTTACTTGATAGTTTCTAATGGTTCAATGGTCCAAGATTATGGCTTGGATGAAACAAAATTAGTTAAAACTTAGCATAGCACAAGGCCTTTGAGAGATGAAATTCAACAAGAAAAAAAAACTTATTGTGGCATTGTCTTCTTTTATCCAACGAAATATAGAGTCACATGTTATACTTGCATCTTAAAAGTCTATTAAAGACAAAGGGACCTCTCATCCTACAAAAATCAAGACTAGTGGAAGAGAAGGTAGTAGCCCCATATAAAAGAAGAGGATTCCACCAAGACCAATGCCCCCCCATCAAAGAAAATACCACAAAAGAAATCTAAGAAAATGTGTACTATAGTTGAGTAGCAACAGCTGCTTGGATGGGCATATAGATTTGCTAATTGCAAAATACTTCTTTTAATTTCTTAGCATACACTCGAACATTCTCATGAGGTTCTTGACATGTTACATTGAGAATATGTAGCCAATAGTAACCGTCTCTCTCAAAGACAAACTCTTTTCAAAAGGCTCTAAAACTTAGATCAATTGTAGTTATGGTTCTAGCTTCTAGGCTGTGATATCATACTACAGCTCTTTCTTTCAGAGTCATATTAAAGAACATCATCAGATGTCCCTTATCTTGAATTCAGCAGTTGAACATTAACTTTTGGAACTCATTGATGTGGAGCTCCATATCTTCCTCTACTAATCCATTGAAAATGGATAGAGGGAGTCCTAAAACTGGCAAATTTTGCATCCTTGTAGGAATTGCAATAGGTTGTGCCATTCCAAGAACCAGATTTGCTAAGGGTCTCTGAACTAGTGGAACTACTATCCCGCTCAAAGTGGGCTGATCTACTGGGAGAGGGGAAGTATTAGATGCAATGCATCAACTTAATATAAAATTTACCACAAATTCATACCAACTTAATGTAGTGCATCAAGAAGAGAATGAATTGTCACGACTTTCAATCCCACTAGATACATTACATTAAGTGGGTGGAAATTTTATCACAATTTTCAACTCCTCTTGATGCACTATACCAATCACATGAATCACAACATCACTTGATGCACAACATGAAATGCCATTGCAAAAATGTCAATTAGAAAGGAAACTCAATGCAATGAATCAAGTTAGGGATAGAATATACATTTTGTAATTATACATATGTACTAGATGTATAGATTACTTATTTATCAAATGTAATTTATCAATTTAGATGGAAAATATATAACAACTACAAACCTAGAATAGAAATTTGATTTTAAAATCCCAATACTTTGTATGATACAATATATTATACAAGAGATGCTTATTATTTTGGCAATTCTTGAATATTTTAAAAAATATAAAAATAAAATATCTAATTGTTAAAAATATATGTTATAATAGTTATAATTTTTAAAACTTATTGAAAATTATAAACATTCAAATGATAAATTTACATGAAAAGTACAATTAGGTAAAGTCAAAAAATTCATGTACCCCCAAGTTCTTGTGTTTAGTTCCTTGCCCTAGATTGTCTATGCTCTTTGCTCCATATAACAATATATCACATTCTAGTGAAAGACTCACAAGAAGAAAATAGCTTATTTGGAAAACTTCTTTAAATTAATCCAATGATAAATAAAAGAGAGATGATCTCAAATAATCAAGGCTACAATAAGCAATAGATCAAAAGCTTCAAAAAGAATACCAATGCAAGATCAATAATGTATCAACTTTGAGATCATCATACCCATTTGATCACAATCATTTGTATACCAATCATGGTTTTGGTCACGAATATTATCAAGATAGTCATAAGCATCATAGTTCACAATTAGAACAATTGTAATAGCATAATCAACCTTGAACTTGTTGCCAACTCCATAATGAAATGGTCATCAAAATCCAAACCATGAAAAAGAAGAAGGCTAAGAGTTGACAATGACCATAATCGTATTGATGAAGGTTGAAGTTACTATTATTATTCCAATTTGGATGCTCAATAAATCTAGAAGCACTTGGATTACAAGTGGATCATTGGTAGCCAAGGTATGATACAGGTGATACATTATAATACCAAGGTGGAAAATAAAGTATACCTACAATATTACATGTGTATTAATCTCCATAGCATCCAATATCTTGAAAGTGATAACAACAAATCTAGGGTAGTATCCATTGTGAACAAAGTGAGAAACTCCTGGATAGCCCACAAGCAACATAATAGCTCTTCTAGCTTAGCATGGAAGGATGATGTGTAAATTGATGTAATGTATTTGAGAATTGCCATGGTTATTGATTATAATTGTGATGCTTTTCAAAGCTACCATGGTCATTGAAATGATAGCATCAATAGCTAAAAAGTGATGTTGATTGTGACTATGGCCAAACATGATTGTCTTGATGAATCTGAGTATGACAATCTCAATAATGACAAAAAAAAGTGTAAAACCTTATTGCTCAAGTAGTAGCAAATAACCAAATGAGCAAGGAAGAGAACTTGATACACTGCATTGACTCACTTGGAAAAACTTGTGATTTTGGAGACTTTTCCACAAACCTTGTCTAAGGAATGCAAACTTGATATACTCATAAAGTTGGCTAGAAAAAATATGAGATTTGTCACTTTTCAAAATTGTGACAAAAAAGCAAGAAAGCATAACAAAAAAGAGATAAAGAAGAATAGAAAAGAAACTTTAAAATACATCAAAATATCATCACTAAATTTATCTTCAAGAGCACTATCCCTAAACTCCACCGAGGAGAAGAGGGGAGGAAACTCCAAAAATTATTGCTATCCCCTAGACTCCAATGGAAAAATTTATAAGAAAAAGAAGAAAAAAACCTTAGTGAAGTAATTTTAGGCTCTACTACTAGACATTTGATGCACTACAATAAGATTGAGAGAATGTAATTAGACTAATGCATGATAACTTGTGTACTATAATCAAGTTTTTAAAATGGAAGAAAATTTTCTAGGAAAATTTATGTGTTGCATGAAGCTTCCACAAACTTGGTACATTTCATCAAGTGTGCCAAACTAAAATGATCCAAAACTAGATTGCAGCAATTTAGATAATTATATTAAAAATTAAGTGAACTTGATGTATAACATCAACTCAACCAAAATATTAGCTAAAATTTTAAGAGAACTGATGTATTACATCAATTTGGTAAAAAAAATTAGTAAATTTTATGAGAAACTTGATGCATTGCATGACCTTGGTCTAAAAATAGCAAAGTTTATAAAAAACCTTGATACATTGTATCAACTTGGCAAAAAAAAAAAAGCAAAGTTTATAGGAAAATTGATGCATTATATCAACTTGGGTGGAGAAATTAGAAAAGCTTCTAAGAAAGTTGATACAGTACATCCACTTGGCTAGAAAATTAGCAAACTCTCTAGGAAACTTGATGCAATGTATCAAGTAAGATAAAAATTGATATAAATATCAATTCAACTTGATGCAATGCATCAACTCATCCAAAATATTAGCTAAAATTCCAAGAAACTTGATACACTACATAAACTTTGCTAGAAATTTAACCAATTTTCTAAGCAACTTGATGCATTATATGACGTTAGAAACAAACTAATAAATTTTTTGTGAAACTCGATGCACTATACCAATTAAGACCCAAGAATAATATATAGAGTGGGTAAAATTGATACATTGTATTAAATCAAATCAAATTTTAGGATAAACTCCAAGCAACTCAATGCATTGCATTAAGTTACCTACAATATTTAACAAGATTTCAAGAAAACCTTATGTAACGCATCAAGTAGGAATAAAACTTGGTACCATATTTATGTTAGATTGATATATTATAATATATCAATATAAATATTAAAAATAATCATAAGCAACTTGATGCATTACATCAAGTACACCAAACTATTAACATAATTCCTAAGAACCTTATTACACTAGATCAAGTGAAACTAGATGTTATAACATACCTCTACTCAAACTTGATACATTGTATCAAATTGATGGAGATATTGATAAGAATTTAATATAATCCATAAAGTTATCTTTAAGAAGTTAGAAGTTTCTTAGAACATTGATGTAGTATATCAAGTTTTCTATAGCCTTGGAAAATTTTCTTTCTTAAGTGATAAAATTTTGTTTAATATATTCACTATAACATGATATATTGCATCAAATTGACCCATTTTTATCAATCATTACCTAAATAGAAGGCCTATAATATCGAACTATATATACCTCTTATAACTCAATTGCTTGCTTTAAATTTTTTTATGATTTTTCTTTTAATAAAAGGAATATTTTAACAGTAGTCAAAAATCATTTACATTGGCATTTTTTGTCATTTTTATAAGGTTATTGTGCTAGATTTATGTGGGTTGGGCTTACTCCTTTTATAATACTCCTCTACTCTAGCTTATTGATCTCTTGCTTGCAAATGAGATGAATGAGGGATGCATCTCTTCTTATAAACAAAAATTCCCCAACTTAGCAAGTCCTTAACCCTAGGGCACCTTCACATTGAGCCCTATCCCTACCTAACCCTTACCTTAACCCTAACCTAATCCTAATCCTAATCCTTACCTCAACTACTCTTGTCATAAAAGTCCATCGAGCTTAGATTCTACTTTGCTATTGTTAGTGAGTTACATTCTCCTCATGTATTTCCTCTAATTCTCTTACTGGCACCTAGAATGTATATTTTCTCTTATATAAATGGATACTTTGGCTTTTGATTCCTATGATGGATCTAATACTCTATCTTTTGAATCCTTTGACTTGGAGATCTTATCGAGTGCATGCAACCCAATCGAGATTATTTTAAAAAATGATGTGGATATTATTAAAGAATTAGATCAACTGTCGTTTGATTCATTTGATCCCAATACTTTGGAGGACATCAAAAAGTTCCATGAATGATGTACAGGTGCAATCATCAAAGCATGTAGATAACTCATACTATCAACATCACAAATAATCTCAAGATGTTTCATATATGCAAGAAGGATGAGGTGATAAAACAATTATGTATTTTCAAAAGAATAGAAAAAATTATGGTATGGAGCGCACTAGGTTACTTGTAAGTTATTAACAAATCAAGTTTGCATTACAATGTGACTTTTGCTAAAGTAATTATCTTGCTACATTATTATGGTCATTAAAAATTGAAGGCACACTATAACATCATTTTTCTTTGAAATATAGTTAGTAGGATGCTTTTCTTTCATTATTGTTGATACCATAAATATGTGGAAAGTTCCAGTATTGTTTTTATAACACACTATTTTGTAGGATAGCATTTAAAATAGGCTTGAGCCTAGGAAATACTGGTCTTCAAAGAGTCAAATGCAAAATATCTAAGTATAATGGATACAAAATTGAGCCAAATATTACATTGGTCCTCTAGGCAAGGTTACAGTTTCCTGGATGGAAATATATTTTAAGGCACATTGTGAAGTTATACCAACAACTAGGAGGCTACATCTTGTAGATAACTTTACTAGGATTGAAATATATTCCATCTACAAGCAAGCCACTGCTTTAAAATGCTATCCCAAGGAAATTCAGAATGGGAGCATGTAGCATCTATGAAAATTTAAAAGCTCAATGAAAGAATGCAAGAGATTATAAGCAGCTTGTGATGGCAAAGGAAAGACTACAAATTCATTGAGAAGAGAAATCAACATAGAGAAAAAAGGCCATGCACCATAAGCATAAGTGTTTTTTTGTACCAAAAAGATATATTAGTGGAGCCCCGAGAGGAACACCAAGGAAAAGGGAATTCTCTTGCAAGAAAATCTATCTTGTAACATCAACAAGCTTGTTTATCATATTTCATATGATCACAATGAAGGAAAGAACACCAGGCACAACAAATCTTCATGCAGCATCATGTAAATCTCCCACGGTTTTTAATAGAATCGACCATATTCTTCAACATCCTCATAGAATCCATCAATATCACAAAGAAAGCAAAGAATTACACCATCTTGAAATGGAAATACATCACATAGTATTCATCTTCAATATCTTCATAGTCTTCTCTCTCAATCTCTCATATACAATCACTCTGTTTCAATAGAATTGGCTATCTCTGACTCTCTCTCTCACACTCCATCAATAATACATCATATCCTCACTACAATCTCTCTAAAATTACTCTCAATAATCACTCTTAGGTCGTGGATACCCCTCCCAAGAGGTATGTCTGATATGAAAGGTTACCAGAGCCACTACAGTGTCTCTTCACAGCTCACTACTGTCACTTCACTCTAGTCTTCTCTTGAGTCTTCAGCAGCTACTTCTTCCACTTCCTCCAGCTCTTTTGTACTTGTATTCACCTCTTTCCAAGGCTAGAAAACTTTCCCAAAGTCACACATACATTCCACAGAACACTTACAGAACAGTCTACAGAACAGTACCAGAACAGTTACAGTACAGAGACAGAACAGAACAGAACAGAAACAGAACAGAAGCAGAAGCTCTACAGAAGACCTACAGAAGGTTACAGAAGGTCATCAAAACTTCATAACTCACTCTCAAACCATTCAAAACTCTCACAAACCATTCAATAAACTTTCACAATATCTCATTCTTCATCAATCAATACTCCATCCCTCCTTACAGAAGACAATCAGAACAAAAACAGACCAAAACAGAACAAAACAGAAGGTATACAGAACGATTCAGAACCTATCAGAACATCACAAAACCATCAACAAACATCATGATCTTCCAAAACACAATCAATATCATCCAAAACACTCTCAATCCACTTCCAAATCAATCAATCACCTCATAAAATCAACCATTCAGCTCTCAAAAACAACAAAAATCAGCCAAAAAACAAGTCATTTCAACACTCAACATATCCCCACACTTAATAAGGAAGCGTCCTCGCGACCCAGGAAAAAGGGAATACAAGTTCATTAAAAAAGCTTCACTTTGATCTTCAATATCTTCTTACAAAGAATCCATCCACCACGACCCCATCTTATAACCTGTTTCTGATATAAAAAATACAAAGAAAGGAAAACCCTTTATACATTAACACCTCTTATCAAACTAAAAATCACAACAAATTGGTAAAGGATATAAGAATTTGCTTCTTCTTCTTCATCTTCATTTGCTTCAACTCTCCAACCACGACCCCATCTCGACAAATCTCCAAAACATAGCTCGTACACAAAATCCAATAGGAAACCACCACGTTCGTTTGACATAAATGAACTCACAACACAAATACTAATACACAACACAACCATCTGAATGACTTCCTCAAAAAGAGAGTTTGGCATTAAAAAGCTTGCACCATACATTGGAAAGGCATCAATGAAGATGATCCCTCTTAAAAGATTGATGTTGTCTGAATCGATCCATAGATAAGGATTCATCTACAAAGTTTTTAGGAGGATTTTGAAAAAATTGGAGACAGCACATCCTTTCCAACAGGACCAGGTATCTGCTAGGCAAACAGAGGGCATGAAAATACAGTATCTCCAGCTGTTGGGAATCAATGCTAACATTGACATTCATGCACAACTTGGGGATAGGCTTTGAATCAGTATGGGAGTGCCTATGCATATACGCCAGGTACCAAGCAAAGTGAGCAGTTAATCTCACTGAGGGATCTGCAGACTGTGAATATTGTTGGGCAAAATGAACATAGTTTTGATAAGCTTGACTTGAAACTGTCCATTCCCCTGGAATTACTGGCCAATTAATCTGCGGTCCTGTAAGGCAATCATCCGAACTCCATCCCCTTCTTCTGGAAATCTGAGTATCAAAACCGGCACAGTCACTAACCAACTGAGGTGGTTGAGATATGGAAGTGCTAGGAGAGGGTAATGGAATAAGGGAAAGTGGATGTAGGGAAGGATAGGAAAAATCATAAAAGGAAGAAAAGGTTAAAGAAGGAGTGGCAGAAATTTGTAAGGAATCACTAAGGAAAGGTGTTAATTGATAAATAGGAAACGTGGAGGGTATATTTATGAGGGGTGAAGGACAAGGTGGAGAAGGGGAAAATACCCTATCCTCAATAAAGGAACAGTAAGTGAAAATAGGAATTTGAGGGGAATTGGAAGGTTGGAAAAGAAGTGGTAAAATTACTGTGGAATTTGTTTGACAAAGGGAAAAATATATAGCATAGCGGTGAGCCAATTGTTGGTAATAAAGGAGGGTAGGAACAGAAGGTCCCAAGAGAGATCGTCTCTGATAGGCATCAAAGAAAGTAGCATCAAATGGATTATGTTTGGAAAGATAGGTTAAGAGATCCATTCTCAGTTGGTTAGTACTCTGGACAAAGGTAGGAGCTGTGTTTTGTCTTTGATTTAGGACCACTGACTCAATCATAGGATGCCACGAACTATCCTGACAATCAGCCACTTTGGAGGAATAACTTTGAAACATTTCAGCTATACGCAACTCCAAATGATTGACATAGAGAACAGCCTGTAAGACCACATCCCCCACATACCATGCCATATCGACCTCATCTGGAATTAACAAATCTCCTCGGAGATACATGTATGACATTAGCATGGTGTCTGGCGTGACAGAATCTTCAAAGAGCATTCTGACTACCTCTGTCAACAACTCAGCAGACCAAGCCCCACTCCAGCCATCCTCTGGAAAAGGTAAATCCATCGTGGAAAGCTTCATATAGAATACCAGCTTCTGTAAGTGGTAGTGGACAAAGAAAGAATGGTCAGGTAAGACATAGTCCTGAAATTGCTCAAAGGTAGACCATAATAAGTCCATTCTGGACTGCAATCTTTCCACTTTGTCTTGGAATAAAGGGCATAAAGTAGCCTGTCTCTGTAGGGCAGCCAAGTCCTGCTGTGAAAGATAAGGAATGAATGGAACAGGAGGGCTTGGAGGAACAGAGCGGGACTTTGCAAGCTGATCTTGCAACTGCTGGATTTGGGAGGCTTGGTTGGCCACTGTGTCATTAGCCATCTGTAAAGCTGAAAGCTTGTCATCTAATTGAACTTGGAATTCTTTCGCTTCGGTGGACATCCGCTCCTTCTCTGCTGAAAGGCTAGTAACCTGTGACTGAGCCTCGAATAACTGGGTTTTCAATGAAGAAATCTCCTCGCTTTGAGTGGCAACCAGTTGGGTTTGCTGTTCCATTTGCTTGAATAGATCTGCTAGGGTATCCTTAGTAGAAGCTAATTCAGATGTTGCCTTATGCAACTGGTCTTTGGACTGCATGAGCTCCTCATAGAAAGATGCGTACAGCTGTTGAACACAGGCTGTCACTGACAACTCAATGGAACTTTGAATATCCTTGCAGAGGAAAGGAATGGCATCTCCTGAAACGAGACTGTTCAGGGAAGGAACGGAGATATCCAAGGATCCTTCTCTATGTGCTCTGAACAGGTTATTGCAAGTGAGATACCCAGGGAGTTCACTGCCAGAAGTAGCAGGGATAGACACTGAGGGAAGTACAGCAGGGGCTTTGTCCGCTACCCTCTTCAAGCGTTTGCGCTGTATGACCAGGGGAGGCGGAGAATCATCATCCTCAATGTCAATAGGTGCTGACTCTTCGGAAGGTGGAGGAGGAGGTACTGGATCTGATGGAGGAGGTAGAGGCACAGTCTTCTGTAAACCTGAATAGGTCAAGAAGGCAGACAAATAGGATCCATAGGTAACATTGGTAACATTACCCCTCGTGACTTTAACAAAATGCTGATCCATCTTAGTAAGGAGGTATGTGCTCCAATCAATGGCAACTCCTTTTAGCACCATCCTGGAAGCTGTGAAAAGCTCTTTGGACAAATAGTGTGATGGCGTTTTGGCAGGCATGAACCGGTCCTGAAGGAACTGGCACATCGTCTTCCAGACGGGATCAGTAATCATAGAAAACGAAACTCCTGAAGAGTTTATCACTTTCTTAACATCAAGGACCTCCCTTGTCTGCTTCTGCAATAGTTTGAGAATCTCTTCATTAGAGAAGAGCTGTCGAGTGGTCACAAAAGGTTCCCCTTTGGATGGTAAGGACAAAGCCTTCCCTAAGCCTCGAGACGTCAATGTCATAGACATGCCTTGGACTACTCCTGTCTTCTTGCTGTAAGAGGCCAGGAACTCATCACATACGGACGGATCCTCTGGAAGTAATGGAAAAGGAGTGGCCACAAAAGCAGCAAGTCCTGCCTTCGTGAGGGGCTCAAAAGTAAGTAGGGACGAGTAATCCCTACTAACTAGTGGGACGTATTGAATAGGGGGAGGAGCATGAGAAGGCGCCATTCAGATGGTTACACACACACCACAAACACAGACAATCAAGGTGAATGCCTGCAAAGCAACAGACAAAAACCAAGGATAAGAGGATTACCAAATAAAACGTGACACGACCTACTAACCCCAAGCAAACCACATCCTAGAAAAAATTTGACATGACCTCGAGACAAATGCGACCGAAAGCTTCATGCGATGCATCAAACAAACACCCTGAACCCCGTATCAGGCAATAAAAGAAAAAAAACTACATACCGTACCCGTAACCGTAACCAAGACATGAAACCAAAACCAGACCATATCCGACACATATCAATACGACAACTGTGATAGAACCAAGACTGGACCATCGAAAATAACATTAAGAACTGCGTATACCCATCCCACGAAACGGTTCATTAAAAAGGGAATTAAGTGCAGTGAGGGGGGAGTTAATTTAATGAAGGGTTGATTTTAATCAATTATTAAAAATGGGTGAATTTTTATTAGGTGATAAACCTTAATAAGAAAACGGCGGTTCCTTATGATAAATTTAATTACCAATTATTAGGTTAAACGGTGCAGTTATACGAGTCCCGGACTGCGATTCCCGACTGGGTCTCTAAATGCAATTCATTGATTATAATTAAGGTGATGTGGAGCGCTTTTTTGCCAGCGCGTGCTCATGTGACGGCTGGTTTATTTTAATTTAAAATTTTAGAGTGCCTCTGTAGCGCACGTAGCGCGTGCTAAGTGAACGGCTGGTTTATTTTAATTTTAAAAAAAATGTGTATTTAGCGCGAATGCGCGTGGAAACGGTGGGTGGATTAAAGGGTTTATTTTAACAATTAATTGTGATTAAGGGGGGAAAATAAATAAATAAATAACAGAAAATAAATACCTGGCAGGGTGTGTATGAAATGCAGGAATGCGCACGGAAGAGTCCCAGGAAAGGAAAAGCAAAAAGCACTGATGAAACAACAAATAACACCTTAGCAGATGTGGTAATTTGATTTATGTTGGTTTTTTATTTTTATTTATTTAATTTGATTTTTAGGTGTGATTTTTTATGTTGGAATAAATGGAAAATGAGTAAGGGAGGTGAGTGAAATTTTTTAGAATGTTTTTAGAAATTTTTAGAATTTTTTACAATTGTTAAATGATTGTTCCATATTTTTTGGCAATTTAGGGGTAATTTAGGAAAGATGGATTTTTCTAAAATTATAGGAAAGGCAATTCCTAGCAGACAAAGGTCCAAAAATTGGCAAAAGACAGAAGGAATTTTTTAGAAATTTTTTGAAATTTTTTTTAATGAAAAAATTAATGTTGTGATTAATTAAGTCACATTGATCACATAAATCACATAAGTCACATTAGGCACAAGTCACGTAAGTCACTTAAGTTACTTAGGTTACGTAGGTTACTTAAGTTAGTTAAGTTACTTAGGTTACTCAGGTTACTTAAGTTAGTCATGGAAAGCAACCTAGGTTAGTGCTAACTAACTAAGTTAGTGAATTAGGTGTTAACTAAGTTAGGTTAGTTATTAACCTAGGTTAGTTACTAACTAACGTAGGTTAGGTGGTTACTAACCTAGGTTAGTGGGAGGGTGGAGGTGGAAGGGAGGAGGAAGGGAGCGGTGACGGGCAGGGAGGCGAGGTGGCGGCGGACAGCGCGGAGCCGGGCGGTGGCGACGGAGAGCGCGGGGCCGGGCGGCGACGGGCGACGAGGGGGCAGCCGGAACGGCGTCCAGGAGGCGGGCCGGACGGCAGAGCAGGCGGCCGGGGCCTGCTGCAAGGCGGCGATGGGCTGGAGTCGCCGATGACGACGGGCGGGGACGACCAAGATGACACTGCAACGGGCGCGGCCGGGAGGACGAAGCAGGCGCAGACACAGTCGGGCGGCACGTGGCGTTACGCCGGGTATGGGTCCGAAAGGGCGTGGGAAGTCGGGGGCACGTGGGACCTGCACAGGGCGGCGCAAGGGCGGGAGTCGTCGGCAGAGGGCAGCGAGGCAGGCCCGCGAGGAGAGGGTGCCACGGGGCAGGGCGTCGGCACGGGCTGCGGGCGTGGCAGGAGGGCCGGCAGGAAGGAGAGGAAGGAGGAGGAGCGTGCAGGGAGGGAGAAGAGGATGAGGGAGAGGGAGAAGAAGGGGAAAGAGAAGGAGGAAGGGAGGAGAGAAGAAAGAAGAGAGAAGGAAGAAGGGAGAAGAGAGAGAAGAGGGGAGAGAAAGAAGAAGAGGGCGATGGCGGACAGAAGAGGAGGAGAGAGAAAGAAGGGAGAGGAGAGAGAAGAAAGAAGAAGGAAGAGAGAGGAGAGGACGTGCAGAGAGGGAGAGAGAGAGAGAAAGAAAGAGAGAGAGAGAGACGGTTGAGGCGGGAGAGGAGTTGGTTGTGTTTTTTTTTTTTTTTAAATTTAAAACAAAAATAAAAAGAAAATAAAGAATAAGAATAATAATAATAAAATGGGTGGGCGGGCAGGAGAGAGTGGGCAGGGGCTAGGGAGGATGGGCGGGGTCAAGAGGGGACGGATCCCCGTCCCGCGCACGTGCGCGGGGCGGGGTAAAAAAATTTGCCGTGACGGGATTGAAACGATGCGGGGATGACGGTACGGGGTACGCGGACACGACCGAGGCGCGTGGGGATGCGTAAAATCGAAAAAGGGCGCGTTCACGCGCAAAACGGGCGCAAGAAAAACATAAAAATAAAGAAAAATGAATAACTCCCAATCCGGATGTCAAAACGAAATAGCGTAAAAACAAAAAGTGGGCAGGACAACAGGGGGAAAACAAGGAAAATATGGGACGGAGGTTCCGGGAGGGGTAAAGGACGTTCACGTGCAAAAAACACAAAAAAAGAACCAAAAACGCAATTTAAAAATTAATATCGAAAGATCCGTGCATCGGAATGAGGTGTGGAAAAAAAGGAAAACTGTGCAGAAAGTTGTGCCCGACAATCCTATCATGTCAAAACATAATTCCGACTGAAATAAGACGCGTTCACATGGGAAAAACCCAAAAACAAAACCCGAAAAGGGGATCGGAAATTAATATCGAACACACCGTTCACCGGAATGACATGCAGTAAGAAGAAAAAATGTCCGCAGGAAGGGGTGGCACAGGGTTATCACATTAAAACGCAGTTCCGGCGGGAATAGGAGGGGTTCACATGTGAAAAACTCCAAAAATACTCCCGAAAACGCATTTAAAAATTAATAAGTGAAAATCTAAACATCGAAAAAGGGTAGAGAAAAAAGGAAAAAGGGAGGGGAAGGCACAGGGGACACGGCTGTCAAATCAAATTGGAATTCCGATGCAAATAGGACAGGTTCACATGGAAAAATGTCAAAAATACACACGAAAAAGTCTTAAAAACCCGTAAAATTAATAACGGACAAACCGTGTATCGGAATGATGTGGAATAAAAAGGAAAAATGTCAGGGGAAAAGCTTTGGTCAGGGCTATGACGTCAGATCACGGTTCCGAAGCAAGAAAAGCGCGTTCACATGGAAAACCGTCTGAATTGTGTAAAATGGTGCAAAAATTAATAACTCAAAAACCGTGCACCGGAACAGGGGTAGGTAAAAAGGAAAATTGATCAGTTCAATGGGGGGAACAGGGCTATAAGGTTGGATTTGGACTTTGGTGAACGTAGGGTACATTTACATAGCAGGACCGCAAAATCAGGGAATGAAGGACAATTGCAAGGAAATAGCCCCAAGGGTGGGTGAAACATAACCGGGTGGGTGGGAAGGGTCCCCATTAGGGTAAAAGCAAGTCATGGTATTCATGCATGAGCAAGATAAGGCATATGCAGATGAGTATGCAATGTAGACGCGCAGGGACGCGTCCCCACACTTAAGACCTTAACGGATAGGGTTAACCGAGCATTAGGGACCCAGGACCATGCCACAGGCCATCCACTAACTTCCCCACACTTAAAACATGACCGACACTAAGAAACAGAAGTTGTAGGGTTAGAAAAACTTGGCCCATTTCGTCAAGAATCAAGGTTGAGTGTCGACGGCACGTCCAGAGTTGTTGTCGGCGCTAGAGGGACCAAGGCATCTTCTTGGCACACGTTCGTCATGGCAGGGACCACGGAGCAGCACCCAGGGAGGTAGCTGATGGAAGGAATCGTAGGAAATCCGTCGATGATGAGGGATATTGCACTCAACTCACAGTCACTCAATTGAAATGAAAGAACAGTCACTCGCCCCATGACTAATATCACTCGAGAAAGAATGATTAAAACCCATTTCTCATACCCGGTTGAGGAATCGACAAGGGGGAAATGGTGTAGAAAGGAGTATGCCAGGGTGCACAGTTGATGGTGCATTAGTGCATCCCGCCCGTCTGGCATAAGTGCAAGGAGGAAGGCAAGGGAGCCTTACAGTGCAGTGTACAGAACGAGGTGATGTGTTTTGTGTTGACGGTAAAGACCCATCCCGTGGGTGCATAGGGAAACGGAAACATACCTGACTCCAAATGTCGTAACGTCCCTCAATCTCACCTCTCGGTAATTGATTGAAGAAACTCCAGTCACACTCAACCCACCCTCTGTCTCACTCTCTGTTGATAGATACAGGAGGGCAGCCTTTTCCTGAAACCCATTGATGTAATCCTCACAGTCACTTGTGCAAAGATTGTATGCCTTGTGCGCATTTGATGGTGCAACAGTGCATCCCGCCTTGTGCCGGCATACGGTGCGAGAAGGAAGGCCAGGGAGCCTTATGGTGCAGTGCACAGGGACAAATTATGCTTTGTGCATTGAGAGGCCCATCCCGTGCGTGCAACACTTCATTCATACTTCTCACCTCTCATTCGATTGGAAGGGAAAAGACTGGTCTCTCGCCCCACCCTCGGTCTCACGCTCTATTGATAGATAGAGAGGGCAACCATACTCACTTCCCCATCCGGTTAGGATGAAAGCTCACAGCACTCAAGGGGTTGTCGATGAAGATCGCGTCGTCAATTGTGGAAGAGGCGTACCCAGGGAGGCAGCCATCAAATCGAATATTGTGGTGAATAGAACATGTCATCTGCTGGAGGACAGGTACTCACTTTGCAAAGAGACCCAGGACACAGCGTACCAAGGGAGGCAGCGTCGGAATTGGATCCGAGGGATATCAATCAATGAATCCACTTTCTGGACTGCTGGGTGTTACCACCTTTTCCACAGCCAGCTTCCCGCCCAAGGGTGTTTACCACCTGTTCTTGGAACGAGGCCTGCTATGACAGGGAATTGCTTCCTTTTCTCTCATAACAGATTTGTTTTTTTGTTTTTTTTTTTTCTCTTTTTCTTCTTTTCTTTTTTTTCCTATCCCCGAGGGTGTTTCCACCTTTTCTCGAAGAATAGGTCGGCATGACAGGGACCTAAGTCATTTTCTCCCATGACCGATATGTTTGGTTTTTGTCTTCTTTTTTTTTTTCTTTTTCTCTTTTCTTCAAATTGAACAAGGGAATGGTAGAAAGACCATGTGTCAGAACCCACCTCGCCACTGTCGCTGGTGGAAAATAGAGGATAAGAGATCAAGGCTAGAAGGGGGTTTTGAGGGGACAGAGGGTTGCGTCCACTTCATTAGGAGTGATTGAAGAACGACTAACAGAAGTGTCAACATAAGAAGTATAGTGCCGCGCCAACGAGGGAAAAGATCAAGTGTCCGTAATTGTCAAGATCCCCAAGGAGGGAAGTACTTCTTCAGGCGATATCCATTGATCAGAAAGGGATCATCAGAGGCATCAATGGTCTGTATTTGGACAGAGCCATTAGGGTTGACTGCAAGTACCTTATAGGGGCCCATCCACCGCTGTTGGAGCTTGCCAGGAAACTTGCCAAATCGTGAATCATAGGCTAGGACCAAATCACCTTCTTTGAACTCCTTGTGCTTGATGAAGCTGTCATGGTAAGCCTTGCGTCGAGCTTGCGTGGCTTCCATGCACTGTAGAGCCATCCGACGAATTTCGTCCAAACATTCCAAGTGCAAGAGACGGCGTTGCAGTGAATCGTCATCCCCCAAACGCTCTTTGATAGCCACTCTCAAAGAGGGTAGTTCCAGTTCAACAGGAAAAACTGCTTCTGTACCATACACCAACTGGAAGGGTGTTTGTCCTGTTGCTGCTTTATGGGAGGTTCTGTACGCCCAGAGGGCCTCTGTAAGTCGATCATCCCAATCACGACGATGTGCGGCAATTGTTCTTGTCAGAATCGAGCAGAGGATGCGATTGGTGACTTCGACTTGGCCGTTGGCTCTAGGGTAATAGGGAGTGGACTTGCGATGGCGGATCTTATACAACTCTGTCAACTCTTCCATGACTTTGTTAAGGAAATGAGTGCCTCTGTCACTTACCAGCTCTAAGGGACTACCAAAACGGGTGATGATATTCTCGTACATGAACAGGGCCACGCTGTTACCATCGTCCCGCTTGAGGGCTTTAGCTTCACACCACTTTGTGACATAATCTGTACATACGAGGATGTATCGGTTCTGTTTCCTTCTGGTAGGAGGATCGATCGGACCGACGAAGTCAATGCCCCACTTCTCAAACGGCTTCAAAGGAAGGATAGGTTGCAGTGGCATGGCACTTGTCTTCGTGGGTTTCCCCATTCTTTGACAAGCATCACATCTTTTACAGTAATCATAGGAATCTTTGTGAATGGTAGGCCACCAATATCCTGCTAGCAGAGCCTTCCTGGCTGTAGCTTCTCCTGCAAAGTGACCTCCACATGGCTCGTCGTGGCAAGCCTTCAAAACAATCCCAATCTCATCTCCTGCAACACATCTTCGAAGCACTTCATCTTTGCCCTTCTTGTACAGTGCACCACCTAGCAGGGTGTATGGGGCTGATTCTAGCATGAGCTTCTTCCTTTCCCGACTAGAAATACCAGGAGGGTACTGTTGGGTTGCCAGCAGATTGGCAATGTCTGCATACCAGGGAGTTACAGTTTCTACCAAGAATAGGGAAGCATCAGGGAGGTCTGGATCATCCTGCTCCTCGTCTGCAGTTTGTGGGATACGCGACAGATGATCAGCTAGAACATGGGAACGACCAGGCTTAGTAATTACCTCAAAATCAAACTCCTGGAATAAAAGGAGCCATCTCATCATTCGTCCTTTCACATCTGCTTTGTTCATCAAGAAGGACAGGGCCTCATGATCCACATAAAATTTAAAGTGGGTAGATAGGAGGTAATGGCGAAACTTCTCCAGGGCAAACACCATTGCCAAGCACTCCAGCTCTGTCACTGTATAGTTTCGTTCCCTATCAGTGACTTTTCGGCTTGCATAATAGATCGGTTGATCCAACTTCGAGGAGCCCTTTTGGCAGAGGACAGCACCTAAGCCTTCAATTGATGCATCAGTGTGTACGTGGAACTCTTTCGTCCAATCAGGAGGTTGCAGGATGGGTGCCTCTATCAGACACTGCTTCAGAGTGTGGAAGGCTTTGTCACATTCTTCTGTCCAAGTAAACTCTGCATCTTTCCTCAGAAGCTTGTGCAAGGAGGTTGCCTTTGTTGCAAAGTGAGCTATGAACCTTCTGTAGTAACCCACATGGCCTAGGAATCCCCTCAACTGTTTGAGGTTGGTGGGTGCTGTCAGAGCTGAGATCTTTTCGATTTTTGCAGGGTCTGTTGATATCCCTTGTGCAGAGACAATGTGGCCCAACAAGACTCCAGAAGAGACCCCAAAGATGCATTTGTCGGGGTTGAGGGAAATCCCATACTCCCGGCATCGATCAAAGCATTGCTCCAGGTGGTCCCAGTGTTCACGGATCAAACTATAGACACAAAAGTCATCCAAATATACCTCAATAAAGTCGTGCAGATGATTTTGAAATGCAGCCATCATGACTCGTTGGAAAGTAGCAGGGGCATTGCAGAGCCCAAATGGCATCACTCGGTAAGCGTAGGTCCCCCATTCTGTGGTGAAGGTTGTTTTGGATTGGTCTTCTTCTGCGATTTGGACTTGGTTGTATCCGCTGAATCCATCCAGAAGAGAATAAAGTTCATGTCCTGCCACTGTGTCCAACAGTTGGTCTGTGAAAGGGATTGGAAAGTGATCCTTCTTTGTCTTGGAATTAAGCTTTCGAAAATCCACACATATTCGCAATTTGCCATTCTTCTTGGGTACAACCACGATGGGTGAAACCCATTCACTGTTTGCCACTGGATAGATGAACTCGGCCTCCAGAAGCTTCAACAGCTCCGCTTTCACCAATGTGGAATAATTCGGGTTCATTCGCCTCTGTCGTTGCCGTACTGGCTTGGCATCAGGATCCAAGTCAATATGATGCTGACATATTGTGGGATCAATCCCCTTTAGGTCTTTGTAAGACCATGCAAACACGTCTAAATTCTCTTTCAACAAATTGTACAAAGTTGACAATTCCTCTTCTGGGAGACTGCTACCCACCTTTAAGTGGCGTTCAGTGCCTTCTGCATCCACAAAGGTTAACTGCCTTTCACCTTCTACTTCACGGATGAAGGTCCCGCGGACTGCTTCTGGATACAGATCCGACTCCTTCAAGGGAGTGGTGTCCTCTTCTGATGTCCCACTAGAACCAACTTCCTCTTTTGGTGGAGACTTAGGTTGCTCCTTAAGACGTTGGAATGGAATAAGCGCCGTTTCGGGTTTGGTTTCAAAGTTAATTACCTCTTGGCTTGAAGACTCATCTTCTGATGATACATCCAGGAACGTCACATAACAGGGACCTACTAATGCCTGTTGGGTTTGTGGGACTGGTGCTTGTTGGCACGGTGCATCATCATCATCTTTCTTCGACAAAAATAGGTTAGGACGGCAGGAGCCACACTTGAAAGACGGCTTGTTCTTCTTCATCCATTTCTTATAAAGGTTTTGCATATGAGAAGATCCATTTACCAGACCAAATGGTACCATCGCCATTCTGTCCCATAGCATGAGCTCATCGGCTTCTGATGCTTCTGGAACTTCTTCCCCAAATGTATCCTCTTCAAGGGGGATAGACTCTTCTGGCTCACTTTCATCATTCTCTTCGTCCATATCATATTCATCCTCTTCTGTCTCTGTCTCTGCTTCTGCGTCTGCTCCTGTTTCTGCTTCTGTAGGAGCTCTGTAACAGAAGAATAGATTCTCTGTTTCCTCTCCTGCCTCTGTCTCGGCTTCTGCTTCTGCTTCTGTTGTGGCCATGTAACAGGGAGAGCAGTACATCCATGCCTCTATCTCACTATCAGAAGTGATTTCAGAAGTCATTCCTGGTTCAGGCAGGAAGTATTCACCCATTGATAATGGCTTTGCATCTTTTGGAAGTCGGCTTACTGTATCCACTGTTAAGGAATGTGCCACTGTTTTCTTAGGAAGGATCTGTTTGACAGCATCTTCGTCTGCTGATGTTCCATCCGTAGCCTCGTTAGGGGAGTCAGAAGATAATTCCAAGGAGGTGGATCCATGTCCTTTTTGAGAACCATACAGTTTCAGCACCACTTTGTTGGGTCCTCTGCCCAAGGTCAAAGTTCCTTTAAACCAATCCGTCCTTGCTCGGGCTTCAAAAAGCCATGGTCTGCCCAGTAACAGAGGATAGGATGTACCATAAGAGTTTGGCTTCACCACCAAATAGGTCAGCCAATAATCTTTTCCCGCCACTGTAGTCTTCACATATGGAAGAATGCCCAGAGGCTTGATTCTGCTCTGATCCGCCAGTCTGATGAGCCATTGGGTTGGTTGCACACCTTGTAAGCCTAGATCCTTCATTGTAACATCCGTCATAATGTTTACTGATGAACCACCATCAATCAGTGCATTTGAAATAAAGCAACCTTCTATCCATACGCCAGTCTCTGGAGTACCCGGATCTAGAAAAGCATTAGCCACATCCACTTCTTTTACAGGCTCTGGAGCCTTGTTGGACTTTGTTGCTATTGAGGGAGCAATCCTTAAACCACGTCTTTTTGTCAGTATGCTTTTGAATCTTTTCCGGCAACTGGGAGACAACATCAATAATTGTCGGAATGTGAGGTTTGGTTTAAAGGTATCTAGATCTCTAACTAGATCGTATTCCTTAATAGGATCCACTGGCTTTTCTAATCGGTTAGGGAATGGGGCAACACCCATTTTCATTTTCCCTCTTTCTTCCATCAGAGGAATTACAGGAACTTCTTCTGCCACTTGTGGCACTTCCTCCTCTTCTGCCTCCTGGACCTCTGGTCCTGCCTCTGTAACTGTCTCTGTAACTCTCTGTGGCTCTGTAGGGCTCTGTACGGCACTGTTAGGCTCTGTTCTGTTCTGTTCTTCTGGTGGAAGACTGAACTTCACTGTTCTGGCAGGAGGGTTATTTTCTTTCTGGATAGGTGGTTCCTTCTGCTTTGCACGAGTGATGGCAGCAACTTCCAATTCCACCAAATTGGAGGTAGGCTCTTGGGCCTTGGACGGACTATCAGTAGCACTGTTTTTCACTAGGGCTGGGCTTGGACAGTCTTTTGCAGTGTGGCCTTCTCCTTTGCATCGACTGCATAAGGGCTTGTAATCCACTGACCTTCGAGGATTTGGACAATTTGGTGAAATGTGTCCCTTTTCTCCGCATCTGTAACACTCCACTTCTGATCTCTGACCACCGCCAGACTGTCTTCCTCTATAACTTTGAGAGGGAAATCTTCTGGGTCCGAAATTAGGACCAAACTCTCTAGGCTTGGGTCCAATATCTTGTGTTGTCATTTTGGATTCTAGCAAGTTAAATCTTGCGTCTTCTTCCTTTCTTCTCCTATCATGCATCTCCTTCAGAGAGCAAATGTCCTCTGTATGGTTCTTCCGCAAACAGTAGGAACAGAAGGCTCCAGGGATGGTTGGTTTCCGTGTACATTCAGTGGCTAAATGGCCTGCTTGATGACACTTACCACACCAAGTATTTGACCGCATCACATCTCTTCCTGCTCCTGCAACGTTGGATATGCTCGCTGTGTTCACTTTCAGCGTCTGTAGTTGCTCTGTAATCACATCCATCAACTCCTTTTTTATGTTTGCAACTGAGTTGGATAAGTAGTCCTTCAAGCTTTCTCCTCCTGACGTACTGGCAGGAGGATTTTGAGGAGTCTCTGCAATCACTGCATAAACGGGTTGAGCTGGTACAGAGGGGTCTCTGTTCTGGTTCTGATTCAGAGCTCCTGTTTGAACTGTTGGCTGTTGACTCCAGTTGGTAGGGTTCCACTGTTGCTGCTGATTTGGCATTGAGGAAACTGGTTGGGACCATTGTTGTTGTGGTTGAGCCATCATTTGAGGCATGGATTGTGGCCACTGTGGATTTGGTGCACTGTACTGTGATATCGGGGACATCTGTTGGTAGGGATAGGGAACAGTCCCTGGAACTACATTTGGTGGATACATCATTCCTGGCATCAGAGGAGGTAAGACTCCTCTTCCTGTATTCATTGCTAATCTAGCTTCCACTTCATCGTACAGTCTTGCACCTTCTGTTGCAGCTTGCAGTGTGGCCGGTCTTTGCAGCTCCACAAACTTACGGACTTCTGGTTGTAATCCTCTGAGAAACACCCCCTTCTGAATCCCATCATCTAAATTATGGTTAGTCCATCTCTTCAGGATGGATTCCATTCGTGAGACATAGGCTTCCACTCTTTCTCCAGAGGATTGACTTAGGTTCATAAATTCCTCTCTCATCCGCTCTTCAAAACCTTCACGCCTGAATTTAGTGAGGAAGGCCAACTTCAGGTCGTCCCATGTGCCAAAAGTTCCTGCTGCTTGTCTCTCATACCACTGAAACGCCGCGCCCTTGAAAGTGGCGGGGAATATTGCTAACCAATGCTCAGGGGTTCTGGCATTGTTAGCCACACATGCTACCATAAACTCTGCTACATGAAGATCGGGGTCTTCATTATACTCTCCCTTAAAAACTGGCAATGGGACTACATTCGCTGGTCTGTCATCAATATTTCCAGGACGGATCTGGCTTGGAAGTGGACCTCCAGCAGGAGGAGGAAGGGCTTGATGTGCCATTGGGACTTCTGTAAAGAGTTCCGCAAGGGCGTCAAAGGCGGCTTCTGCTGCGAGCTCGTTCTCAGCCTTGATTTTTGCTTTCTCTCTTCTCACGTACCTCTGGACTCGTTCTAACGCTTGCCTTTTTATTGCGTCATTCATCAGGGGTTGGCACCACTATGTTGTTAGTGCTCCACAGAGGGTTAACAGAAGGCCTCAGTCTCTGGAGGACTCTCTGCCCAACATTTCTTCTACTTCTTTCTTTTCAATGTCCCTGAATTCTGCTGTCATGCCACTGCACAGAGGAAGGTATTCGGTTCTGAAGGTGTCAAAATGCATACGTCTGAGCATTGTGGTGGTGCCATCATCATAGTAATGCCAGCTTCTGATGGTTTCAACAGTGTATGTTGTGAAAAACACTCTGTCTACCAACTTCCAGTGGGTTGCTAATTGAACAAACAGAAGATTATCAGTACACCAAGCATCCCATGTATCTTGCTGTTGAGCGTCCACGAACAAATTCCAACTCTTTTCCTTCTTGTCTTTGTGAACCTCTACAGACCAAGACTCCTGAAGCTTCTTCACAATCTCCCACTTGATGTTGTCTGGAAACTTCTCAATGAATGCCAAATCTTCCATGGATGTTCATTCTCTCTGTTTCTGTTCTTCAGTTTGTTCCCAAACAGTTTGCCACCAAGATGCAAGTTTCTGCTGCTTCAATAGGAAGAGGAAACTGTCCACCACATAGAGCATGCATCATGATGGTGATGTGTTTCCGCCATTGTGGGATGAACTTCTTATGGAAAGTTGCTTTGATTATGAGAAATTCCAACTCTTCAATGGAAGAAGGAACTTTACAAACATCCATTGAATTCTTCTCTTCTTGGCAATGCCATTTCCTTCATTTTCAGCCTCTTTTGGTGCTCGTTGATGGCAAGTTTCCCCGGCTGCGCACCAAAAACATGGAGCCCCGAGAGGAACACCAAGGAAAAGGGAATTCTCTTGCAAGAAAATCTATCTTGTAACATCAACAAGCTTGTTTATCATATTTCATATGATCACAATGAAGGAAAGAACACCAGGCACAACAAATCTTCATGCAGCATCATGTAAATCTCCCACGGTTTTTAATAGAATCGACCATATTCTTCAACATCCTCATAGAATCCATCAATATCACAAAGAAAGCAAAGAATTACACCATCTTGAAATGGAAATACATCACATAGTATTCATCTTCAATATCTTCATAGTCTTCTCTCTCAATCTCTCATATACAATCACTCTGTTTCAATAGAATTGGCTATCTCTGACTCTCTCTCTCACACTCCATCAATAATACATCATATCCTCACTACAATCTCTCTAAAATTACTCTCAATAATCACTCTTAGGTCGTGGATACCCCTCCCAAGAGGTATGTCTGATATGAAAGGTTACCAGAGCCACTACAGTGTCTCTTCACAGCTCACTACTGTCACTTCACTCTAGTCTTCTCTTGAGTCTTCAGCAGCTACTTCTTCCACTTCCTCCAGCTCTTTTGTACTTGTATTCACCTCTTTCCAAGGCTAGAAAACTTTCCCAAAGTCACACATACATTCCACAGAACACTTACAGAACAGTCTACAGAACAGTACCAGAACAGTTACAGTACAGAGACAGAACAGAACAGAACAGAAACAGAACAGAAGCAGAAGCTCTACAGAAGACCTACAGAAGGTTACAGAAGGTCATCAAAACTTCATAACTCACTCTCAAACCATTCAAAACTCTCACAAACCATTCAATAAACTTTCACAATATCTCATTCTTCATCAATCAATACTCCATCCCTCCTTACAGAAGACAATCAGAACAAAAACAGACCAAAACAGAACAAAACAGAAGGTATACAGAACGATTCAGAACCTATCAGAACATCACAAAACCATCAACAAACATCATGATCTTCCAAAACACAATCAATATCATCCAAAACACTCTCAATCCACTTCCAAATCAATCAATCACCTCATAAAATCAACCATTCAGCTCTCAAAAACAACAAAAATCAGCCAAAAAACAAGTCATTTCAACACTCAACAATTAGACTTGTCATTGATGATATGGACCAAAAGAAGTCATTCTTACCGGCTCATTTTTCTCATCTTCTAGAGGATGTTAGTGAAGAAACTCTTGTACTAATGCATTTAGTCGAATGCCTTGTGTACCATGGAAGAGCTCACCCTAGAGTGTTCTTTACTTGTCTAAATGTTTATAATGATCCTAATCTTACAATCACAATTTTGAGCATCATAGTCTCTAGCTAGGAGGGTACTTTACAACTTGTTCTTTATTTACAATTGGATAAAACAACAAGAGAGAACATAGACCAAATAATTTTGGGATGTCTTAATATTCTTGTACACATGGGGGTATTTCAAAAAGAAAGAGTGAAATTTTTAT